>NC_043000.1:59082059-59267059 GCF_006345805.1 Octopus sinensis | reverse complement strand
CGGGTGCTGTAGACAACAAACAGATGTATTAGTATAACGCTCGGAAAGTGAAAAGGTTTTTTAACGTTTCGAGCCTACGCTCTTCCACAGAAAGGAACATAAAAAGAAACAAGGAGAGAAAATAAAGAATGTATAGTGGCTAGCGATCTACCATGGCGAATGCCGGACAGAAGAGTCACATAGGAGAGCTAGGGAGAAGGGGAGATACTTCTCGGCATTGAGTGGTTACAGCTCTGGTACCAGTTGATTGCGGGGTTTGATTTAAACCATTAAGCCCCTGTCCTGAAATTGCTCGTCGTGTGCCGAACTTTGAAAACAATATTTTAAATGTTTCTAGCGTGGATATATACATATATACATATATATATATATATATATATATATATATATATATATATATATATATTATATATATATATATATATATATATATATATATATATATATATATATATATATATATATATATATATATATATATATATTTCCTTGTACATCGGACAAACGGGACGCCGCTTGGCTGACCGGTTCGCGGAACACCTTCGTGACATCCACCTTGCGAACGACACACGGTCTCACGCCATTTCCGCTCCACCGGTCACTCCTTGCAACACCTATCTGTGTTCGGTTTGTCCTTACACAGAGGCCATCCGGATTCCCGTTTGCGCCGTGAACAGGAATTAATCTTTTCTCTTCGCTCTTATACGCCATTTGGTCTCAACTCCCCCCCTCCTCATCTAACCCCCCTCTCCCCCCTCCTCACCTATCCTTTCTCCCCCGACCCCTACTTCTTCAGTCCTTCATCCTTTCACCCCTACTCCCCTTCCCTTCTTCCCTCTTTCCCTCCTCTTCCCCTTCCCTCTGCTCCCTCACTCCCTCTCTCCCCTTCTCTCTCCCCCTCTCCCTCTTTCTCCTTCATCCCCCTCCTCACCTTCCTTCTCCCCCATCGTCTCCTCTTCCCCCTTCTCCTCCCCCTCTTCTTCCCTCCCCTTCTCCCCCCTCTTCTCCCCTCCCCCTCTTCTCCTCACTACACCACATGACTTTACACATCACATCACATATGATGTGCCATACTAATACACACACCAACTAATACATACTAATACGTACTAATACATACTAGTACATACTAATACTTACACCAACCCTATACATACACACGTCCAGACTCCGCATACGCACTTATACTCTCTCACACACACACACACACACCTATACATACCAATACGTACTAATACATACTAATACATACTAATACATACACCAACCCCATACATACGCACGTCCAGACCAATCTTACGCACTAATACTCTCTCATACACACACACACACACACACCCTTATACATACTAATACATACACCAACCCTATACATACACACATCCAGACCCCTCCCACGCACTTTTAGCTGGTCCCTCAACCCTTTTATCAACCCTATTATCTCCCCTTATTTCGCTCTCGCGTCTCATGTTTGATCTTTGACCTCTGGCCGAAATCAGATCGCCATGTTGATTCGTTAGCTACTGCACGCATTTTTTTTCTCTCCTTCTTTCTGTGTTTTTCTCTCTCTGTGTATCTTTCTGTTGAAGAGCGTAGGCTCGAAACGTTAAAGACTTGTTTTATTTATATTTCCTGAGCGCCATACTAATACAATTGTTCGTTTGTTTTCCACCTGCCTTCGTCTTTTGTTTATTTTCATAAAGCTTCCCGTTATATATATGCGCTCACGTGGTCTCACTTTCATCCTATATTCTACCAATACCACTATCAACACTTACCTCTACCTTGGATTTTCTTTACCTCTTGGATACTTACCATTGGCTGCACCTCTCTTTCGCGGATCAAAGTGACTTTGCATTGATGTGAAATCCTTAAAAAATATACCAAGACGTCTACACATTTCTCACCTTGAACTTTCAACCTTGAACTTGTTCGCATAAACTGTCCCGTTTGTTGTATTTTTATTTTCTCTTATATTACCACTTTTTTACATTCATTTCATGCTTCCCACATTTTCCTGAATTTTTGTTCTCCTTTCCGTCTTTCTTCCCTCTCTGGATGTCCATACTCCGTTTCCTCTGCCTGCACCCCCCTTTTTTTGCCTCCCCCCCCCTCTGCTTCCATTCTTTCTTTCCCTTTTCCGTTTGCCCCGTCTTTTCTGCCCCTATCGCTTACTTATCTAGTTTTTTCATACGATTATTATTTTTTTGTTTTTTTTGAACGTTTGTTTTTTCCCCTTTTTTCGCTATCCTTTTTTTCTATTTTTTTCATACGATAATTTTTGTTTTTTGTTTTTTTTTGTTTTTTTGTTTTTTCGAACGTTTTTTTTCCGCTATCCCATCATGCCGGATCCTAGGTCCTACCTCCTCACCCTCCATCACCGTTTGAAGGATCATCTACGTTCGCTTCCTGTATATTGCCTTCAGCCGTCCGTTAATCTCTCTCTACTTCTTTTTAAAAAAACCCGCTTCTCTAGCCATGTCTCTTTCCTAAGCCGCTGCCTACATCACCGACTCATCCCTAAAGGTTTCCGCCTCCACTTCCACCCTGCTCTCCACTCGGATTCTTCCATCTTACCCATACTCCGCACCACATACTACCGCCTATGCGGGCCACCATTCGCTCCAATCTCTCCAAACTACATGCCATCAACCGCCTTCTTCCTCCTGCTTTCTCCACCTTCTTCTCCTCTCTGCCGCCTCTCTATGCTCCAAACACGCTACGCTTCATTATCCATTTGAATCAACTCTTCCATCAATTTCTTTCTGATACCAAACTTCGTAAACTCCAATCACTCTTCCATTCCACCCTACCCGACGCCACCCTTCTACCCCAACTCCTCCACCACCCTTCTCCCCTCCCGATAGGCTCCATCCACCCACACCTAACCCCACTGCCCCTCCCTACAACCCCTTCTCCCCTCCCGTTAGGCTCCATCCACCTACTCCTAACCCTACCGCCCCGCCCAACCACCCCCCACACACCTCCCCAATCCCTCCCCCTCAGACCTCCACGAGACCTACCACCCCTCCTACTTCTATTCCACCCACCCCTTCTCCACTTCCGTCTGTTGTTACCATTCCCCCCGATCTTCCCCTCTCTGCGGCTGAACGCTCCGTCCTTGGTAGGGGTCTGCGTTTCATCCCCCTCACTCCATCCTGTAAGGAATTCCAGACGCGAGTTGATGTCCACAGCTTTGTGCGCCGTGTCCGGTTGGGTGCGCATTACCACGACTCGCCACCCACACCCCACGAAGAGGACGGCTGCTTCACTGGCCTCGGCCGCCGACCATCCCCGTGGACGCCTGCCCCTGGCCAGATCCTAGCAGTGGATCTTTTCGCGGCCGCTTGTCAGCGTGCATTGGAGCGGTTCAACTTCTCCAGGCGCCAACGCCACCTCAACATCTCCCCGGCTGAGCTCTTGGCTCTTCGTTCCCTCCAACGGCGCGCTGACATTATCATCAAACCGGCTGACAAGGGTGGAGCTGTAGTGGTGTGGCGCGCGGACCTCTATAGGGCCGAGGCTTTCCGCCAACTCAATGACACCTCCTTCTATTCCCCTCTGCCCTCTAACCCCACACGTAGCTACCAACAGACGGTATCCTCTACTGTCCAAGACCTCATCTCGTCCCTCGTCTCCCACCCGCATCCAACCTAATTGTGCGAACCCCACGTACCCCCACCATTTACTTCCTCCCCAAAATCCACAAACCCAACAACCCGGCCGCCCCATCGTCTCCGCCTGTAACTGCCCCACGGAGCTCATCTCTAAATACCTCGACCGTGTCCTTGCCCCCCTAGTGGCATCTCTTCCTCCCACATCCACGATACCAACCATGCTCTCCGGCTTTTCAACTCTTTCTCCTTTCCTCCCGGCTCCTCCAAAATCCTTTTTACTATGGACATCCAAAGCCTCTATACTGTTATCCCTCACCACGAAGGACTGCAGGCCCTTCGACACTTTCTTGACCTCCGCTCTAACCCTGTACCTGACACCTCCACACTCATTCGTCTGGCCGAACTTGTCCTTACTCTGAACTGCTTCTCGTTCGCGGGCGAGTTCTACCATCAGATCTCGGGAGTGGCCATGGGAACGCGAATGGGCCCCAACTATGCGAACCTGTTCGTTGGCTATGTTGAGGCCCAAATATTCTCTAATTTCACTGGTCCCACTCCTGAACTATATGGTCGTTATATTGACGACATTATCGGTGCCACCTCACTCTCCCGCGAACATCTAGATTCCTTCCTCTCTTTCGTCCAATCTTTCCATCCAGCCCTCCACTTCACTTCCACTATCTCCAACACCTCTGTCTCCTTCCTCGACATTTCGGTTAGCATTCTTCACTCCACTCTTACCACCTCCATTCACTACAAACACACAGACTCACACTCATACCTCAACTTCTCTTCCTCCCACCCAGAACACACCAAGCTTTCCATCCCCTATTCCCAATTCCTCCGTCTACGTAGGCTCTGTAGTGACGACCATGACTTTGAGACTCAGTCTCAACGTATGGCTCACCACTTCACCCTACGTGGATACCCCCTCACCACTATCCACACCGCCCTTGCCAGAGCACGGTCCGTGGACCGTGTATCTGCTCTCTCTCCCCGAACCCGCCCTGTAGTCTCCCGCCTCCCTTTTCCCCTCACTTACCACCCCACGACCCTACGTCTCCAACGCACCATTCTTCGAGCTTTCCGTCATCTCCAGTCCGACCCGTCCACTTCACACCTCTTCCCTAACCGACCCCTCCCCTCTTTCAAACGAGCCCACAACCTTCGAGACCTTTTGGTCCATAGCTCCTTCCCTGACCCTACCTCCCAACCCGGCTCGTTCCCCTGCTCCCGCCCACGTTGCCGCACTTGCCCTTACCTCTCCAACACCACCCGCCTCACTAGCACCCACCATCGACCCTATCACATCATCCACTCCTTCACCTGCACCTCCAGCAATATTATCTATTGCATCTCTTGCTCTCTCTGCAATTCCTTGTACATCGGACAAACGGGACGCCGCTTGGCTGACCGGTTCGCGGACACCTTCGTGACATCCACCTTGCGAACGACACACCGGTCTCACGCCATTTCCGCTCCACCGGTCACTCCTTGCAACACCTATCTGTGTTCGGTTTGTCCTTACACAGAGGCCATCCGGATTCCCGTTTGCGCCGTGAACAGGAATTAATCTTCTCATTGGTCTCACTTATACGCCATTTGGTCTCAACTCCCCCCCCTCCTCATCTAACCCCCTCTCCCCCCTCCTCACCTATCCTTCTCCCGACCCCTACTTCTTCAGTCCTTCATCCTTTCACCCCTACTCCCCTTCCCTTCTTCCCTCTTTCTCCCTCCCTCTTCCCCTTCCCTCTGCTCCCTCACCCTCTCTCCCCTTCTCTCTCCCCCTCTCCCTCCTTTCCTCCTTCATTCCCCCTCCTCACCTTCCTTCTCCCCCATCGTCTCCTCTTCCCCTTCTCCTCCCCCTCTCTTCCCCTCCCCTTCTCCCCTCTTCTCCCTCCCCCTCTTCTCCTCACTACACCACATGACTTTACACATCACATCACATATGATGTGCCATACTAATACACACACCAACTAATACATACTAATACGTACTAATACATACTAGTACATACTAATACTTACACCAACCCTATACATACACACGTCCAGACTCCGCATACGCACTTATACTCTCCACACACACACACCACACCTATACATACCAATACGTACTAATACATACTAATACATACTAATACATACACCAACCCCATACATACGCACGTCCAGACCAATCTTACGCACTAATACTCTCTCATACACACACACCACACACACACCCTTATACATACTAATACATACACCAACCCTATACATACACACATCCAGACCCCTCCCACGCACTTTTAGCTGGTCCCTCAACCCTTTTATCAACCCTATTATCTCCCCTTATTTCGCTCTCGCGTCTCATGTTTGATCTTTGACCTCTGGCCGAAATCAGATCGCCATGTTGATTCGTTAGCTACTGCACGCATTTTTTTTCTCTCCTTCTTTCTGTGTTTTTCTCTCTCTGTGTATCTTTCTGTTGAAGAGCGTAGGCTCGAAACGTAAAGACTTGTTTTATTTATATTTCCTGAGCGCCATACTAATACAATTGTTCGTTTGTTTTCCACCTGCCTTCGTCTTTTGTTTATTTTCATAAAGCTTCCCGTTATATATATATATATATATATATATATATATATATATATATATATATATATATTATAAGGTACATGGACAAACTGAATTGGTATTATTCATAATATTTTTTTTTTTTTGCGAGATCTAGAATAGCACAGAACCATCCTTTCGCATGAAAACCTTCAACCAGCTGATATTTGGGTGCTTCAAACAGATTTAGCCAGTGGTTTCTCACCCGTGCGGAAGTGAGAACCCAAAATGTTTTTCGTGTTTTATTTTCCATTTTAGTTATCGCGTGTTATTATACTTTTTCTTACTTTTGTAGAATTACTAGTATTTTATAAATTTTCATCTGTCCCCACATTAATTGTATAACGTCTTTCGCTCGCATCTTTGAATAACATTTTTTGTCCCTTCCATAGGTCTTTGTAAACTCCTGATTAATTTTCATCGTACTTTATTAAATCTTTTCCCGAGCTTGTGGCTTAATAAGCAATTGTTGTTGTTGTTCTCGTTGTCATCTTCGTCATCATGATGTTTTCAACAGTTTTAAGTGAATTTCTAATGAACCAACCACAAGATGCACTTCCATTTCACTGAACTGTATGTACACCATTGACTGACTTATAGGAGTGTTTGTTGGAGTTTGCTTTGCTGTTCCTAGTGTTATATTTTGTTGACTTGTTTTTTCTATCTGCCGTACAGAAAATATGCAACGTGTTTGGTGTCATTTTGATAAATAGCATCTGTGTTTGTATAATATATAATATTGTTGCGTTAAGATCGCGTTGAATTTGAATCGTGTGGGTTGTAATGTACTCCCAGTTTCTTTTCAGCATTGCAAGTAATTCAATATTATTTTTTATTTCCTGTATTCCAGAAGCATCGAGTCATCGTTTTCGCAAGTGTAGCAACAAACTTGATCAGTGCCATGTTGCTGATTCCAGCTTGCTTCATATTTCTGTACTTTCGGTGCGTATTCTTATAACCTTCTTCATTAATGCAGTATGACAGCGTTGCTGTCAATCTTTACTCACTAGTAATTTTATATCATTTTCTTTCATGAAATATCAACACTCACGAAAAGTCTTCCCAGGGAATTTTGTTTGTTAGTGGAACATCACTGAGACGAGTGGAGAAGTTTAAGTACATCGGGGCCGCATTCACGAGTAATGGAAGGCAAGAGGCTAAATTGGATGCTAAAATTGCAGATGCTGGCACGGTAAAACGCCAGCTCCTGCATTCGATCCTCAAAAGAGGAGACGTTGGTAGAAAAAGCCAAATTTGCTATCTTCAGTTCGGTTTTTTGCCTACGCTCACCTATTGTCATGGGTGTTGGATAATGACGGAAAATGTATGATCGCGAATACAAGCGGTCGGAATGAGGTTTCTCTGAAGGATCTCTGGAATAAAGTTACTCGACAGAGTACATAGCTCGGAGATCAGGAAGTCTCCCCAGTTGCTATTTCTCCACATTGAGAGATCATAGCTCTGATACTACGGGCGTATGCTTAGAATGTCGGAGGAAAGAATCGCGATACGGATTCTTCAAGGGGAGAGAATAAGCAGGAAACTTAGGATAGACCAAGAACGAGATGGTTGAATAAATCCATGATTTCAGTTGGTTACGCTTGGAAATCCAGCCAGAATGTGTCATCACAGTTGCTTCTGATAGGACCCTATAGAGGAGGTGCCTGAGGACTCTAGCCCTACGATCCTCCCAAGAATAGCAGGCGGAAAAGATGGATGGATGGATGGATATTTACATTAGCAGGATCTTTCTTGTATTTTGTTAAATCTGACTATAATTGTTTAATCCGTTCAATTTAGGCAATTAGTCTCGTTTACCTGTTTGCTTATGATGAAATCGGAAAGTGGTAAAGAAGTTAAGATCCAAAATTATAGTAACGATTAAAATAATAAAACTAAAGTCGAAAACTGAACTTCTGTCATCGAAAACATCTAGATCCAACCTATTGAATATAAATGCACTAATTAATCTTCAGTTC
Organism: Octopus sinensis; assembly: GCF_006345805.1. Lineage (NCBI taxonomy): Eukaryota > Metazoa > Mollusca > Cephalopoda > Octopoda > Octopodidae > Octopus > Octopus sinensis. Next base: position 59,258,865 of record NC_043000.1, on the reverse strand, counting down.
GGACTTAACGACTTGTAGAATTATGGAGATATCAAAAATAGAAAGACTTTAATTTTCGATTTTCATAACGAATGAATATTCCGAAAGAGAGAGACAGAGAAAGACAGTCAGTCAGAGAAGCAGACAGACAGACTGACAAGTGGAGAGAAATAGAGAAAGAGAGAGGGGGAGTGAGATAGAAAGAGAGAGAGAGAGAGAAAACAGATAGAGACAGAGAGACAAACAGACTGACAGGTAGAAATAAACAGGCAGACAGAAACGTGAGTATGGGAAAAAGAAATAAAATTTCATTTGATAGTGAGCATTCTGTCCTACAATTTTTTTTATACAACCATTTCTAAAACGTTTCAGTTGTATTTATGGTGTAGACTAATATTCAGCATATATAAGTGTCTATATATGATCGCAAAACATGAAAATAACAGTATAAGACATTGAGCCATATTGTCCTTTGCGATTTCAAAATTTTAGACTTGAAGTATGAAAACGATATAAAGTGTCAAATTTGTCAGCGAAATAGCAAATTATTGCGAGGAAATAGATTTCAATTCAAAGAACTGCTAACTAAAATTTGCGAACGTTAGTATTAACTTATTTAATGTATATAGTAGCGCATCAATGGACGTTCTTAGCCCTCTCTTCGGTGACTGCCTTATTTCTAGGTTTGCTGACATTCCTTGGCCCCTTCGTCCCCTGATTTGTCCATGTGTAATTATTTCTTGTAGAGAAACTTTAAGGCACGTTCGTACATTGGACGATTTGAAGCAGGCTATTCGCATAGAAGTCACCCAAATCAACGGAGCAATGCTGGAGAGAGTGGAGGCCAACTTCCAAGCACGCCTTCAGAAATGCATCAATGAAAACGGACACCACATATTAGATATTGTTTTCCTCACTTAATTTTGACAAATGCTAATTCAATACGAACACACTGATGTCAATAAAGTTTGTTTGCAGCTAAAATTAATGATTCTGTGAATTTTTCAAAAACGTCCGTCATCTCTGCCCCACGCTGTATTTCGTTGGCTGCGTGCATAATAACTTAAGCACACTTGAGGGCTAAAATATTTATTGCCGGTCATAAAGATATTTGGTGTTGGCTATTTACAATGAAGAACATAAATATTTGCTGACTGGGATAGAGAGAAATAATGCGCCGCGTCCGTAGAAGTTACTTATGAGACATTGCGTGAACGTTCAGTTGGGTCTGTCCGAGAACTTGGAAATGTCTGCGCAAATGTCTATGGCAAGAGTGGAAACGCGTGTCGCTCAGCCGCCTTCAACACCCTGCGGTTAATTTAGCGGCAAAACGGTCTTTTATAGGGTATGAGAAGAACATTCTAGAAAACTATATCATGCCACAGCCTCACGCTAACTGGTCGATTAATAGACCAATCACGCGAAATTGAGATGGTTTTCTCGTGGTGTCTGACCAAATATCTAGCATTTAGGTTTTCGAATCTTCGACAATGCTAAGATTGACTGAGTTCTTTGCATATCTAGGTCGTTGTGTTGACAACGTTGTCAATAGCCAAGGCGCTCGTTTTTTACTGTGTATCAAGCAAACATACTAAATTTTTAATAGTTAAACTAATTAAATAGATACTGTTAGTAAATACATTCCATCGTCGAAATTAATAAAAGTACCGTGCTTTGCGAGCTCAAAACGTTGAGCTGAACTCATAGTCAAAACTTCATTTGACTACATTTATCAGGACACTGCAGTTGTAAGAAAACTGTTTAAAGTCACTGTCATATCGCTCGTTTCATCAGTTTTATTTTCCCAGTACTTGCCCATACCAAATCACGGAACTGGTACGAGGTTACGTGGAAATCTGTACGTGGTTACCCAACCTGCTAGAAATAAACGATAATCATCTTAAAGAAAAAAGGATACACTGGACAATGTAGTTCTTGATATACAAGAAGTTGGAATAGTTACGATTGAAACACCTCTAATTAAAGGTCAACTCGATCAGGACTAACAATACAGCTGGTGCAATTTTACAATAGATCAGCTGCAATTTTACAATAGATCAGCTGCAATTTTACAATAGATCATTTTTCTATGCAATGACAGAATATTTTTAAGACATCAATCCAGCTATAAGAAATTCATTTTGAGACTACTCTAAAAAATATACTGCGAGGATCTGAAGTGAGTTTTCTAGATTAAACCATGTTCATGAAGTGTTTATGTACATAAACTAAACAAAGAACTTGCAAAGAAAAAAAAATCATTAAATAACTGGTCGGTAATATGTAGTCTTGTAGACATACAAAATAAAAATTTAAATGAAGGATATAGTCGATAAATGATGCTTATTTTATCTCTGGAAAAAAAGTGTGAGTTAAACAAATAATAAGCTATAAAAGGAGGCCAGAAAAGTTGTTGAAGTAATTAACAAAAAGAAACAGGGTGGAGCCTATGATCTTTCCAGGCTGGTGAAATCGATGAATAGGAGGAAAATATATTTTTTAAAAAAGAGAGAAATTTTTAAAAAAAGGGAAAAAATGAACAAAAAGTATGAGAGGAGATTAAGAAACAAAGTAAATTACTAATGTTAATAGTGGAGATATGTATGTGGAATTTCTGGGAATAAAGTTAAAATGATAAATAAATAGAAAGTTATACACATGACCACGAATTGTGTGTTCTTGCAAGTGATTGCGCAAGGGAATGTGTGCGCGTGTTCATGGTTACGTTTTCACACCTTCATTACTTTTGTTTCGTGCCAACTAAGTTTTATTTCACACACAAACATACTGTTCGTAGTAAATGTTAATGTATTTAGTCATAAATTTTACAGTAGCTAAATGGCCTATGAGAACTAAGTATCTATTATGTATCTTCTTTCTGTTTTACTCGTTTACCAGTTAAAATAATATTGCCATTGATTTTGTTCGCAGGCTTCTGAGGATGCAGCATCGAATACGACTCCATGTCTGTCTTACTGTATCATTTATCTTCACAGCAATCTTTCAGATTCTGTGGACTATCTTAGTTCATCACGACCAGTTTCTAAATGCTCCAGAAGATACTTTGCTTCATAAAAACACAGTAAGCTACAAACCAGTATTTTATCTATTTCCTACGAATTTCTTACAGATTATTTTTATACTCATTTTTATCCGAGCAAATCATATTAATCATATTGGTTGCAAGTATTTATACATATTCTGAGCAACAATTTCCATTTCTTCCTCTCCTAACTAGCTTGCAGTCTATCACATATGATATTCATATCATTATCCTTGATGTGAAGTATGACAGAAGTTCTTGCAAATACTATAAAGGAATTGATCGCGTCTTCTAGATAACTGAACTTTTTCTTCTGCTTCTTTATCTTTGAACTCATCACTGGAAGCAATGATAACACTGTAAAATAAATTACTTTTTCATTGACTTGCAATACAGAGTTCAATTCTAAGTTCGGCAAAATATTACATACATCGTTGTGTTACTGAGTTTACAATACGATGTTTGTGCTCGATTTATTAGCACAGAAGCTTTTTTAAACTGAATAGTCAAGCTCGAACTGGTGCCCACTTTAAATAGTCTTAATCACATAAAGCATTTAAAAGGGAACCAAATTGGTTTAATTTCTTTCGTTATTCAAGAACAGCGCCCAGTATCATTTGCAATGTTTGTTCCTATATCACTTGTCTAACCCCAGTCTTTATTGATAACTTCTCAATAATATTCAAATTATCCGATTTGAAAAAAGTTTGTCTCATCTGATTAATACCCATGATTAGCAGCGGCCTAATAGATCACGGACGTACGTCGAAGAATAACCTGTTACAACTAAAGGCACAGTTGACCGAATCGATGCTCAATAACCAAAACATGATACTCGTTTCTCTAGCTGTTTACCTGTCCACTGTGTATTTGATGAACGCTTTATATACATACATCACTGGAATTGTAATAATCTTTAAAACTTTCCAGAAGTTTATCATTTAAGTATATATGAGCATGTCTAGACATGCAACTATATACATGAGAATACATACATAAAACAAAACATACAAATCTACATATATACATACATGCAGAAATACCCTATTGATGTTGCTGAAATTCCAATGAAGGAGCCTTGAATCTAGGTTAGAAACCGGCTCTTTTTCTATTGGCATGAAATATTGAAATAAAACTGAATAATGACATATGTATGTATGTATGTATGTATGTATGTATGTATGTATGTATGTATGTATGAGGCACGTGCCATCAGTAATTACTCAGGGTAGGCAGTTGGCGACTTTTATGTAGTAAAACTCAAAAAAATAAGCAAAACATAGGCGTGTGACTGAGTTGAAAGCAGAATTACTTCTGCCTTTATAGCATGTAAAGAAAATGGTGTTGTATGAGTGTGCGCAGCACGTGTACTACAGCATTACTATGCGTAACATAAGTACTGAGATTGAAAGGCAGGGACGAATTATGCCTACCTAATCTACAAAAAAAATATTTTGCATTTTATGCATAGTAATCAGAGTAATCTTCAAAATTTTATTAAATTAGGTACATATTTTTCCATAAAAGGAAACTTTTGTTATCGATTTCTTTTCTTCAAGGTAGGCACTGCCACCTTGCCTACCTTCATGGCACGTGCCTAGTACGTATATATATATATATATATATATATTATTATTATTATTATTATTATTATTGAGTGAGAGAGCAGTGCATGCCATCAAAGTGACACTGGGGTAAAATATACGAAGCCCAATATACCCATCATGACTACCCGTCTGATAAAGGTACACCAGGCACGTGCATCACAACCATATGTGCGCGACATGGTGATCTCATATCAAGATAAACAGCACATGACCTTGCAGGTGGGGCCCAGTTAGAATTTTCTTCAGGTTGAGTAGCCCATCCCACTCAAAAGGTCCCTGAATAAGGATTGTTTAAGGATGTTGAAAGAACCACCCATGTTTCCAGAGGTGAATTATTCAAACCCCAAAGAATCCCTCTCAACACATGGCTATGATGCTCCCCCACTACTTCTGCTCGTGATCAGAGATGCACATATCGTCAGCCACTAAGGGACATGCTCAACTGGTTAAGGTCAAACAACTGACAAGCAAATCTGTGGTATTGAGCAGAATATTTGCTGTAGCCCATCTTTTATACCAAGACAAAACAATGTACATGATAACACTTCCAATCAGTTAAGATCAGAAGCCATGAGAGCCACTGCCTGGTACTGCATCAGGGCATTTATTATTATTATTATTATTATTATTATTATATTATTATTATTATTATTATTATTATTAACTATTATTATTATTATTATTATTATTATTATTATTATTATTATTATTATTATTATTATTATTATTATTTTAACAAAGCTAATGTAGACTTAGAGATAGATGGATTCTATCAGAATGATTTTCCCTGACTTCATAAATGAATCGCCTGTCATGAACCTACTACCAAATAAATTTTGGGGTTCGCTATGTTAACTATATAGCTTTAGCATTCGGTTATATACCCTATACAGTATATGTATTAATAAAATGGGTCGGTCAGAGCAGATATACATTTAAAAACAGCATTTTAGCAGATTAGCCACTGTATGAGGCTTTCTTGATTCACATGTATGCCACGCGAGCTTCTGAGCACCAAGCCATGTAAATAATTGTGTCATTAACCTGCAGTGATATGTTCAAAAGTTAAAACCCCGGAAAAATTTGCATCTAATCCATTCAATGTAACATAAACCATTGATAAGCACCAACCCAGCCAACCTCAGAAGTTTACGTAGGAAGTGACACACCTTTCTAAGAATATAGAAGTATCTTTGGTTAAAAAAGAAAGTATGTTTCCAATAAAATGTTATTGAATTTTCAGGTTATATTACTTCATCATTGAACTGTAAACTACCTAGGAATTTCAGACATTTGTAAAATATTATAGAAAATAATGTTGCCATCAAAATCTGAGAAAATTATTTAGTATATATTAGAAAAAAATGGTAAAGCCGGCATGAAAAAAAATCGATATTATTTTATATTTAAATGTCATATCTGTTTTTCATTTTTAGGTTGGTTGCAGAATTTTATATTTTATGTCAAGTTACTTCCGAAGCACAAATTATTTTTGTATGTTCGTTGAAGGTTTATATCTTTGTCGCTTGCTATCGGCAACATTTAAAATACCAAAAAGATTAATTGGATACTATATTTTATGCTGGGGTAAGTCCATTCAGTAACTATAACTTTGAGTTCAAGTAGAGATAGAAAATCTGATAAACATAATGCATTGCTTGTTCATTACATGACTGTATGATCATATATATATATATATATATATATATATATATATATATATATATATATATATATATATTATCTGTTATATTTTACCTTCTTGTTTCAGTCATTTGACTGTGGCCATGTTGGGGCACCGCCTTGAAGGATTTTAGTCGAGCATATCGATCCAAAGACTTATTTTTTAAGCCGAGTACATATTCTCCCGGTCGTTTTTGCCGAACCGCTAAGTCATGTTGACGTAAACAGACCAGCACCCGGTTGTCAAGCGGTGATGGGTGGATAAACACAAACACAAACACACATATACATACATACATGCATACACTCAAAAGATGTCATCTTGGAGTAGCTTCCCTTGATTCCTTGTTTTATTCACGAGAATCTTCATGTATTCAACGAGAATGTTTTCCAAGATGGATACGAACACCTTTCCTCCATGTGATCAGCTTGAAAAAATGATTTTTAAGACTCTAGGATATTATTTCCCTACTTTACATGGAACCAATGGTAGCCTTAATTTACAATTAAAGAAATTCTATCCATCAATGTGGTGTTGAGCACTCATTTTCATCGTTCGACATTTACGTGTGTGTGTGTGTGTGTGTGTGTGTGTGTGTGTTTGTGTGTGTGTCTGTTTGTGTCAAGTTGCCATCTACATCCGTTAACGAATCTTCGTGAAACTTTGTACATGTTAAACCAACATCTAGTTTGTTACTAGACTTATTGCAGTTTAATAAAAAAAATTATAATTGGACGGCTAGAGCCCCTAGAAGGGATCCACATATAATCCATCTATTTTCCTTTAACGGCCAAGGGGAAATAACCCATTCATTTTTCTTTATTTTTCCCTTTTGCACACTGGTCATTTCTCCCTCCATTTATTAGAGAAGCAACATCATTAGTGACCGCTTGCCATTGGTTACATTGTATAAATACGTATGCGGCAAAAATAAAAATAAACTTTAGAGGTGCGTAAATTACATGATTAGATCGTTTCCAGAATTTTTTACAATTTTTTTTTATTGAAAAAAGACGTACAAAACGTAAACATACCTGAAGTTGACTCATTTAAATAACGGCTTAAATATAATGAAGTTGACTTTTATTTATGCCGGACGGTATAATGTTTACTTATTCCGTATAAATTTACTTAAACCATTAAATGATTAATTACTTTTTGTAGTTTGACGTTCATGCTGGTAATCCTGATCCGAGCCAGATTTTACATTGCTTGGAGTTTCTACCTATCGCAATGGAGCACCATTGACATACATAGTAATATGGATACTCTTGACTGAAAAAATGTAATGATATGAATAACCTTGATTGTATGATTTTATTTTTGTCTGTTTATTACTAGGCACAGATTTAAGTTTGTTGTACTGTTAACACCAATTTCCAACATTGGCTTTATTAACATTAACATGTCTTCCGGCAGTTCTATTGCCACGTTCAAATGCATATTCAACATATTTAATTTCTCCTTCGCAGTAAACGACTCATAAGTTCTGCCCATACTAATAATAACGGTAATGACACATTTTTAAGTTTGCTTGACATTGTATAAGTGTGAAAGGGATAAAATTTCGATAGTCCATATCAAAGATTCCCACAAGAATAGGCGGAAAACCAGAACATGCGACAAGAAGACGCTTTCGACCAATCAGAATTCTGTTTACATAATCAGTTTGATCGGTCACCTTCCTCTGTCGGTTGAGTAAAGTGTCATCCAAGCTGATGTTTATTTGTAATTAAACTTAATTTGTAACACTTGTGCATATTTATCAGCTTTGTGTTTGTTGATAAGAATTATCAACAACTTTTCCTGTGATCGTGATTTCAGAAGACATACAGCAGTATGCTAAAGATCTGACATAATCTCTTGTGGGCAAGAAATGTAAAATAAAGTTTATTATAAACAACACAAACACTTTGTAATTTAATAGCTTTCAATGTGATACCTGTTAGACAGAAATTATTTTTATTTAATGAAAATTTAATAAAATCTGATTATAAGTAAGTGAAATTGTGTTAAATACAACTAAATTGAAAGTTTTTTTCCCCTGGCCTTATCGGCAATTCTGAAAACTTTTGGGTACGAATTTTACATGAGAAGAAGCTTTTTTTAACAAATTTTTTCCTGAAAATCCGTTAGTGACTTATTCACCATGGTATTAATAACTTATTGGAATTTCCTAAAAATAAGATCCTATTACCGGGTACGTCATCTAGTATATATATATATATATATATATATATATATATATATATATATATATATATATATATATATATATATAATATATATATATATAAACAACAGAGAAGAAAGTTTACCACGTTTCTCTCTTAGTCTGAGAATTATCTTACATTCAAAAATATATAATACGTATGTTCATATTAGTATGTTTAAATGGAAAAAATATTATATGTATATATATATATATATATATATATATATATATATATATATATATGTTTGCGCGTATATGTATGTGTACATATGCATATATGCGTTACTCATGTGTATGCAGAATAATTTTGATATAACTGTATGATATATTGATATATTGATTATAAAATTAATATCCTTATAACTTTCATAAATATCTGTTTATATATTATATTATAATCTATATTTTATATACTATCTATTGTGAATAACAGAATACATCTAATATTTATGATAATAATAATATAAGTAATAACTGAATATTATATATGCTTATGGGTGTAGATGTGTATGTATATTTCAGTATATATAAGTAGTTATGTATAACTATATATGTATGTATATATATGTGCATCAGCATGGCCGCAGCTCTGAGCTGAAACTAGAAAAAAATATATATATATATATATTCAAAATATGTGTATTTTGTTTATTTTATATTTATATTTATTATTATAACTTAACATTTGTACTTTATAATCTCTGACGAAGCCTAGAGATATATACAAGTACCTCATGCTCATCTACCTCAATCCACTTGAGTAATATAGGTAGAATGAGGTATTTTTATCTATTGGCTGAAACAGCTGTAAGTTATTTTACCAATCTATATTCATGTTTTTTATAATAATTACTGGTATCCTTATATATTACTATATTTTATATCTTATATTTTATATGTAAAGAATAATATGCTATATGTATGTTATTATAATTATCAGTTTAATAAATAAATAAGTTAACATTTTAATGTCCAAAAGTTGATGAACCACCTATTGTTCTCCTCCATTTTCTTATTTGCTATATATATAAACGACAGGCTTCTTCAAGTTTCCGTCGACCAAATCAACTCACAAGGCTTTGGTCGGCCCGAGGCCATAGTACAAAACACTTACCTAAATGGGACTGAACCTGGAGCCATGTGGTTAGGAAGCAAGCTTCTTACCACACAGCCACGCCTGCACCTACGCACATCTACGCTTTTATATTCACGTGTACACATACACATGTATACAGACTTCTCACCCTTAATAACGTAATAACTAACTAATATATTTCTATAGTGAATTTTGCTCAAATAAGGAAATAAACCAATGAAATGAATTTTTTTTTTTTTTGGTATTTTCTTTACAGCACTTAGTGCAATTAAGTACAATTTTGTTTCTCACAAATGGAGCAACTTCCTTCTACACACAAATCACTTGGGAAATGAATAGTCCGTGTTTCCTGTTTTCCTTCAAAGAAATTGATGAAAAATGTTAAATATGAATAGTTCATATTTAAAGCAGAAATCGTGTTATATTTATATAGTATTTGATCCTTATGTCATTTAGTTATTAATATCATAATTAAGAATTCATTTTAATACACCTTTTCAATGGATTTTTGGATTCTTTCGGCTGCACGGTGCGAAGACCAGTTCACCATAATGTACATTTATTGTACAGTTCATGTTAGGCTCAACGTAAACATTAAGTATTAAATAACAAACACACTCTAACACACATATACACACGCACACTCACTCACTCAACAACATATTTGGATAGGTGTGGAACAGTCAAAATCTGTTCAAAACCCAAATCAAGGTGCACGAAATCTATATATTTTCGCTGAATATCAATACACATATGTATATAGATGGATCCCTAATTAAAGCATCAAAGGTTATTAGAAACTTGAATCAAACTGCTAATCATAATTATGCAATACAAATATGAGCACAAAGTTATTCAATATTTGGGGATGAGAACGATGTTTAGAATTAATTCAAATACCAACACGTGTTTCTTTCAAAGTTAGGGTGAATTAACATAAACGAAATTCTCTAGGAATTACTCACAAAATTACTCGCTAATGACTACACTGAAATTTAAATTAAAATGAATGGACTTTGCACGTGATCTCAAGTCTCCTAGTTGAATAGTCCAGCGATCAATGAAATATCCGACTTAGCCATCTATAATTTCTTTCAGGCATTAGTTGTCCGTCCAGCCAAAATACAGGTTCTCAACCGTTCCAGGTCTCAGCTAGTGGTCCTTGTTTCACCTAATCAGCTATTAACATTGCACTTGTTTTTAAGGTTAACCAATGAAAATGTTCAAGGTTTTATTTATTTATTTCTTTTGTAGGTTTTCCTTTGGTTCCGAATTTAATTTACGCAATAGTCCGGGGAACATTGTATAACGAAAGGTATTATATATTTTCTTTAGTCATGATATAATTCAATGTTTTAATTTTTTTACTCAAGTGTATAAGGCGTCACAAATAGCAGCGCATGGATTAACTATTTTAGTTTCTTGCCCTGATTTCTTTACTTCTGTTTTCGTAACTATCTGAAGCTCAATTTTACTTTCATACTTCTAATACCAATAAAAAATATAGTAATGAAATACAGAGTCGATTAGATCGAGGATCTCGGTCCATTTTATGAAAAGTAGCCGTGTATGTTAAGAAAAATTTTTTTAAAGGCCACACCTGTTTCTGCGATTGTGATTACAGTTTCTAGAAAATCTCAATAAACTCAGTTGGAATCCTACGGAAAGCCTTTGAAATCTAGTTTAGCTCAAATATTTACTGCGTTAGTTCTTGCCGATCTTAATAATTCAACGCTCTTAACTCAAAAAGCTTTGCCGCTTTGTTAGCGACTGGCTTGAACTCTCTCAAGAACTTAATTTAAACATAAATGTATACATACATACATACATACATACATACATACATACATACATACATACATACATACGAATATCACAATTTAATATCCATTTATTATTTTTACTCCACACTTTCAATTTGAGCAGATGCTGGATGAATAACACCGACGGGTACGAATGGATTCTATATACTCCGAATCTACTATGCCTTGTTGTAAGTAACTTGATGTCGACATGAGGCTACTGATGTTTTGTGTTGTTGTTGTGGGTGATGGTGTTGTTGTCGTTGTTGTTGGCGGTTGCGGTGATGATGGTGGTGGCGGTGGCGGTGGTGGTGGTGGTGGTGGTGGTGGTGTGGTGGTGTTAGTGGTGTAACTCATTGAGATTACACTCACTGTGTGTTATTTTCTAGATGTAGTCTTAAACAAAATTCTATTCGAAAATAACTTCAATATGAATTATAGTAGCAAAGATGCCAAAGAATTATACTTCTCTCCAGAAAACGAGAGCTCTTTCATCTACTTAATTACGTGAAAATTGAGATAAGATTCGGCCTGCCTCACCTACTAACAGATTTCTTTCTAGTGGCATGTGATATACAGAAAATATTCTATTAAGGGCCTTGCTTAAATTAACGTCTTCACACTACTCCAGATCCTCCCTATCTTATCAATATCCTAAACACTCTGTACTTTAGTTGTTTGTTAATATAAAACAGCATTGAAAACGAAGCAGCTCAACTTGCAACATTTGTTGCTGATTTCATATAAGCTTTCTTCATCTGAAGTTGTAGATCCGTGGAAGTATAGCTATAGTTGCTAACGAACACAAAATAAGATATTTTCTTTTTTTGCCATTCTTACAGAGAAAGGTAGTAGGTTATACTTTGGTGGGATAGGATGGTACAACTTTTGAAACAAATATATGATAGTGGTGCTTTGGCCATCACCTAGTTTAAATAAATACCCCACTATGCAAGCTAAGAAGGGACTTCCTACACCAAGATTTCACAACAGGGCTGATTTCGGCCCCGTGAGAGCATAAATTAGTCCTGAGGATGCAAATCGGACGAAATTTGATTAAAGCTAACAGAAAGTTTATCCAGACAACGATTATGATTAAATTATTGTCAAATTGTCCATCGAGATTTTAAGACACGTTTTAGAGTCTGTTTTATTTTGTCGATGATCTTAAAAGGAAATAATCAATAAGAAGTGCAGTGAAGCGAAATCATCATCTAAAGCATTCTGTACTAACTTGATGGCGGTTACGCATCAGCGCTCACCTCTTACCTGATGAGAAACGTTAGTGGGGATTATTTTCTATGATAAAACCACCCTTGTGTTATTGCTTATTATCTTCTTGTGCTGTAAAGATTCTTAATTTTTACGTTTAAGCTTTGTTTCAAGTACAGACAATGTCTTCATTCTCACGTTTCTAGTCTCTCTATAGAGTTGCTGGGGATGGGGAGGAGCTGTCAGCCCCAGACGACGATTTGGGGGGACGACCCTTTAGAGACTGTTGCATAAAACTGTATAGGCTTAGGGGCCCTGATTGGTGTCAAACTCAAGGGCTGCCCCAGGCGGTACGCACTCTAATTACACCACTGAAGTCAATTTAGTTTCTCAATTAGTGATTATGCTTCACTTTCTTATATGATAAAAATTCATGAATAATGAGTACTGACATAATTGTAAATGTAAATTTGCTTTGGAAATATTACAAGGATCAAAGCGAGGAATGCAAAATTGTTGTACATCTTGAGAATGAGGCTATTTTAATTTAGACATCTACCGCTAAAATCTTTATTGAATTATTTTTAGTCTGCTTTTATTTCTAGCAGCCAAACTGGCGTCGTTAATTACTTTAAAAAAAAGCTTAAATGATTCACAAGATTGTGATAAAATGGCATCTTCTATAACAAATTTGAAAACATAACTGTTATCACACATAGTTAGATATTTTTATTTGAAGATTGGGTGAGAAGGTCAAAACTGTGTGTTGGAGGTTGAAGGTTTTGTATACCAGCAAAATACCAATCAACTCCAGAGCTTTTCTAATTTTACGTCTAAACCGTTTACAAAGGTAAAGTATTTTTAAATATTTTTATTGTTGTCAACTTTTTATCATAATTACATAATGCACAAGACTCCTTATATGAAGTGGAGCGAAGAAAAAGTGCCGCCTATATCATGGTTAAGGCCTATTTTATGGTTTTATTGCCTTCGCAATCCAAAAGATTATTGAGACGTATGCTTATCATTGAAAATCTATCTTCATGTAATGCGTCTACAGCAAGTCAACTTGGTCGGCCTCAGAACTTTCTGAGTTATACTCACAGCAGGAATTAAACTCTTACTGTGAGTCGTTTCTGTCGTGAACAGATTGGTAGACAGAGCCATTTGGAACTAATGACACAGTACGAAATCCACGAACCTTTTGGCTGATAGTCATACTATTTTTGGATGTCTTTAGGTTCATCGAAACTTTTTTTTTTTAGTAATAAATTATTCCCTCATTATTTTCGGGAAAATATTCAGATAGAAATTCGTATTTGATTTCAAACACAAAAAAATTATATGTAATAACTAATGTAGATGCTTTACTGTATCAAAAGTGGCATCGAGTATTCTGAGTTAACTCAAGTAGAAGTCTTTCATCCGTCCAACACTGAAAATATACACAAGTAAATTAAATCGAGACACTCGATTATACATACTTTAAAGAAATATTTATACACCAAGAAATCGTAGAAGAATGTCAGTATGTGAAGTTAGATTAGATGAATTCATCTCTTCATGTTTACAATTAGCTAATGTTGTTCTATTTTAGGGAAACGTCCTCTTCTTAATCTACATACTGGTAGTACTATTTAACCAACTGCAAGCTCATCCAAATGAACCTCATGATTATAGGTAAGTTCAGTAAATTGTAACTTTTATGCCTACACCCGTACATCTCTTGAGTTTTTTTGTTTTTTTTAATTTGTACATCACAAAATTTATATTTTAGCAGGTTAATATTTTCATTCTTACATTCTTATCTAATTCCGCCAAGGCCGACTTTGCTTTTCATCCTATCGGGGTCGATAAAATAAGTACCAGTTGAGTGCTGGGATCGATGTAATCGACTTGTCACCTCCCCCGAAATTGCTGGCCTTGTGCCAAAATTTGAAACCGTTATTACTTTCTTACTTCATGACAGTTTGAGAGCAAAGTCAGGAAGGCGCTGAGCAAAAGGCTTTATTGTATTTAGTTATGTCCCTTTACATTCTAAATCTAAATCTTCCGCCGCCCTTGACTTCACTTTTCATTTCTATGGGATCGATTTAAGAAAAAGTATAAGTATTTATAACATAGGTAAAATCGATCGGTATTTTAATGTAAAAAAAAAAGAATTACATACATGCTACTACTGCGTATTATCTGCTTGCTTATGTACTAAGTGTTTTTCAAAACGCTACATATGGTAACTTAAATAAGCCGTTTTGAATGGCAGTAACCCAGATCGAATATTTTATTACCAGAAACTCGTTAATTAATTTCAAGGGCTGTCTAGAACAACACGCTCAAGCTACGCCACTACTTCCTAAAATAAAAGATGGAATGATCATGACTTGAGCGCCTTGACTAGAAGTCAGTTTGATCAGCAAAGAAACAGCTTGTCAGTCTAGGTGTGTGCCAGCATATATCATTTAACCATTTGACATGCAAGTGCTATTGTGCATGCAAATGTTCATAATCTTGTATATGACTAATAAAATTTACTAACAAAATGTAGGTTTATGAATGAAAAACATACTTTCTTAGTAACAATAGTTGCAGGCAGCTAAATCGTCACAGAAATTCAATCCATATACTGTTTTATGGGTTTCAGTTATTACACTGCGCCATGCTGGGGCACCATTTTAAGAGTTTTAGTCGATCACATTGACCCTAATATTTATTTCAGTTTGATACTTATTTTATCGATCTCAATTTATCACATTTCTAGGTTACACGCTTTCGCACAACACCAGTTTTACATCAATAAATTACTCTCACACACACGCACGCACATACGCACGCGCATGCACGCACACACGCACACGAGCGCACACATATTTATACATAGTCGTCTAAAAATCCATAAGTCAGAATTGAATATACGCTCGTGTATTTGTCAAAAGAGTGGCAATATT
Source organism: Octopus sinensis (assembly GCF_006345805.1). Taxonomy (NCBI): domain Eukaryota; kingdom Metazoa; phylum Mollusca; class Cephalopoda; order Octopoda; family Octopodidae; genus Octopus; species Octopus sinensis. The sequence goes on along the minus strand of NC_043000.1, from coordinate 59,243,282 downwards.
ATCAATTATTATAGATCCATTTCAGTCGATTTTATCAATCTGTTTTACACTGGATATTAGATAACCAGACATCAATACAACAGCACAGTTATTCAGAAATGGCAGGGATTTTTTTCCATACATGCCATCTGTATACATGCATAGTTATCATATAACCGTGCTGTTATATAATATCCGGTTATTAATACCTAATGCGAAACCGATCGGTAAAATCTGCTGAAATGAATCTATTATACTGTTTACTTTGATTAATATATCAAAGGCTTCCGTACAGTTCCCATCTAATGAATTCTACATATAAGGTATTGGCCAACAGCGAGACTACAGTAAACGATACTTACTTAGGTATAGTGCAGTAACATTGAACCCGAAACCACTCAGTTGCGAAGTGTATTGCTTAACCACACAGCTATGCTTGCTCTTGTACATATTAACAATTCTGTTGAAAGTGTGATGAATAGCAGTAGAAAATTAATTTATTTCTATAAGTAGCTAATTGCAAGGTGACCTTTGCCGGCTACAATATATTCTGAGAATATTGATTGAGAAATGAATTTGCTGAAGGTGTTGCCGAAGGAAAAGAACAGGGGAGTTTGCTTTCTACGTTATGTACGTTAATTGTCCAATTAACTTGTAGAAAATGTTACGTATGCCTGTGTATATCTTTGTGTTTGTGTGTGTGTCTGTGTGTCTGTGTGTGTCTGTGTGTTCGTGTGTATATATATATATATATATATATATATATATATATATATATATATGCAGTTGATTATGTGTTCGTATATACATTTATTTATTTATTCATTCATTTATGTGCAGACAATATGTGCGTGTCTATATATATGTATGTATGTATGTATGTATGTATGTATGTATGTATGTATGTATGTATGTATGTATGTATGTAGGTAGGTAGGTAGGTAGGTAGGTAGGCAGGTATGTATATGTATGTGTGTATATATATATATATATATATATTATATATATATATATATATATACCCCAATAAAGAAAAAATATGTAATGACCATTATTTACACCTTGTCTCATATCTACTACATATGTGGAAATCTGTGGGTGTGTTTGTTTGTGGCGTTGTTATCTAACTCCTCCTACATCGTGTTATCGATTTCGATGAAACTTGACACGTGAATAGAACTCATGTCTGGAAAACTGATGACATACTTAGATTGTTGAAAAAATCGATAACAGGGCCCCTGGAAGGGATTCTTATATCTACTACATATAACTAATATATTATTTTTAACATCCAAGGGAAATAACCCATTCGCCCCTGAAAGGGATCCTTATATATAGCCAAGGGAAATAACACATTCACGTTCGTAAATTATTTCGTATAAATCAAATTGAGTATGCTTATTTCTTAGTATTTGAACTATTTGAGTTATTTTCGCAATTTATCCAGTACAACGCTTAAACAAGTAAATAGTATCTTGTATATCACTGTGTAAAGACCAGTTTGACTGGAGAGCAACCTCAGATTTAAAATATGGCATGATGATGAACTATAAGAATACTTTGAGTTCTTTACTAATCTAAACAATATTGTTAGCCTGGCGTACTAACAGAGAACTTATGAAGTATTTTGCCCGGATTGATAATCCTTTACTAATAACTCTGTTTAATATAAGTGTGTGCGTGTGTGTATGTGTGTGTGTGCGCGCGCGCGTGTATCTGTATATATATATATATATATATATATATATATATATATATATAGAAGCATATATATATGATATATATAATATATATATATTATATACATATATACATATATATATATATACATATATATATACATATATATATATATATTCGTCCTTAGTCGAAAGACACGTGTTGTTATGTCCTATTATTTGCATTTGTATAACATTCTCCGTTTTTTCCCGTCCTTGTTTTCGAATACATTCGCTGCTTTCTTCCAAGGAATCTAATGCTCTTAGCTTAGTTTTTCCTTGGGGCTGGCCAGATTGGAGCAATCTCGAGTATAACCAGCCGAAATCGCAAAGATAATCTGGAATGTATATATATATATAAATATAAGGGATGGACCAGAAGTCCCTGACTTCCGCGACATCGGGAAGTTAATTGAAAGCTTCTAGAATATTCGAGAATGTTCATTAGATCCCTTTTTCGTTTTGCTTTCCTGCTTGACCACTAGGTGTTACTACAAGTCCTTCATCAGCTTTAATATATCTTCAGTTTCATCTTGTGTATCTCAGTCAATAACATTGATATTGTTAAAAGTCTTTGTCCTCTATTAGGGTACGGAAATTTACGAAACATAACACCTGCTATGATTTTAAGGAATTTATCAGTTCTTTTTTTTTTTCAACGATATGGTATTCGGTAATGCAAACGTACGCAAGAACTAAACGTGTTTGGATTTATTATTATATGTAAAAAAAAGATAACTTCCATTCAATTTTATGCACATCTTCAAGTCCTTTACGTACTGCGATTTCAGAAGTATGACGACGCTTGAACTATACAATAATAATTAAAAACTGATACGGAGTTCCTATTGTTGCCAATAACCCTTTAATGTATGATTCCAATCTCGCCAAAATATCCACAGTGAAATTTAAAGGCGATATTACCGCTGGTCTCCACTTTGTTCTAGAGTTATTGAGCGGGGTTTAAGCAAATTAAATAATAGATCAGCTTACGGTATCAATTGACAAGCTGGAAGACCAGATCCAACCATAGTGATGATTAAACTATTGCAGCAAAAACTTTCAACCTACAGCTTCTTTAGTATTGTCAAGCAGTATTCGGTAAGACAATATTTGACGATATAATGTCAAATATATAGGGCGGCGAGCTGGCAGAAACGTTAGCACGCCGGGCGAAATGCTTAGCAGTATTTCGTCTGCCGCTACGTTCTGAGTTCAAATTCCGCCGAGGTCGACTTTGCCTTTCACCCTTTCGAGGTCGATAAATTAAGTACCAGTTACGCACTGGGGGCCGATGTAATCGATTTAATCCATTTGTCTCTCCTTATTTGTCCCCTCTGTGTTTAGCCTCCTGTGGGCAGTAAAGAAATGGGTATTTCGTCTGCCGTTACGTTCTGAGTTCAAATTCCCGCGGGTCGACTTTACCTTTCATCCTTTCGGAGTCGATAAACTAAGTACCAGTTACGCACTGGAGGCCGACGTAATCGACTTAATCTGTTTGTCTGTCCTTGTTTGTCCCCTCTATGTTTATCCCTTTGTGGCCAATAAAAAAATAAGAAACGTTAGCACGCCGGGCGAAATGCGTAGCCGTATTTCGTTTGCCGTTACGTTCTGAGTTCAAATTCCGCCGAGGTCGACTTTGCCTTTCATCCTTTCGGGGTCGATTAAATAAGTACCAGTTACGCACTGGGTCGATATAATCGACTTAATCCGTTTGTCTGTCCTTGTTTGTCCCCTCTATGTTTAGCCCCTTGTGGGTAGTAAAGAAATAGGTATTTTGTCTGCCGCTACGTTCTGAGTTCAAATTCCGCCGAGGTCGACTTTGCCTTTCATCCTTTCGGGATCGATAAATTAAGTACCAGTTGAGTTCTTGATCTAATCGACTGCCCAACCTCCCCAACAGTTTTAGGCCTTGTACCTTTACTTTTTTACTCTTTTACTTGTTTCAGTCATTTGACTGTGGCCAAGCTGGAGCACCGCCTTTAGTCGAGCAAATCGACCCCAGGACTTATTCTTTGTAAGCGTAGTACTTATTCTATCGGTCTCTTTTGCCGAACCTCTAAGTTACGGGGACGTAAACACACCAGCATCGGTTGTCAAGCGATGTTGTGGGGACAAACACAGATACACAAACATATACACATACACACATACATACATACATATATATATGTATGTGTGTGTGTGTGTGTACATACATATATACATATATACGACGGACTTCTTTCAGTTTCCATCTACCAAATCCACTTACAAGGCTTTGGTCGACCCGAGACTATAGTAGAAGACACTTGCCCAAGGTGACACACAGTGGGACTGAACCTGGAACCATGTGGTTCGTAAGCAAACTACTTACCACACAGCCACTCCTACGTAAAAAAAGAATACATTCTGCATCATTGGATATCTGCTTAAAGATGTCACACTCTAAATAATAATAAAAAGTTTAATAAAAGTGAAGAGCAAAGACATCACAGTTTAAAAAGCAGTTGTTAATGATATTCACTATCTTTCCAGTTCATACCATGCCTTTATTCTAAAAACAAAATCGATATACCTTTTTTTCTTCTTCCTTTTCATTCCAGACGAACTCTGAAAGCTATTTTCATCATGATACCGCTGTTAGGACTCCAATTGCTATTTATCATCTACAAACCGCATACATACTTTCATGAACTCCTGTCAGTTATAATTGTCAATTCTCAAGCAAGTACTTCATTTGTGATATAATTAACCAACAATAAATCGCTCTTCCTATTAATTATCTGCCAGCAACAATTTAGAAATTTCATTATGTCAGATAGTTTGAATTATAAGAATAATATCAATTTTGAACTTTTGATAGCAGAAGACAAAGAATTCCAGGAAGTGACAAAGAAGATATATTGCAGCATGAGACTAAAGATACTGTGGAAAATTAAAAATAGAAATAATTCATGCTGCATTAAGTGTTACTGGTTATTGTCTGGAAATAAAGAACATTATAAAAATAGTAAAATAGGAGGGGCTAATCGATTATATCGACCCCAGTACTCAGCTAGTTCGAATCTGCCAGTTGCCGCTTTAATGATATAAATAATCAGATCTTTTCAGTTTCATCGGCAGATCGAGAAATTAATTTTTTGTAACTAAACACTTTCAAACTTCGGACACTGGTAGAATGTGTCATATAAAACATCCTTTACTCTTAGCGTTGTTGAGAAAAGTTTCTATTTACGAAGTTATTTCGTGTTAAAGTTGTATTTCGGTAATTTCAACTAATCAATGACGTGAATTCAGCTGAATAAAATTACTGCTGTTGTTTTTCAACAACAACAATCGGCGGTTTATATTTCGTTTGTCACTGTTATTTATGATATCGTTCGTGCGTTTATACTGGTTTTAGCTTTAGGGTTTTAGGGTTAGGGATATGGTTTTAGGGTTAGGGTTAGGGTTTGGATTTTAGGGTTAGGGTTAGGGATGGGGTTATAGGGTTAGGGTTACGGAAAAAGTGAAAAATGAAGAAATTGGAGGGGGGGGGGATAAGGGAGCCAAAAAAATTTCAAAATTCTGATTTTTGGCAATTTTCCGGAATCTCCGTGTCTAAAAGCTGTGTTTTTGGGGAAAAAAAAATTAAAAAAACAATAATTTGCGAGAAAATGGGTTGGGGGAAGTCTTTCCGAAAATAGTAGCTGAAAAACAGGGGGGAAAAAACCAAAAAGCAGTAGAAATGCACGAACGATTATGGTGGTTTCATGAAGTAAACGTGCTTCCGATACACTCGTTTATTCATACAAACGTAATTGAGATGAAATATGTCATAAATAACAATGACAAACGAAATATACACCGCCGATAGTTGTCGTTGACAAACAGCAGTAATTTTATTCAGCTGAATGCGCGTCATTGATTGGTTAAAATTACCGAAATACGACAACTTTAACACGAAATAAGTTCGTAAATAGAAACTTTTCTCAGCAACGATGTTTTATATAACACATTCTACCAGTGTCCGAAGTTTGAAAGTTTAGTTAGAAAAAGTTAATTTCTCGATCTGCCGATGAAAGTGAACTGATTCAAATCATCTTTTCTGCTATAGGTGTAAGGCCTGAAATTTTGTGGGGAGGGTGTTAGTCGATTAAATTGACCCCAGTACTCAACTGGTACCGTAAATCCTCGAGTATAGTTCGCCCTTGAGTATAATACGCAGGGGATTTTTAGGGGGTTGTACCTCTGAAAAACCTAAACCTTGTGTATAATACGCATCCCCTCTCTAACTTGAGTCGTGCGTAATTAAGCTAGCAGCACCTAGTCGAACAAATACTTCCGCGCATACGTAATACAATAATGGTGATGTTCTTAATTGTTATATGGGAATGTAAATATGTTTGCAAATTGTTTCTGCTACATATCATTCTGTGTTCTGAATACTTTTATTTTAATAAATGTTGCTTACTACAAGTTATAGATGATTCTTCATTGCTTTCGGCTTAGCTTAAGGTGTTTTCGCGCCTGACATCACAAAATGCGTCTGAATAAACATTGCCGGACAGCAAATAGAGACTCGGACATTGCTTAGAAAATATTTTTTCATTTTTAACCTCGTATATAGTACGCACTAGGGATTTTGACCTTTAAATTTGTGGGGAGGAAAATGCGGATTATACTCGAAGATTTGCGGTATTTATTTCATCGCCCCCGAAAGGCTACCGGCAAAGTCGACCACGGCGGAATATGAACTCAGAACGTGAAACCAGAAGAAATGCTGCTAAACCTTTTACCAAACCTGCTAACTATAGTGCCTGCTCGCCGCTTGAATCAGCTCAATTGACTATATCATTCCCTATATGTGTGCGTACGTGTGCGAGTGTATGGATATTGTTACTTTAACAAACAAAAGAAATAGTATTCAGTACTCAAAGCAGAATTTATATCTATAGCAAACATTTAGTTATTTATTCTATTACTAGTTTCGCAATGACTTAGTGATTAGAGTACCCGGATAACAATCGTGAGGTCGTGAGTTCGATTCCTGGTGACATGTTGTGTCTTTGAGCAAGACACTTTATTTCAAGTTGCTCCAGCTGGTAAAATGTGTTGTACCTGTATTTCAAAGAACCAGCTTTGTCTCATTCAGTTTCACGCTGAATGTCCCTGAGAACTACGTTAAGGGTACACATATCTGTGAATTGTTCAGCCACTTGCACGTTAATTTCATGAGCAGACTATTCCGTTGACCGGATCTGAAGCCCTTGTTGTTGTAACCGATGGAATGTCAGAATCTATCAGCTAGTTTCGCGCAAAATGCGATCAGTCAGGTTACATTGGAGTGAATAATTATTGTGTTGGTAATTATTGTGTTGGTAAGATAGTAATTAAGTCGATTACCGTTTTCAACCAAGTGATAGTTTGTGTCGCATCCTTGTAGATCTGTAGATCATGTTGCAGCAGTAGCTGTCTGTTGTTACAACTGTGTAGGAAGAGCACTGATTACTCTAATAGAACTATCCTACATTGATTTTGATGTATATGACTCCGAGGAAGCGATAAAATATCAGATATATATATATAAAATATCAAATATATATATTTAGGTGCCTTAATTATGACATCCTTTGAGAACGTGCAGAATACTTGATTGAGTAATTGGGAAGGAATTTAAGACAGAATTAAAAGAGGCTGAAGTAGTGAACTGGAGACCTCGAATGTTTTTTATTCAATTCTGTTAAGCAGTTTCACCACACTAAAAGAGGGAAATAAGGATTTCTCCTAAGAATTACTCGGATGAGGTGATTGAAAGTCACATAGAAATTTTATCACTTGACTTTTACGAGAAGTTGTTCATTCATCCTCGGAAAGGTATTATTTTAATGATTAAAGATATACGTATTATTAAAAAAATTACATCCATAAAAGAATATTGGAAACACTTTTTTTTAATTTTATTTCAGGGAGGACTTGTGGCTATTATGCTGTGTTTCTTCAACAGCGAGGTAAGGATACATTCAAATATATATATGTGTGTGTTTGTGTACGTATATATGTATATTATATATTTTCAGGATTAAATAAAAGACAACGGGCGGAAAATTTGACATACCGATAAATATATAATTTTTTAAAAAAAAAGACGTGTGGTAAATAAACAAACGAACATATACTAAATACACAGGCGAACAGAAAACACAAAAGGTCACCAACTCCTCCTCGGTTATCGGCCAGAAGGTCAAACGCTATTTCGATCATTATCGAAAATATTGCTTCTACTCTGGAGGCACCGGCAAGAAACTTAACAGGAATGGGACCAAAACATAACAAAACTAGACAGGCTCGAGACGTGACCGTTAGTGGACGGGCGAGGGGCAAAACAATAAACAGAAGAAAGACTTAGGGCCAGACGAAAACAATAATAATAATAATAATAATAATAATAATAATAATAATAATGATAATTCGTTCGTTTATTGGCCACAAGGGCTAACAAAAATCAATTAAAACATAAAGGGACAAAACAGGACGAAAGTTACAAAGGGTTTTGTCCGTTTGAAAAAGTTCGTGTACAAAAGCAGGATGACAACGAAAAATAAGTAACAATTTAAACTCCTAATAGGGGCGGGGGCGCTTCGAAAGGTTTCTCGTGGAAAGACCCATAAAAGCCACGGGAGCCTGATAATACATATACAACAACAAAAAAAGTTGTGGGCCAGCAAGACAGATAAGAGTGTGTAGCACAAAGGAGAAATGAAAAATGTCCTAAAGGACTATAGACACGAGAGGAGTATAATTTCGTGATGTGCAAATAGATACCACGAGTTTACCTTCAGATATACTCATTAGGTTTTTTTGTTTTTTTTTTGTATTATCTGAAATATAATACCGGTATATCTATTAATCCCAAAAACTGAATTATTATTATTGATTTCTATTATATATTTTGTATATTTTTAGATAAATATATGATAATCAAGAGCCCACTGTACGATATGCAGACGCTTATAATGCTAAGCAACAAGAAAGGGGCAACATTTATAGACTATTTATATGAAAAATAATAATTGTGTGTATAGAGAAATCAACAAATGCTGTATTTGTTTATATTTAATTGGATACACAATTAAATCGATTGAATGTATTGGTTTATATTTTGGCTGAAGGCCAGCATTTTAGAGGAGGTGGAGGTCGATTACATCGATCCCAGTGTTCAGCTAGTATTTATTCTATTGATCTCAAAAGAATGAAAGGCAAAGTCGAACTCAGCAGAATTTGGACTCAGAACGTTAATTCGGAAAAAATGCTGCTAATCATTTTGTCCGGGCAGTAAGGATTCTGCCTGCTAGCCACCTTAATTTATTATTATATATTACAAATACTTATGGTGGAGTGTTGGCATTAATACGCCGGGCAAAATGCTTAGCGGCATTTCGCCCGTCTTTATGTTTTGAGTTCAAGTTCCGCCGAGGTCGACTTTGCCTTTGATCCTTTCAGGTCGATAAAATAAGCACTTGTATCGATGTAATCGACTTAGTCCCTCCCCCGAAAATGCTGGCTTAGTGCCAAAATTTGAAACCAGTATGTTACAAATATTTATATTATCATCTTCGATAGGATGAAACTGCAAGCAGGAATATAGAAATGGCTGAAGCAGTTTATCTTGCCCTAGAAGCAGTGGTAATTTCGTATATTGGTACATTGCCAAGTTTCATATGAGAGAGAATTAGAACAATAAATTTACCCCCAGAATAACCAGTAAATCACAAGTATTTTACTGAGTTCGTAAGAATGAAAGGTAGATAGAAAGCAATAGAATTATATACTGTAATGAATTTAGTCCGACACTCTACAGTTTTGTCCTTCTTTGCCATTCAAGCGCAATACTATTTTCATTTGACGAAATATAATGATCTCTGCAAGAAGAGGGTTTATGACTTTCGTACCTTTTTGTTTCCAAAGAAAAATTAGAAGTGACGGTAATTCACTATTACTGAGAAACGAACTGAGTCTCTATTTTCTTTTTATACTTTAAAAGAAATTTCTAGCGAACACCCAACCCAGCTATAATATAGCATTCCTGTTTTAATTGTTGAAATGTAAACATATTTTTAGTTTATTGGATGAAATTTTAACACAAATGTTATTGATTGGTTTTCAGCCCAATTTGAGATAAAATCAGATCAAAAGCATTCTAATCGTGACTATCCCATCTAGACGGAGCAATCCTTCCGTTTAACATCACTCTAATAATACCTAGTAGAATGCTTTTCTCTATTAATAATGCTGACGTGGCTTTTTTTCTATCAAGAACAGGAACAGGGAAACATTTCTTTGGGACTGCACGCCAATCAACCGTGGAACCCTCCAATCAACCGTGGAGTCCTCCAATCAACCTCATGTTTTCGACGAAAAGCAAAATCTAAAAAGAATTTTCAATTATTTCCACAGTTGTAGGCTTTCTATTGGCATCTATTCTGCGAATGTTGTCAATCAAGGCTAATCTGAGACTAAAAATATTGGAGGTGATCATATTTTTTCAATCAGAACTATCCGGCGGATAAATTCCTTTAAAAACACGTCATGATGATCACAGTTAGGAGGCTTTTATTCATACTTTGAAAAAATCGTGATTCCTTAAAAAGTTAGAAGTCCACATACTTTTTTTCATTTAGGGCTAAATGCATTTAATTACACAATGACTTCCATATTTATTCTTGATACATTCTGACAGATTCGAACATGAATATGCTAATAGCTTTTGTGTTCGTCACAGAACAGCTTCTCCATTACGACGAATATGTGTTCATAACATACTTGATTCATTAGTGCAAACAATTCTAGGGCACCGATGTTTCGACATGTTGTGTCTCATCAGTCAAGAGCAATCGGACAAATGAATCTAACAAGAGCTGATGATCTTCATAATGTCAACGAACAAACTGTTCGGTGACCTGTGCTGATATCTGTCAACCGATAAGAATCCTCATATGCATGATGAACAGTGATTCAAATTGATAATTTGCGTATTTATTATAAATACGTTCCGGAAGATTCCAAAGTGTATGTTATTTAGCAATATTTTTGTTGAAATTTGAATATTTTTGTCACAGACAAAAAAGCGAAAATTAATCGAGCTGTGAAGTAGTTGTTCCGAAAATTTTCCGTTACAAGCCATTGTAGCGAGGCCTACAGTCGAAACCTTACATATCTGATAGTTGGGCCCAATCCACATTTGAATTAGGTCACGTGCCCTGATTACTGACCAATCAGATTATAGAAATAACGCCCCATAACATAGAATATTCCACGAAGTTCCCGCGTTTTTCTTGTTATATGGACATTTTACGATATACTTCTACGTGTAAACACAGATGTTTCCATCAGCTTCTCCAAAGCGAAGTTTTTGAGGGTAAGAAACTTTCACGACTCTTAAGACAGACGTTGAGTTACTGGAAAATAATCTATTAGAAGAGTCAATGTTAAAACAACTCTTTCGGTCTCGTTTGCTCCCTAATGTGCAAGCTGTTTTAGGGCCAGTAAGATAACAAAGTTCTATAGCTCAGCCAAATTAGCTGACGGATTTTGGATATTTCTTTTTCGAATTCTACCAATGCAGAAACTTATTCGACTGGTTTTATATCTTCCATTTCTTCTGAATTAGCAAGGTGAAGGAAAAAATTTTCGGGTTCTTACCGATAAACTGGAACGGCTACAGTTGCCTCGTTATTCTGCTCTATCAAATTCTTAATTCACAGGATCTCTCGAAGTCGTTCGCTTTATCCCTGCAAAAGAGCTACCGCATTATGTAGGTACCACAACATGAGTTTGATACACAAGCGTATAAGTGTATTCAGTCATGTTAGCTTTATTCAACCAACCAACTACGAGAAACAGCGAAGCCAGGGATTAAATGCCACTATAATTCCCAGTCTTCAGTAAGTTGCGTATTTTATATGTATTTTATTCAAAATATCGTTTCCATACTGGTGTAGTGTGTAGTACTTGGTCAGTCACGTTTTATGTGAATCACGGAAACCGACAGTGGTTATACTACAGACAGTTATTCATTCTCCGATGCCCACATATGATGAAAAATCCATGGCATTAGATTTTAATTTGTGAAGGGAATTCATGTGGACTTTTAGATAGCACATCTGTGGACTTTTAGATAGCACATCTTCCTTACTCCATCATTGGAGTTTTTGTATCATCATGCTCATCTTGTTAACTTGAAAAACAAGAAACTAAATGACTCTGAGATTGACTTGTCGATACAAGGTATGAGCGTGAAATCAACCAATGCCAATTCTCTTTTGTTTTTAGTCTCTTTTATCTAACTCAGTCATGCATCACATTGTCACAAAAGGTCCTCCTGTTTCTGTACAACTGAGACTACTAGCTGCAGACAAACTGAAAATTACAAAGGATGAATTTCAGCCACATGTTTGTATTTGGAATAATTCGACCTTCTTGTAGTGGCTGGGTTTCTTCATTGTTCAAGTTCAAAAAACTTACGGAGTTGGCCTCCTTGTGGCAGGGCCGGCTCAAGGTACCGGCAACTCGGGAAGTCGCCAGGGGTGCCATGCGCTAGGAAGCGCTAAGGACGGCGTGACAAAGACAAGGAAATTTCCACGATAGTCAGCTTGTACACGCCGAAGTTCAGCTTGCCGGGGCGTCAGCAACCCTAAGGCCGGCCCTGCCTTGTGGAGACTATAGAAAATTAAATGTCTTAACTATTCCGAATAAGTATCCGATCTACACGTCTATGATTTCTCTTCTTTTTTACATGGCTGTACCGTTTTTTAATAAAAATTGACTTAGTTCATGCTAAAATCAGATTCCCATAGAACCTGGTGATGTTTCTGAAACTGCTATAACTACCCCTTTGGGGCTCTTCCAATTTCTTAATGTGCTTTTTGGTCTTAGGGACGTTGCGAATTCATTTCAAAGATTTTGCGACAAGTTACTCGTGGTTTAGACTTTGCTACGGAAGAGTAGCATGAACAACATTTGGAACATCTTTTTAGTAGGTTATCACATTTTGGTGAGGTGATTAACCCCAGCAATGCTATTTTGTTGTCTCATCCATAACATTTTTAGGATATATCATCAATAATGATGAATTCCGACCGCTGAACGAAAAACTAAGTGCGATTGTGAAAACTCATGTGCCTACATCGTTCAGGAAGCTGCGATAGTTTCTCAGCCTTCTAAACTTCTATAGGCTGTTCATTTCGCTCTGTACGGAGACCATATTTCCATTAACGAAATTACTACGTAATCGTAAACGGAAAATGAGACTATCTCCTTAACTCTGACAGAATTACTGCCTTTTAATTACATAAAAGAGAAATTAACTAAAGTTACCTTAATTACCCACTCGATACCAGACACATCTTTATCCCTTGTGATAAATGCATCGAACGTAGAAATCGCTGGGGTGCTGCAGCAGTTTGTCTAGAATTCTTGGCAACCTCTTTCTTTCTTCACGCAATGTTTTCATCATTTCCTGGAACGAAGAACCTTCATTATTTATACTGATCGTAAACCATTACCTTATGCGTTACAATCCAAAACGGATAAATATTCCCCACAGGACTTAGATACATTGATTATATTTCATAATTCATTATGGATACACGTTATACCAATGGTTCTAAAAATTTTGCAGCAGATACATTATCTCGTGTTCATATCGGCATTTTGCACTCTGGTGATACCATTAATTTAGAAGAAATTGCAACAGATCAACAAACAATCAAGGAAGAATTATTGCAACTCAGAAATTCAGGATCATCTTCTTTAAACTTTTGTGTATTACCACTACATTCTAATGATACACAAATTTGGTGCGATGTTTCAATTGGATCTTCTAGGCTGTATCAGAAAAGTATAGGCGAACAGCGTTTTCAGTACTTCGAAATTTATCTGACCTTGGTATTTCAGAGGCAGGGAAATTAATTTCGATCCGTTTTGTATGGCCAAACATGCAGAAGAGTATTCGTAACTATACGACACTATATCTTGTCAAAAAAGCTACAGTTCACCACCATATTAAGACACCTCAAGGGACATTTCCTACTCCTGACACACGTTTTAAGCCTATTCACATATATATATTGTTGGTACTTTACACTCCGGTACAGGACAAGATGTATTTGTTAACTTGCAACGGCCGTTTTTCAAGATGGTCTGAAGCTATACTTATTAAAGGTATTTCATCTCTGACTGTTGCAAAAACCCTTAACGGCTGAATGGATTTCACGTTTTGGCTCTGCTTCTACGATTACAACCGACAGAGGTAGACAATTTGAATCTAGGCCCATCACTGAATTAACTAATCTGTAAGTAACGGAAATAATTTATGCGACAGTCTATCATCCTGCTTCTTATGGAAATATTGAACGTTTTCATTGCCAGCTTGAGGCAACTTTACGTGCATATATCTATTCGGATAGACGGTTAGAATTCCTGCCTGTTGCGTACAGCTAAAGAAGACCTGGGTTATTCTCCAATAGAGTTATTGTAGGGCCCTGAAATCACACTACCTGGTCATATGGTAGTTGCAATAACTATCCGGCTGCATGATTCTACTAGTTATGTTCAACGATTGCGAAACTACATGGCGGAGTTACCTCCGATGGTTACAAGACCGCAGTTGATTAAAACTTTGTTCTGTCAAATATATATACTTAATCTCTCGCTTTCGTACGTAACGATACCGTTCACATCTTTTGTGCACAACTTATTCTGGTCCATATCAGATTTTAAAAGCAGAACATAAATTTATGATCCTCGACATGCAAGAAAAACAAGAAACAATATAAACAGGTTTAAGAAAGTTTTTGTTGAATCAGTAGCTTCTCAAAATCAGTCTTCTTTAACACCCTCAACATTTACACAACCAGAATATGAAAACAATACCTCTCATAATACTTTCATACCTAATACAGAGTGACCAGAAGTGGTAGAAAGCTACATTGTTCAACTGAAATTACATTAATCTATTACAATTAATTTTTACTATAAAAAAAAAATTTGTGTATCAATGAAAATTGCTTTTAATACTTTCCCCCATTTATTCTCTCTTATTACATGTGTTTTGTTTTCAACATATTTTGGTACACATAGACTTTGGATATGAACAATATTGTATTTCTTTCACTTCGGTTGTTTGCATTTTCAATTTCATTTATTTCTCTTGTATTCTTTGCCATGTAGTTATATTGTAACTAGTTTTTTGCTACAGTTGAGTTATTTTCGTTCACGTTATCCCAAGCTCACTGGTGGGAGACTCATGTAGTGAGGCCTATAATTGAATCTCTCAGCTTTGATGGCTGGGCCCAGTCACACTTTAGTCGGACGAAGTACCCTGATAACTGGTTAATCAGATTATAGAAATATCACCCTATATCTCTATATATATAAACGGCAAAATGTCTGTGTGCGTGTCCTTTATACAAATCCACAGTTTTTTCCATTAGAGGGCTCGCACTTTCTATGGTCATTCAAAACTGTCCAAAGGTGGTCGTGCACATCTTTACATTCCCCCAGTCACCCCGCAAGGCCATTAAAAAAATCAATAGAAGTGACTTTTTTGTGAATTTTCTATCCAAAACCCAATCAAAATGCCCGAAACTTGATACGCCAATTGAATGCCAGCTAGCTGTATGTGATTGGTCGGAGATTTGGACAGTACTCGCGTGTATGTGCGCACGCATGCAGCTGTATATGCATGCACTAGCACTATGACCCGGCGTTGCCAGGTCATAGTGCTAGTTATAGAATATTCGAGGACGTTCCCGCGTTTTTATTGTTATATAAGCTTAACATGCATAAACAGATCAGAGAGCGGCACATTTCAAAAGCACAAGCAACAACTTCTTACTTCGATAAGTTTTCTTTAGCTGAAGTTAATCCCCGATTTAAAAGGAATTCTCGAACTAGGACAGATAAGCATTATGCTCGCCTCTTACACGAAGCTGATCTCTATTGTTAGTAATTTAATTGCAACTAGTTCGGTTCTTGTACACTACGCGATGCAACTGGTAAACAGTGGTGTATAAATATTAATATACTAGCAGTATCGCCCGGCGATGCTCGGGTTTGTTTCGACCCGCTGGAATTGTAATTTTGAAAAGTAAAAATTTTGTGAACATTTTTCTGGTCGAAATACACCGAAAAGTGGCGACACAGCAGTGAAAAAATCGTAAAAAATAGGGATTTTCATAGAAAAAAGCATCTTTTTGATGTAAAAAATTTTTGGTGTTAACATGGTCCGATTTGAATTTTATGTTCTACGGAAGGAAGAGCAACCCTTCTTCTACCATACTCTCAATTTTGGTCAACTTGCGCCGCAGGGTCTCGGAGGAGATAGTGTTAGTTGAAGGTTACCATTCTAGGTGCCTGAGTAACAACCTCGCGGATTTACAGATAAATGAATTAATTACTATTTTACAGAATAAAATTAAATAATTCTTGAAAATTAATTAATATTAATATTTTTTGAACAAAGTAAATAATTTTTAAAACTTAAATAATAATTTTTTTTACACAAACGCGAACGGGGAAAAGGGGGTGGCGAATTCGATTTACATACCTAATTTTTTTTCTTTTTCATGACATTGTAGCAAAATAGTAGTGAATTATATAAATACCAGCAGTACATTTTTTTTCTGGGGTATTTTTTTTCAACCTCGTCACATATTTGCCCCTTTCAATTTAAACAAAGTCTTAATTAAGCAATTACGGCAGCTTAGCAATGGTTTCAATACAGGCGTGACATGTGTATCTCAATTGTTCAAAACCCTTCGAATTTTTTCGCACGTGATGATATCATAGTGAAAACTTTCAATTACGCGCGCTTAGAAGTACGCTCGCAAATTAATACTACCAAAATTTTGAAGTTCGCGCTCCGCTTGTGTGTGTGTGTGTGCGTGCTTTAGGTGTACGTAGGTATGTGTTTTTGTGTGTGTGTGTCACTGAAGCCATGCATACATATATACATACATAACGTCTCTCTCTCTTTTCTCTCTCAGTCACTCACTACAAAAAGTGAATAAAAAAAGTTCAGTTATTTCTGTCTTTCACTCTGTCTGTCTCTTTACACACACTAACAAAAGCACTTCACTTACACACCACACTTTCTGTGTCGCACAACCCATCAAACACACACACACACACACACACACACACACACACTCACGCACGCACACATGTACATCAATGCTTTCGGAGTGAAATGTTAAAATATTGAGTTTTCTCGAATTTTGTCTTAATTGGGGGTGAAATTGAAAGAAATATATTATGGCATGACCGAATGGAGTACTTTGAAAAATCTTAGGTAAACTCTAATTGAAGAAATTGTGTGAGGAGTAAATCGTTATGTATTTATTTGTTTCTGTTTGCTGTGTTTTTTTTATTTTTTGAGTAGTGGTTTAAATACTTTCAGTTTAGTCTTCCTCAAATCACTCTGTCGCTATTTACTTTCATTTTATTCGTTGCACACTGTGTGTGTGCGTGTGCGTGTGGTGTAAACCACATTAAGAAAAGCATTTGACATACACACCAGAATGTGAGTTTTCTGTAAATTTTGCTTAATTGGAGTTTAAATTTTAAAAACTGGACCTGGCATGACCCGATGCATTCTACTCTTAAAAATGCTAGGTAAATTGTAATTGAAGAAATCCTATATTGTAGATTTCTATAAGTTACAAAGGGAGGCAGATAAAATCTGCCGTTTATAATAAGAGATGTATTGTAATTTACTTTGATAGTCTGAAATGTTATTTCAGCAATGTTCGTAATTGATTTATTATGGGACAACACGCGGCTAAACTTAATACCGACTGACAAGTATCCTTACAGCCAGCCCGACACCGTCATCTCTAGAATACTCCGACTGAATGTTTAGCACCTATTTTATCGACCCTGGGTGATTAAAAAGGAAAATTAAAAAGGTCTTGTAATGATTTGAACTCTAAGAAACACAATAATTATTGCGTTAGTCCAATAGATTACTGCTTCTGCAAGTACGCCTTCCTAATATTACGAATAGCAGTGAGGAACGTTCAGGGCCGGCCATCGGGTTGCTGGCGCCCCGGGCAAGCTGATGGTTGTGGAAATTTCCTTGTCTTTGTTACGCCCTCCTTGGCGCCCCCTAGCATATGGCGTCCCGGATGCAAAATTTTTTTCCCCACGAGAGTTCCGAGCCCCAGGAATGAACTCATTTGCATACAGCCAATCATGGCAGAGCTACCTTTATCCTTTCTTCCTTTCTAGTCAGCACCGTGCATTCCTTATTCTTTTCCGCTCTAATGGCA
This sequence comes from Octopus sinensis, assembly GCF_006345805.1. NCBI lineage: Eukaryota > Metazoa > Mollusca > Cephalopoda > Octopoda > Octopodidae > Octopus > Octopus sinensis. The sequence continues at coordinate 59,225,293 of NC_043000.1, read as the reverse complement.
AACAGCAAACTTTTTGTCACTATCGAAAAAAAATTTCGCAATCGCTACAAGTACTACTGTCTCTAACTACCTGTCAAGCAAACGAATAAATTTATGTAAATAATATTTCTTCCTTCTTATTGTTGATCTTTTGATGTTCACTGGTTACTCCGACGTTGTCACAATAATACACTTGCCCAAACTCAATTGCTGGAATTATTTCATTTTTACCAGAAAAATGTTTTTAAAAAATTATAGAGGTTTAAAGTTTGATCATTTTCACCCAGTCAGGCGATGAGATAAGGTCACTTGGTTAAGGAATGACAATACTTCTTTTCTCTTTTAATGATGCTTGTTGTTCTTGTTCTTCTTTCAATCATGGCTGCCTCTGCATAGCTATTTGCATTGTTGTTTACTTTGTAAAACAGTAAGGGGAGAAGGTTGCTAGCACATCACCAGCTACCCACATTTTTCCTATCCACATCTTTACCATATGGGGTCCTAACAAAATCCGATAATAGGTATAAATGCAAATCTATCTAATTACTTGTCTCCTTCTAAAATCAGGCATAACCTGGCGGTCGATCGACTTTCAACACCGTTCTTCGTCTTGAATATAGATTGTGTTTGTTAACTTGACAACAAGGTGAAGGCGAGCTCTGATTGGCTGTATGCAAATGAGTTCATTACTGGGGTCCGGAACTCTCGTGGGGAAAAAATTTCGCTCCCCGGATGACTGCTTGAGTTGCCGGTACCTTGAGCCGGTCCTGGTAACGCAATAAGGTAGACTACTCAAGTATTGATGACCGGTCTAGATTCCTGCTTCATAGTATATCCTTTCGTAAATGACTTCAATAATCCAGAGAAATATATAAATATCTCATCATATTTCCACTCGTCTTCCAAAAATATCGTGATTTGTTTCTAGTAAGGAAAAAAATGAACACCATGGAGTTAACAAGGTGCTTCTACGTCGTCATTGAGCCTGCAAGAAATAGCAACCAAATCTCCCGAATTACGCTCTACGGCAATGCCGCTCAAGCTAAATCTGTCGGGGAACATTCATACGATTTTCCTAAAGTCGCGGAGCCCATACCTAATTCAAATAAGAAATTAAATTAAACAAAAGTTGTTCTAGAGGAAGAATTTATTCATATTAAAAGAATATATAATTAAAAACTGGAAATATAGTTTTTCTTTTTTATCAAATGAATTTTTAATAGAGTTTATTAAAATGCACCTTTGTCGCAGAACCCTTAATTCTCATCTCCAATCATTGTAGAAGACTGAGTTGATCTTCACGGTAATGCAATAGTTGGTATGTTGAGAAGGATGTAATTCTAAAGTCGGAAGTCACCAAGCGTAAAATATATGAGAGTAAGAAGAATATTTAGGAGTTTTGACCTTTATTGTTATCGATACAAATTCTTCGAGTTGTTGAACAATGACTATTTGCAATTCTGTTACCCATTTTGTAGGTAGTTAAGTTCATCAAGCTCATCAATGAATGACTACTAGAAGATGGATGGAAGAAAGAGAGAGAAAGAATAAAAGAATTTAGACAAGAAGGTGAAAGTTGTATAGTCCCGCGGTGACAAACAGGGCTGGCCCTAGAGTTGCGGGCAAGCTGAATTTCGGCGTGTACAAGCTGACAGTCGTGGAAATTTCCATGTCTTTATCAGGGCCCCTAACACATGGTGTCCCAGGAGACTGCCCGAGTTGTTGGTACCTTGAGGCCTTGTTGAGTGGTCCTTTTGACCAGGGGCCAAGTGAAAGGGGTAGAACCGAAATTGGGTTCTCTATTTTTTTTTTTTATAACTAAATTGGATCAGGCTAAACAAAAGATTTTCCGTTCCATATATGACTTGAAATGATTGCAAGTTAACCGGTGACTCTAATAAGTTTCTTAAAGCAAATGCCGAGAACAATAGAAAGGAACTCGGTAAAAAATCTATGCTAAGTTTCGAATCTTGGCTAAGAATCTAGGAAACAATTCGCTACACATTTATATCCTAGTATATTTAAACTCAAAGAAAGGGAAGATATTAAAATGTATGGTCTGAAAAGAATGCTCTTTGTTGTCTCTAAACATATCTTTGCGAGAGAGAAAGAATGGGAAGTGTGTATGAAAGAATTCTTTTCATGGCGTTGCAGTTAGACATAAAGACCAATTCACTGCGTCTCTCTATATTATAATGGAGAAAGCTGCTTATTAATTAGATATGTAACAGTTACTAAAAAAAAGCAATTACTAAAGGCTTGACCGTCTGGAATTTTTTTTTTTAATTCATGTCTATCTATATCTATCAATATATTATAATAGAAAAAGCTCCTTATTAATTAGGTATGTAACAGTTACTAAAAGAAAGCAATTATTAAAGGCTTGACTGTCTGGAAATTATTTTATAAATTCATGTTTCAAGAAATGCAATTTCGATTTCTGAACTTTATTGAATATTTGAACTACAAGTTTTTCACTAATTTACATATTCTTTGCATTCACTGCATTCGTTGCATTCATTAGTTGAAGGCGAAATTTCAGTTTTCATTTGCAAATCTCTCTCACTCTCTATTGCCTTTATTTTCATTTATAGTAATTTAATATATATTCATTTCAATGTTTTCATTTAAAGTTTCATTCGCCGCATTGTTTCGTTTGAACCCGCACACTTCGTTAATTTCCGTACATTTTTTTTATCTATTTACTTTTTGCGCAGCGTGTTCAGCTCTATGTATTTCTAGTTAGTCTCATACGCACACGTGTTTTTGTAGGTACGTTTGTATACATTTATGTATGTGTGTGCGTGAGAGAGAAAGAGAGAAAGAGAGAGAGAGAGAGAGAGAGAGAGAGAGAGTTAGTGAGTGAAGAGATGTGTTGTCATGTATACATACATACATAAATACATATGTATACATCTTTTCTGTATGTGTGCGTGTGTGACAGGGCGAGTGATGTATAAGTGGCACTCTCTCTCTGTATCTATCTATCTATCTCTCTCTAAAACATTACCCTATTTATGTATGTATACATGACATCACACCCCTCCACTCACTCACTCTCTCTCTCTTTCACACACACACACGTCCATTTCATATCATTGTTTGCAATATTCTCACACACACACACACACACACACACACACACACACACACACCAGATTTGATTTCATTTTTACACAAATATAACATTGCAATTTTGCAATTTCAACATGGGGCGTTCAGTAAAATACGTGACTGAAAATATCAATGTGAAAATATTATCAAGTAGCTAGCAGAAAACCGCTAGCTTTGGCGGTTTTTTTAAAGCCAATCAGGCTATTTATTGAACTTGAAAGGACTGAAAAAAACACACTTGGATGTGCGAAAAGTATCTGTTCTATTGAAAGTGAAAATGGCAGTCTCAACTATATCCATATATGACTCAATATAATCCTTGTGATTAGTGGAAATAATATGATAAATGAGCCAAATTCACGCAGTTTTTTCCCCTTTTTTTTTTTGCATCATTTGTGGGATCTTTACTTTTTGACCGACAGATTTAAAAAATAATTTTTTGTAACTGAACACTTTCAAACTTCGGACACTGGTAGAATATGTCATATAAAACATTTTTTACTCTTAGCATTTTTGAGAAAAACGTATTTACGAAGTCATTTCACGTTAAAGTTGTCCTATTTCGGTAATATCAACCAATCAATGACGTGTATTCTGCTGAATAAAATTACTGCTGTTGTTTGTCAACGAGAACTTCCGGCGGTGTATATTTCGTTTGTCACTATTATTTATGACAACCCTAACCCTAACCCTATCACACTCACTCTAACCCTAAAACCTTAAAGCTAAAACCAGTACAAACGCATGAACGATGTCATAAATAACAGTGACAAACGCAAAATACACCGCCGATAGTTGTTGACAAACAACGACAGTAATTTTATTCAGCTGAATACACGTCATTGATTGATTGAAATTACCGAAATAGGACAACTTTAAGGTGAAATAACTTCGTAAATATAAGTTTTTCTCAAAAATGCTAAGAGTAAAAGATGTTTTATATGACACATTCTACCAGTGTCCGAAGTTTGAAAGTGTTTAGTTACAAAAAATTATTTTTTAAATCTGTCGGTCAAAAGGTAACGATCCCATTTGTGTACATTAACATGACAGTCGCTGATTTGTTACAATGGTGCCAAAGCTTGATGCTGTACGTGGTACTAAGTGTTTGAAGTGCAGAGCTGTCTACTAAGACTCTTAATTATCGACAAGCACTTGCTAAATTCATGTCTAAACACGCTTATCACAGCAAAATTTTATCTCACGCAAATACATCTTTTCAAATATTCATACTCACATAACCCAGTCACGTCTACATTTACCACATTGCGTGATCATGTCTCCTTCCATTCTATAGTTTTTATTCGGTCTGGTATGACAAAGCGTTCATGTACGTAACGTAAGCTTTCTCAGTGAATGTTGTGGACAAGGTCAGTTTGTCTATTCTTTTATTCGTTTCAATCATTTGACTGCGGCCATGCTGGAGCACTGCCTTTTAGTCGGACAAATCGACCCCAGGATCTATTCTTTGTAAGCCTAGTACTTATTCTATCGGTTCTTCTGCCGAACCGCTAAGTTACAGGGACATATACACACCAGCATCGAAGTTGGGAGGATAAACACAGGCACACAAACATATATATATATATATATATATATATATATATATATATATATATATATATATATATATATATATATATATATATATATAAGTAACAATGAAGGGTGAAATTAATTAATTTGGAATAATTATCAATTACACCAAGTAGTCTTCGGCATGTAAAAGCCTCATGCGAGGAAAATTTAAGTAATACTAAGCAATTAAGGGTTTAGCAACGAATTGCCTTACCGCACACCGGATTTAGAAATAGCAGTCAAAGAGATTATAGCTATTTCTTCTACTAAAAGGGGGATCTCAGTAAAAACACAGCATTTGAAAGGCAAACACAAACAGGTAAGAGAGAATGAATTAACGGCAATCTATCATACAGTTTTAAGTCACCTACGGACGTACGTTTCGAGATCAAGTCTTAGGAAAGCATAAGAATTAGATAATTCTACCTTACCCATACTTCTTCTCTCATCAACGCAGGATACAAACAATCATGAATGATTGTATATTGAATTTTGAGATACTAGAAGGCACCAACTCAACTCAGTATCAGAGCGAGCTAGAAGCCACAGCTAGTATCACCAAATTCAAAGTGTGAATGAAAGTTTGTGTCACCAGTCCCTTCCCACCCGCGTGTAGCCAAGACAAAGTGCTGTGGTCATTTACTGGGATGAATATGGTTATCAGTAACAATGAAGGGTGAAATTAATTAATTTAGAATAATTATCAATTACACCAAGTAGTCTTCGGCATGTAAAAGCCTCATTCGAGGAAAATTTAAGTAATACTAAGCAATTAAGGGTTTAGCAACGAATTGCCTTACCGCACACCGAATTTAGAAATAGCAGTCAAAGAGATTATAGCTATTTCTTCTACTAAAAGGGGGATCTCAGTGAAAACACAGCATTTGTCTTGGCTACACGCGGGTGGGAAGGGACTGGTGACACAAACTTTCATTCACACTTTGAATTTGGTGATACTAGCTGTGGCTTCTAGCTCGCTCTGATACTGAGTTGAGTTGGTGCCTTCTAGTATCTCAAAATTCAATATACAATCATTCATGATTGTTTGTATCCTGCGCTGATGAGAGAAGAAGTATGGGTAAGGTAGAATTATCTAATTCTTATGCTTTCCTAAGACTTGATCTCGAAACGTACGTCCGTAGGTGACTTAAAACTGTATGATAGATTGCCGTTAATTCATTCTCTCTTACCTGTTTGTGTTTGCCTTTCAAATGCTGTGTTTTTACTGAGATCCCCCTTTTAGTAGAAGAAATAGCTATAATCTCTTTGACTGCTATTTCTAAATTCGGTGTGCGGTAAGGCAATTCGTTGCTAAACCCTTAATTGCTTATATATATATATATATATATATATATATAACAAATGTGAGGATAAAATTCTTTTCGAAAAAAAATATTTTCTCGAAAAAAATTTTATCAATGGCCAGCATATTAAAAAATACCTTTAACGGTTAAATTTATAAACAATTCATAAATGAGGGCAAAGGAAAAAATTTCTAATGCCAAATATGCCGAAAAATTGGACATATTGTCCATTAACCATATAATTTTTTCACAATACGCACGCTACTCGAAAAAAGGTCGACAGAAATTTCTAAAAAATTCCATTATTACCATATTGGACCGATTTTCGAGTAGCGTGCGTATTGTGAAAAAATTATATGGTTAATGGACAATATGTCCAATTTTTCGGCATATTTGGCATTAGAAATTTTTTCCTTTGCCCTCATTTATGAATTATATATATATATATATATATATATATATATTATATATATATATATATATATATATATATATATATATATATATATATATATATATATATACAAATATTCTCTCTCTTTTACTCTTTTACTTGTTTCAGTCATTTGACTGCGGCCATTCTGGAGCACCACCTTTAGTCGACCCCAGGACTTATTCTTTGTAAGCCCAGTACTTATTCTATCAGTCTCTTTTGCCGAACCGCTAAGTTACGGGGACGTAAACACACCAGCATCGGTTGTCAAGCAATGCTAGGGGGACAAACACAGACACACATATACACACACATACATATATATATATATACACATATATACGACAGGCTTCTTTCAGTTTCCGTCTACCAAATCCACTCACAAGGCATTGGTCGGCCCGGGGCTATAGCAGAAGACACTTGCCCAAGATGCCACGCAGTGGGACTGGACCCGGAACCATGTGGTTGTTTAGCAAGCTACTTACCACACAGCCACTCCTGCGCCTGTCGTATATATATATATATATAATATATATATATATATATACATACATACAAGATAAGAAAATGGAGAAATACATCTAAATCAAATATCAATTACCAGATAATACTCAATCACATACTTTATTAAACCACCACATAAGAGACTGTAGGGTTAAACATAAAAAAGCAGAACAAATCAGTGTACATAAAGGAATGTACATAAAAGAGTAATGTTGTATAATAAGTAGAATATATATAAAAAAGAGAATATAAATATAAGTAAATATAAATATAAGTATAGATTACATCTTACAGCTGTTTCGGCTATGTAGATAAGTATGTCTCATTTTATTGGATATATGTTATCCCATGGAGGGTTGCATTTACAACCCCTATCTCAATTTGTAACTATATATATATATATATATATATATATATATATATATACGACGGACTTCTTTCAGTTTCCGTCTACCAAATCCACTCACAAGGCTTTGGTCGGCCTGAGGCTATAGTAAAAGACACTTGCACACGGTGCCACGCAGTGGGAATGAACCCGGAATCATGTGGCTGAAAAGCAAGCTTCTTACCACACAGCCACTCCTACGCCGATATTGTTTAACATGTAACTCTAAACTGGTCAATACAAAATAAGAACACACTTTTAGATGGAGTAGTGGTCTGTTTGTATCATGGTTGTGGAGCCATCTAAATATGATTCTTTTTAGAAGGCTGTAATATCATTTGACAGGAACGCAGTATATAGAAATACATGGAACAAGGCGGTAACTTTAAATACTTTTAAATTAGGCAGCAGCCGTCAGGAGAGGTAAATGCGCCAACACACTTATGAGAATCATAGAAATAAAATTGTAAAATCCGATTTTGATTTTATTTTAAATCTAAAACCTTTACTTCTTGGTTTTCTTGAACAAACTTTAATTTTTACTTTGACGGTGAAATTTGTTTTTCCTGTAGTTTTTATGTTTTGCACGAATCAAACCATCAAAACCGTCGGAAATCACTCGAAGTGAGATGAATGTGATGGAAAAATTACCGAAAAGTAGCCCCACGTCAGACTAGCATCGAGACCTGTATTACAAATCAATATAAAAGCTATAGAAAAAAGAATTGAACAATACAGATTTTCTATTACACTCGTCTCCCTTTGAAGATCAAATTTATGTTTTTTTCTATTATTTTTGATGAGCTTTGAACTAATCTAATTATTAGAACAGTCGGAAATACAGTTATCGTTCCATTAGTTGAACAGTCAGATATAAGAATGTTTATGTGGCTACCAACATACGTAAAAATATTAACACAAGCAAGAAGGAAAAGTTTGTTTTGTCTTGTTTTTTCTTTGTTTTTGTTTTTGTTTTTTTGCTGTTCTTTGTTTGTTGTTTGTGGTGGTGGGGGGGGTCTTGCATAAGAGTAGGTTGATCGGTGAAATACTGAATGACGTGCACAAAACCTTTTCAAACCTTTTCAATCTTTCTTAGATGAAGAATAATGGGATGAATAACATACATAAAAGGTCTCTTTTTAGATTGTAGGGAAGAAAAGCAAAACCTAGCAGCATTTGTTGACGACTTTCAAAAAAAAAGAGAAATAGACTTAAGAAATTAAAATTTCATAAAATCCCGTTATCTTCCAATTAATATATTTACATGCTTCTCTGATTGTATAATGAAATAGTTAATTATATTTTCCCTCTTGTTTCAGGTACACAATCAAATACGAAGCGCGTGCAAACGACTGAAATCACCGGTGTGTCAAGTCGAACGCAATTACTTTACGTCAACACAGCTCACACTGATAAATAATCGGCCCCCATCGTTACGAAATGGCAATACAATTGAGTTATTAAACAACAAGAAATTAGAAAGATGCACCAAGGAAATTACCTACATCCCTATACATAAACAGAAAGATCAGACATGCAATGACAACTGTAAAAATAGTAGCATGTTTAATACTTAGTGATAACGACTGAGGGGAATTAACTAGACGCTTGAGGAGAATTAACCAGAAAGCTACAATAAATCAAAACTATATTTCCCCTATATTATTTACATTATTTACATTTGACGGATATTTGTCCTCATCTTGTTTGTTGTTAACACAACGTTTTGGCTGATATACTCTCCAGCCTTCATCAGGTGTCTTGGGAGGAATTTTGAGCCTGGGTTCTCATTCCTAAGGTATTATTATTATTGTTGTTATCGTTGATCAATTCAGGGAAATGGATGGAATTCTTCACGAACGATGTTGACTTTCCTGCTAATGGACTGATTATATCCACATGGAAGCGGCTCAGTGGATGACATGCTGAACCTCTACAGCTCACTATAGGTCTTAATGGAATACAATTCTTGTGAATCTTAGGGAGACCATACATGTGTGGTAGTTTACTGTAATGTTGAGTCAGTTGTCTGTACTTTATTGGAGTTAAGTGATCCTTGTTCTTGATTAAGATCTGTGACAACTTCCTCTTTGTTTTCAGAATTGGGTCTTTCTTTTCTTTGCAGTAGCTACCATCACTTATGAGACTTGCCAATTTTTCAGAGTAATCAGACTTGTTAATCACCACTGTAGCATTTCCCTTGTCTGCTGGAAGTATTATGATGGAATTGTCACTCTGTAGTCCTTTGATAGCGAACCTTTCTTCCTTAGTGATGTTTGGTTTGAGAGGTTTCACTTTTTCTAGTACCTGTCTCACTTTCCACCTTAGTTCATCTCCCGGAGCTTTTGGTATCTTTACGACTGTCTCTTCAATAGGGGCTATTATGTCCAAGTATGGAATGCGTTTGATGGTTGTGGCGAAGTTGAGACCTTTCTTTAGTACTGCTTCATCAAAACTCTCTAGATGTCGGCTACTTACATTAATTACTGCTTTCACAGGTGGGTGACGGACTTCAGTCTTCATTCTTTGACCTTTGAGTTTCATAAACTTCTTAATATGGCGTGTCTTCGCCATTTCAAATTCTTTCATGTACAACTTTCCTAAGTTATGATGATAACCTCTCTTGATTTTGTTATTTAGTTGATGCTTTTTTTCCAACGGTTGTAATGGATCCTCTCACGGACGAGGGCATGTCCTGCTCTTTCCGCTACTCTTCTAGCTTGATATGAATCGACTGGTGTCATTATTTTCAAGCCAGTGGGTATTAGCTTTGAGTCTCTACATCTACACAGGAAAGTTAGATGGTTTGAAAGACGAGCTAGTTTTTGATGGAGTTTCTCTATATATCTCCACTGAAGTCTAATGTCGGCTCCGTACCGATTAGATAATACAGTTCGATATTTAAGATTAAATGATACAGTTCTATATTTAAGAGATGAGTGAATTTTAGGGCTTATAAATCTAATATTTTCCTATCCTTCCTTAATACCGTTTCCCATATGCTATTCATATCTGCACTCGGTCTGCTTAGAACGTTGTTGTGTCCTAGCATATGTGCTGCTTCTTTTAGTTTTCGTATTTTCCAGTGTTTTTGTTGTTGTTAACAACAAATCCGTCAAATGTAAATAATGTACGTAATTCCTCATCTCTTAAATATAGAACTGTATATTTCCCCTTCTTTAATGGACATACTATATATGGTTGTAGCCTGAATACAAGAGTTGGATTAAACAGAAAAAAAGACATATCTGAATAGATTTAAAAACAAATTAATTATAATAAACATCATACATAGTACACAGTATAAAGGAACGTAATTTACTAAAATGGAAGGAAATTGAGAAAACAAAACAAAAAAATCAAGAATCAACTGATCTTTCAGTGAGGTGGAGTGCCTTACTGAAGTATCAAGGGATGCCCAGGAGGACACCTTTTCCAAGAAAAACACATTTTCGATTCTCTTTTTGATTAATCTGATCAATGATCAAAGTGTTGCCTACTTTCTTTGATTGCCAAATTTTCTGGAGATTGGGATGACATCGACGCCTTACGTAGCTCACGGAATCGGCGCTAATGTATGTGTGGGGTTCAGGTGTGGTTGAGATAAACATTTTGATTTCGGAGGTCTTTGTGCATGTCGCTTTGACTGCCACATTAAATGAATGTAGTGATGGGTTATGGGAAACGGTCTGATGCACTTACTCTTTGTCCTTGAACTAGAGACAGATGCTTTGTGTAGGATGCCGCCATTAGCACCTTGTTTGCTCCAACACATATCTTTGATGTTACGGCAGAAATGAGGGAAGGCGTCATTTCATCCATAACTAAACATATGAAGGTATTGAAAAAATGTAATCTGTTGGTAAATTACGTTTTTCAACCTGGGACTTTTGAGATGTTGAGTGGGGTGCTGAACCGCTAACAATGGAAGTTTTGACTTCTGCAAAATTTAAATTGTCGTTTAAAGTTATTTGACAAAAAGACAAAAATCAAACAAGATTCTAAAAAGTGATGACAATACTACAAGAGATACAGAAAGAGAAATTAATGGTAAGGTTAAGTGAAAACAAACAACTTCAGTTACAGAAAGATTAGAAAGGATAAGGTTTGAAAGAGTATTAGAAAACTTGAATTAAGCTTACTATAAGTTTATTGTTAAATTAGTTATAATGAGCATGCAGTTAGATTTAATACAAATCTTCAAGTCCTTAGAAAAGCTAAAAACGGGATGCTAAATGTAGATGCTAAAAACGGTATCAAAAAACGGAATCAAAAGTTTCTTCTGAGCCATAAGCTCATAAGGCTGGTTTTTTGGATTCTGTGAAGTATATATTCATCCCCGAGTGAAATGTTGGGCCGTCGCAGGATTACTCATTTTTTACATCTGAGTGGACTGAGGCAACATGAGATGAAGTGTTTTGCTCAAAAACACAACGCAAAGAGTTTCACAAGTCCTCTAAGGACTAGATCTCGCCAAAGTTACAGCAAAGGTTGCAAACAATGCATTCGGCGTCATCGTGAGTTAATTTAGAGGAAGGTGAATAGGCAAAATCGGCAGAGTGTCCGATGCAATACTTTGTGACATTTAGTCATGTCTTTTAACATTCTGAGTTCAAATCTCAACGAGGGTAACTTTGCTTTCATCTTTCTAACATCGACCTTGAGTCGATGTTAGAAATCAATATTGAAGACGGTAGATCGATCTGTCGGAAATGGCATTCACATTTCCATCAAATTACTTCTTATCGTCCAGAAAAAAGAAAGAAAACAATGGACAATGCAGTCTCCGATAGACAGGTAGACAAGATGTTTTAAATGCTTTTAAACATACGCCCTAAGCCCTAGACCCAAACCCTAATTTTGGCTCTAACCCTAATCCTAACCAAGATCAAGTCATTTCATAGTGTAGGCTTTGGATACTGCGGTAGACCGCACGCTAAAGTAACATTCACATGTCTGCTTGAGCAAGGCAAATGTTGAACTAAACAAAAACAATAGTTAGTATAGCTACTATTACTATTCATTGGGCTCATTACTATTCATTGAACTCAATACATGCCTGAATTAAATGTAATGTTATAGAGAAGTTTAATATTCTACTGCGAAGAAGTCAAAATAGATACGCAGACAGGCATCACGAACAAACCACCATAGTTTCACGTGATCGGTCTATTAACCGACCAATCAGCGTGAAGGGATGTCGTAAACAAGTTTTTCTCGAACATTTTAGAATTTGGTTTCCGGTCACCCCATTAAAAACCGTTCGGCCCACATTTTTACAGCCAGACGGCTCAGGAAGACGACCAAGACAGACAGCTCGCACAAATGACAAAGAACATCCGTCGCCACGAACATAGTGCAGTTGATTTCAGATACGTTGGACAACCTACATATCGCCATACCAACAGCGTTCTGGAAATCTCAGAGCATATCCCTCACCCAATCTGTAGTTATTGCTGTTGTAACTGTAATGGCCAATGCAGTTTATCTTTACGTGCGACAATAAATTTTTCCGTTAAATATTCGCGAGCGTTGTTCAGTTACTTCACGCAGCCAAGAAACATACTTTCATTCATTAATTCAGCCAGCTACCATAACAACACCGACGAAACATCATAATAATATTATCCGTGACATACTATATATGATTGTAGCCTGGAAACAAGAGTTGGATTAAACAGAAAAAAAGACATGTCTGAATAGATTTAAAAACAAATAAATTATAATAAACATCATACATAGTACACAGTAAAAAGGAACTTAATTTACTAAAATTGGAAGGAAATTGAGAAAACAAAGCATTTTCGTAGTTTTATAATTCAAAAGGAAAGTATAATGAAGAAATATGAAAATATGTGATATTGATATATAGTTTATTTAGCGATGCCATAGAAATGTTGAAGTTGAATTATTCGTGCGGAGAGAAGGAAGTTTCAAAGTAATGTAGTTCTAAGATCGCTGAAGATATTTGGTCTTAGAATTAAAAAGAATATTTTAAGGCTTCCAGCAGGTGATGCAGGGTTTTGATATTAAATTTTTATGAAACCTGTGAACTATACTGAAGGCAAAAACTGTCGTTGATGGAAAGTGAGACTATCTCACTTTTACTTTCAGATTTTGGTTAAATTATGGAAATAGATAATTGCATTTCTTTTCAAGCAAATACCTTAACAATATAATTCAACAAGCACCACATTTTCAAAAGTATTACTTTGCATACGGGATTTAAATTATTTGTATAATTATGCTATATCACATTAAGTGAAAAATAGTCTCGTTGAGTGGACATTTCTAAAGGTACTCAGTGGTTCACTGCATTTTAGACACCGAGAGTCACAAGAGAATATCTTTGACTCGGTATTGAACAATTATCTCGATGGACTTCGTTCGGAAAGCTCTAATTTTGGGCTTTTTTTCATCGATGTTTATTGACGAAACGCATGCCTACGACATGTACACATACATTCACTTATATGCGCTCTCTCTCGCACTCATACACACACACACAGACACACATGCATACACATACATATAACAACTATGTACGTATAGGCTCCATAAATACATTTTAGATATGTTTAAATAAAGTTTACTTTGCTTAAAAATCAAACGAGGCGTGACCATGATCAAATGAAAAAGAAATTAAATGAAAAGAATGAATTTCTGATGCGCTTTACAAATAAGCTATATATTGTTGATTGTGGGGTGTAATCACGAAAAAACTAAAAATACTTGATGCGTATATATGAATCTGTAGTCAAATTAATAATAACACTTACCAAAACGACTAACGTCTGTCGATAGAACAATACCTACTCTATCATTAGGTGATTTTAAAACATCAATACAAATCAGAGCAAATTTATCTAAATCATTATTGCTGAAAGTTATCCCTCTGTTTCAATATCGTTACATCCCAAGAATTCAGTAAGATGTAACAATATAAACAATTATTGATATTGAAGTTATCATGCATGCCATAGTTTGCAGTAATACCAGCTAGGAAAGTCCTGCTTTTCGACGACAATTTCGTATGGGTAAAAGAAAAATAACAACAGACAAGAGGTTTGTGTGATAGCGCAGAAATATGTGATCTTATAGGAATGTAGATATCCTACATTCTCTAAAAATTCATGCACTGTCACTGATATAGGCTTTTCTATATGGATTGGTCTTATTTCATATATGCTAAAAACTATTCTTTAGGTAAATTTTGAAAGAATTCACCAACACTTTCAATAATTCCGGTCTTAAGGTAACAATATTCATTAATTTGAAAACGGTTAATTTCTTAATGTCATTTTCAGTCTAATCATTGATAAGTATAAAATATATAATTAAATCAGACATAAATCTCACATACATTAACATGATTTCCAGCAATCCATTCATAGTCTTCAAAAATCTTGAGAAAATTTCCGGTTTATCATCTAATAAATAAACTTCTGATGTAGCTTCACCCTATTTAACTCACTAGAAGCTAACAGTCATTAAGATACAAATACATATAGTAAAATAACATACAAAAAATCTTAGCATTAATTACCAAGTATTCCTTGCCAACTGTCATTACAGGAGATTATTTAAAAGAAACAACTTAAAATTAAGCTTCGGCTGCACCATTAATATGAAAAAATTGCGAACAACCCAATAAATCGAACAGAGGTAGATTGTTCGTGCAGAAACACTAATTTATGTCCTCTTAATTAGTCAAGCAATGCTGAAGCAATTATCTAAGATTGCACAGGCCATATCAAGCAAAAACTCAGTTTCTGAGTATAAATTTTATGTCGGTATGATGGAAGGTAAATTTAAACACCAATTCTACAACCATACCTACTCGTTTAGAAATGTCGGAAACAGAAATGTAACTAAATTATCCAGTTCTGTTTGAACATTGAAATAACGTCGTACTGCATTCCGCACCGAATAGAAAATCCTTGAAAAATGTGAACATATTCAAATGATTTTGTGAATTGTGCAGTTCGGAAGAAAATCTCGTTAATAGAAAAGTTAATAACTCCGTTTATTATTTGTATTTAATAAATGACAGACCTTCCAGAAATCACCTTCTAGATAACTGGAAATGTACACGACCATCGGAGTAAAAGGATATACTATATAGTGATATTTCACAGGAGTGAATATATTATATCTCTTTTTCTGTTCGTTTACAATTTAATTTCCATAACCAATCACATTCAATCAACTAACATAACAAACACATCTCACATAACTTAGGTATAACCATGAAAGTAAATACACTCACATCATCTATGATGTTCTGCCTGAGAACATTTTATTTTATTTATTTATCTTTTTTTTTATTTACATACCTCCTGCAAACTATACTAAGCTCTTTCTCTATGACAGTACGATTAACTTTTCTTGTTTTAAACTATATGGCGAATATATATATATATATATATATATATATATATATTATATATATATATATATATATATATATATATATATATATATATATATATTGTGTTGTAAAAGTCAAAGGCTCTATTCAAAAGAGGTTTTCAGTATAATATTTATTTGTTGGTATTTATAACTTTATGTGCTTCGAGATCCAATGTTGCAAAAGAGAAATATTTCACGTTCTCTCGAAAGTTTACAAAATTCTTATGACACCAACACGCGCGCGCACATACATACATACATACATACATACATACATACATACATACATACATACATACATACATACATACATACATACATGTGTGTGAGTGCATTTGCAATAGAATCGAACTTGAAACCGTTTAATTCTGAAGTGAAGCGAATTTCTTACCCACACAACCATGCCTCAGCAATTTCTCTTCCATTTGCTATTAATGCGATCCAGACCTAGAATCTAGCCATAAGTTGCATTATCCCTAAAAGCTTCTTTTGATTCTTTTGAGTAGTTAATTTTCTTCCTCCACGAGTTATGCATAGTTTTTGATTTAACGTCAGTAAATGTACATATTTGATAAATTTCGCATGTAGTTCTATTTTCTTTCTTTTTACATTTATGAATATAAGAGACCAACTGCATGATGTTTTGTTTGATACAAAATTAAGTCAATATGCTGAGTGAACATATGTGAATTTATTTCAGAGCTACGATTAGTTGGTTTATCTTTAACACGATTATTTCCATGAGATATTGACACAATGTGGACAGTTAATGGGGAGACATTTTTTGATAGTCGAGGTTGATTATAACAAGAAAATTTCTACTTTTTGGTAATCACCAGAGTAACAATTTAATTAAGTTGAGAGATGGATGCAAGAACATGAAGTTCGTGTCGAATTAATGCGCAAAATATGTTTCGTCGTAACAACCAACCACACAAAATAAATATTTACGCCAAGTTAAATAGTTCGCATGAGTTTAACAGCATGGGTAGATGATTTACTTAGTATCACTAGAATCACGAGAAAGGTTTAAAACCTGAGTTAACAATAGCACTGCTGTCAGAAAAAGGATCAATGCATATATATGGCGAGAAATCGAAAAACTGGTGACGTTTTCCATTTAGAAAATCAGTGATTGGCTTGTTGAACACAGAAATCAACGATGATGTAGCCTCACATTGCGATATAAAATTAATAAAGGAACTAATTAATGAATCAATTGTTAGGCTGGTTTACTAGATATTTAAACTTGTATGAATATCTTCATACACATGTTTGTCGCCGGCCCATATACATAAAAACACATGCACACACACTTTAGCCAGATTACTGTTGTCTCCCTTGACATCCTTGGCTCCAACAACTTCCTTCCGGTCATTTCAACATGTGCAACTGTTAATCCAGACACTTTTTTTCTCCGCTTTTTTTTTCATCTATTTTCTCTCCTCATTCCTTTCTGTAGAAAAGTGTAGGCTTGAAACGTCAAAGACTCTTCCATTTTTCCTGAGCGTCAAACAATCGCACTTTGTTGTTCTGCTGCCTTTTGCTTTTCGTTTTTACGTTTGCTTTGCTTTACTTTTCTTTTTTTCTTTTTCTTTTTTTTTTTTTTTTTGTAAATTTTGAACCATATATAATATACGCTCATGTGATCACTGCAATTTGATTCTACCCGATTGAACTTCCTCCTCTCTAGAACCCTCATTTCCTTTCCTACCTTCTCGGAACTTTGCCACCTCTCTTGAACTACTCTATCAGTACTTCACCCAGATTACCATTGGAACGTCATACTTCTTGGATTCTACTATCATGGATCTTACTGTAATATTGGTATAATGACTTTCTCAAGACACAACAAAATTTGTTTCAACACACGAACTCACATAAAAGATCTTGCAAACCAAATACACAAACGAAGTATATGTGAATACGTACATACATGCATACATACATACATACATATATATGTATATATAGAGATAGAGACACACACATGTATACATACACACGTATATATATATATATCATATATATATATATATATATATATATATATACGTATATATATATATACATGTATATATACATACATACATAATATACATATATATATATACATGCATATATATATATGTACATACTAACATAGATACATATATATATATATATATATACATACATACATACATACATACATACATACATACATACATACATACATACATAATATACATATATATATATTATGCATGTGTGTGTGTGTATTTGTATAATTAATTTAAAAAACGGAGAAAAATACAACAACGTGAGGACGTAGCACATGCAAGGTATTAATAAAACGCTCATAGAAGAAAAAGAGTGGTTGTTTTACGTTTCGAGCATAGCTCTTCTTCGGAAACAGGAAACATAGGAAAGTCCAAACAAAAAGGAAGAAGGAGGTAAAAATCGCCAACAGTCTACGTGTAGTTAATCAACATCTTCTATGTTTGCTTTCCATACGAACATGGGTTTGACAGGATCAAAATAGGAAAACCATATCTTGCCCCAATGTCACAGTTCGGCATACTTCCTATAGCTGAATGCCCTTCCTGACATCGAACACTTTACAAAATATATTGTGCGCATTTTGTTTCAAGATGCCAACATTATTAGAGGTTGTCTTACCCTCAGCAAGACTAAAAAGTCTTTTCAACTTCAATCAATTTGCCAACGACTTTATGTATATCTTTATTGTTTATATAGCATCATTTGTAATTCAATCATATGTATGCCTAAAATACTTTAGCCTTCTGTATATGCATCTATGAGTTGCATTTATGGCAAATAAAGAAATCATAACTGTTGTTGTTGTTGTTGTTATGGCAGCGAGCTGGCAGAATTGTTAGCACGCCGGGCAAAATGCTTAGCGCTATTTTGTCTGCCGTTACCTTCTGAGTTCAAATTCCGCCGAGGTCGACTTTGCCTTTCATCCTTTCGGGGTCGATAAATTAAGGACCAGTTACGCACTGGGGTCGATGTAATCGACTTAATTCGTTTGTCTGTTCTTGTTTGTCTCCTCTGTGTTTAGCCCCTTGTGGGTAGTAAAGAAATAGGTATTCGTCTGCTGTTGCGTTCTGAGTTCAAATTCCGCTGAGGTCGACTTTGCCTTTCATCCTTTCGGGGTTGATAAATTAAGTACCAATGAAACACTGGAGTCGGTGTAATCGACTATCCCCTCCACCAAATTTCAGGACTTGTGCCTTTTGTACAAAGGATTATTATTATTATTTTCATATACACACAACAAATTAGACTGTTGGAAAAGAAAAAACTCCTAACATTGGGCTACAAGTAACCTTAGATGCCAAGAACCTGCCTAAGTATCCAAGCTGTCCCTAATAACACTGCTATTATTATTATTATTATTATTATTATTATTATTATTATTATTATTATTATTATCATCATCATCATCATCATCATCATCATCATTATCATCATCATCATTTACACTCAACAGATTAGACTGCTGGAAAAGAAAAGAATCCTAACATCAGGCTACAAGTAGCCTTAGATGTTAAGAACCCTCTTATAGGGTTACAGCAAGTAACTTTAGATACCAAGAACCATCCTATGTATCCTAACTCTGCCTAATAACACTGTTTTCTGGAGCTGTACTAAACTGGCTTTTATGCCTGTTTCCTCTATCCATCTGTTCAGATTTTAAGAATAATTCCCAGTGCACCTATAACTACGGGGATACATTTTACCTGCACTTTCCATAGTCTCTGTAAATTCAATAGCTAGGTCCTGGTACTTAGCTATTTTCTCTATACCTCTCATATTGATGTTTTCATCATTTAGGACTGTAAAGTCAATTATCTGGCACTTTCTATTCTCTTTATCTATTACTACCTTCTAACTTCTGTTACTCTGACAGCCTGGATGTCAAAGTCCCACAACATCTTGTATTTCTTATTTCTAAAACTTTACTAGGTTCATGTTCATACTGTCTATCAGTATGTTCAAATCCTAGCTTTCTACATAGCTCCCAGTGGATTGCTCTCTCTAAATTGTCGTTCTTTTCTTGTATTCTTTCTGAGCCAGCATGTTACATTCACTTTCTGTATGAGTAACGTTTTCCCCTTTTGATTTGCATAATCTACATTGGGAATCTAGTTGGTTTTTGTCATCTTGGCTTTTATCCAATTAGTCCTTAATGCTTGATCTTATGCAGTTACTAACAAACTTTCTGTTTCCTTCTTCAGCTTTCCTTTCTGCAGCTATAACTATGTCTCACTGCTACTGTTTGCTGAAACTATCTAAGGGAATCTACTATGCAACGCTTTCTCCTGCCAGTCAGATAATTTCTGCACTTTTTTCTGGTTTTTAAGTTAGTTTGGTGTTTTGGTTTTCCTATGTCTTGCTGTGACTCTAGCAGCTTTTAATAAACTTTTTTCACTATTACCTACATAGGAGTTTATATCTACTCTAGCTAACTCCACACAGTCTGCTACTGATATTAACCCTCTTCCACCTTCCTTTTTAGGAAGGTATAATCTTGCTACTCCCGCCTTTAGGTGGAATCCTCCATTCATATTGAATTCCTTCCTGGTTCTTCTGTTTAGCTTTGCTAATTTAGTTTTTGTCCAAGCTACAAAAGCTGTTGATTATCTAAGTAATGATACTGCCGAGGAATTTACAGCCTTCACTAGTTCGGACCATTTGGCTTTGACTTCATTAGCTTCCTCACCCTTCTGGTGTACTCCTTCTCAAATTTCATTTTCATTTCTGTAGTTAGTACTCTGTCAGATTCTGATACTCCTGGATACTTATCACTCTCCTCCGTTCAATGATTTTAATGTCTAGCCATCTGGTAATTGAATGCTTTTCCTGTTGACTACCAGTCCCTTTCTCATGACGAATATTTCACACTTATCTATGCCAAATTTCATACCTATATCATTGCTGAAGAGTCTTACAGTTTGTATTAAGGAATCTATCTCTTTTTCATTCTTACTAAAAAGCTTCAGATCATCCATGTAGAAAAAATGGTTAATTTTTCCCTTACTATTTCTAAACTGATACCCTGCCTTTGCCTTCCTAAACTGAGAGGGATCAAACATAATACATATATCAAAGGGGACAACGAGTCACCCATGAAAAATTCCTCTGTTGCTATTAATTTTCCCTAAGAGTATGTCACCTGAGTAGAGATCTACTTTCCATTTCTTCATGCAACAGCTAATTAATTCTCTTATGTTGTCTGCTATACTGAATATACTCAAACATTCACTTATGCATGAGTGTGGGATCATGTCATAGGCTTTCCTATAATCTATCCATGCTATTGTCAGATTTTTCTTCCTAGCTTTTACTTCATTTAGAACAGCTTTGTCTAGTCTATATATAATAAATCATATGTCCCTCGAGCCTTCTTCTTGTAACTTTTCTGTTCTGGTAGTAAACTCTGGTTGTCAGGGTGCTCGTAAATACTTTCTGAAAGCATTCCTGTTAACAGCTTCCACACTAATGGGATTGGTCTATAGTTGGTCTATAGTTGCTAGCTCTTTACTCAGTACTTCCTGCAACTCATCTAAAATCTTCTGACCTTCCTCACTTAAATCACTTAAGTCGTTGGTACCAGTTGTCCCTTCCTTATTGGTAGCGTTATTATTATTGTTTCCTTTAGGTTCTTCTTTGGTTTGTGCTGTATCTCTTATGTTGTTTGTTTTTCATTCTGCCTGGTCTTTCTTTTCCAGTTCTCTTGTGATCTCTTCTACCTCCACTTCTGTCATCCACTTTCTTATCCTAATAGCATTAGCTTCATCAACTAATCTCTTCTCAGTCACTTTAACATACCCTTCTCTACCCAAAGTGTTAACCGTTTTCTATAGCCTCTTCTTTTAGGTTCACTTTCTAAGTAGCACTGTATCACTATTCTCTTTTATTCGCTAGCCCCGCTTCCTCCTCCTTGCTCTATTATCTGCTGATGCTATATTAGGATGACAGCTGTGGTCAGTCTGCATCTTTACTGGTCCACTGCTGAGCGAGAGGCCTTCCCTTAAAGCAGTGGTTTTCAACCAGAGTTCCGCCAGTACAGTCCAGGGGTTCCGCAAGAAATTACAAAACTGCTTAAATCGGCAGTAAATTTTTAATTCTCCTGTGCAGATATGTGTGCATAAGACTATTAAATTATTGCACAGGGGTTCCTCGAGCCAGTGGAATGTTTCCTTGGGGTTCCGCTCCTGCAAAAAGTTTGAAAAGCACTGCCTTAAAGGTTCAGCTTCATTTTCGCTGTTACAACCAAAGTTCTTCGGAAACTCCTGTCTCTCATAAACTGAAGTAAGGTAACGTTCGTCACCATCGTCATCACCACTTTTATTTTTCGACATCTGAAAGTTTCAAGCAACTTCTATTGCATCATTTGTTGCACCTTTGTACTCATGGAGTGGTGTGTGCTGCAATTTTTTTTTTTTGGGGGGGGGGGTATTGTACCAGTACATTTTATCTTGGAATTTTGTTTGATTCTTCTGTTGTATTAGCTTGTATATTTTGTCTTGTTAGTGTAGCACAGTTTGTGTTCTTCTGTCGGGTATTGGCCTTCTATGGCACATGTAGTGGGTTTTCATTTTGTTGGGTATTTACAGTCTGAATGGTTTTGGAGGTGTTGCATAGTAGTGTGCGTGCGTGTGTGTATGTGTGTGTGTGTGTGTGTGTGTGCGTAACTCCTAAATCAACTAGTTTATAGTATTTGTGATTATCCGTCCGTTGTTCTTTTGCTTGGATTTGTTATAGGTTCCGTTAATTATTATTATTATTATTATTACTTTTATTATCACCTTCTTTCAATTATGTTTCCTTTTCTCGCCGAGTGTCTTCCTGACACCTAGGGCAGAGAAATGCACTGTATACATTTGTAGGCCATTAAAATAATCACACTAGATTGTCCATTTGCAAAGTCATGTGATAGAAAAAGGAGGGAGAAAGACAGAGAGAAAAAGAAAAATATATAAAATATAAAAGTAAGCAAAGGGTAAAAAAAGAAACAAAATTCACCGCAACAATGCTTTCCTCAATACGTGTGATGTACCAGTTAATACAATCTTTTGCACCTCCTGCATGTACGGTAACCCAGGGATCATTCTTAAATAATTTTCAGCTCCATTTTTGATCATTCCACGTGCTCCTACAATCACTGGTATTGTAACAGTCTTGAGATGCCATCTTTGCTCCTACTACTATGTGGTATTATTAAATGTTGTTTAGTTTCGACTTTTTTATTATTATTATATTATTATTATTATTATTATTATTATTATTATTATTATTATTATTATTATTATTATTATTATTATTATTATTATTATTATTATTATTAAGGTGGCGAGCTGGCAGAATCGTTAACACAACGGGCAAAATGTTTAGCGGTATTTCGTCTGTCTTTGCGTTTTGAGTTCAAATTCCGCCAAGGTCGACTTTGCCTTTTATCCTTTCGGGGGTCGATGAAATAAGTACCAGTTATGCACTGGAGTCGATGCAATCGACTAGCCCCCTTCCCCAAAATTTTAGGCCTTGTACCTATAGTATAAAGGAATATTATTATTACTAGCGGGACCCGTGAATATTTCACGGAATTAATATTAAACCTATTGGGTTATTCCTGAATACTTTATCCAAAAAGCCTGAAAGCGCAGCCTGTGCTGTATCTGTATCAAAAGATAGTCGCTCATCTGCTATTCATTGGGTTAAAAGTGAAGGAAACTAAAATGCAATGATTACTTGAGGCACTTTATATACATACTTCATATACTTTATGCACAATTTTATAGACTTAATACACAGCATTCATACAATAAATATTCACTCTTATTTTTCCATTTTCCCTGTAAACAGAAAAAATTACATTTTAAATTTTACATGGTTACAATTCCAAATATAGAAAACAAAAATTTTATAGTAAAAAAAATTATTTTATATGTAAAATATAGGGGTCGCAATTTCACGAGGGTCAAAATTTAATGCAACATGGTATACTCTGAAAACCACATCGTTGGTAACTTATAAGCCAAGGCGATGGGTCAGAGCCAATACACATTTCAATTTGCGTACACTTTTCAATCCAATACTTCTTTGCAGACTATGTTCTTCGTGTAAGTTCTCTCTCTTCTTTTCCCTTGTTTGTCAGTGTTGTCGGTTAATTTGCAAGCCCTTGGGAATGCTGCATACAGCTGACCATGACCGAATACAGGTTCAGGAAAGAAGAAACCTACTTTATCAAATGTCTGCTCTTACGATTTATTGATAGCCATTGCATATAACAGGCGAACGGGAAACTGGTTTCTTTCTAAAGTGAATGGCAAGTTAGGGATACGCATGCGTTAAGTGATAGGTGATATAAAAAAACTTTGTTCAATTTTTTTTTAATTCACTGTTCGCTATGCACTCACCATCGCCACCTCCACCATCATCTCTCTCCCTTTCTTTAATCTCACCATCAGAACATCACCCCTCTACTAAAATTATATTCCTAATTCTCCTCTGTATCACTACCTTCAACTAACTTTTTAAACCACGTAATAATTACGTTCCCCCACCACATATCATAGACGCTTCTCTCTCTTTCTGTCTCACTCATCGCCTTATTCTCTTTTCTTTCTCTTGTTCTTTCTTTTGAACAAATCACGTGAAAGCGTTACAATTACATTCCCTCTTCCTCACGTCACGGACGCTTCTCTCACTCTTTATCTCTCTCTCTTTCTACCTCTAATCACGTGGAAGCGTTACCGACGGGTTAAGTAACGTAATGACAACCAGAATTATTTTAAGATTATTATTATTATTATTATTATTATTATTATTATTAAGGTGGCGAGCTAACTGAATCGTTAGCACACTGGACAGAATGCTTAGCAGTATGTCATCTGTCTTTACATTCTGAGTTCAAATTCTGCCGAGATTGACTTTGCCTTTCATCTTTTCTGGGTTGATAAGTTAAGTACCAATGAAAGACTGGGGTGGATGTAATCGACTTGTCCCCTCCCACAAAGTGGCTACCCTTGTGGCAAAATTTGAACCCATTATTATTATTATTAAGACAGTGAGCAAGCAGAGTCGTTAGCATGCTGGGCGAAATACTTAACAGTATTTGATGACTTTGCCTTACATCCTTTTGGAGTCAATAAATTAAATAGCAGTGAAGAAATATTAGGGTTGATGTAATCGACTAGTCCCCTCCCACCAAATTTCAGGCTTTGTGCCTATAGTAGAAAGGATTATTATTATTATTCTGAGTTCAAATTTCACCGAAGTTCACTTTGCCTTCCATCCTTTCAGGGTTGATGAAATAAGTACTAGTTACATGCTGGGGTTGATATAATCGACTACCCCTCCCCCGTCCCCAAAAACTTTTCAAGGCCTTGTACCTAGAGTAGAAATTATAATGATTATTATTATTAAGGTGGTCAGTTGGCAAAATCATTAGCATGCTGGGCAAATGCTTAGCGGCATTTCATCCTGCTCTTATGTTCTGAGTTCAATTTCTGACAAGGTCGATTTTGCCTTTCATTCTTTTGGGGTCAATGAAATAAGTAACGGTTGTGTACTGGGGTTGATGTAATCAACTAGCCCCTTCCTCCAAATTTCAGGCCTTGTGCCTATAGTAGAAAGAATTATTATAATTATTGTTACTGTTGTTATTGGCGCTGTTTTTGTTGCCAGACTACCAAACAAAATACTTTGTAGTATTTAGCTATACTCCTTTACATTGTGATTTCATATCCTGCTAAGGTTGGCTGACCTTTCTTTCTTCTGGGGTAGATAAAATATATAACTGTCTTGAATGGGAGTTGATTTAATTGACTACACCAATCCTCAAAAATTAAGGCCTTGTTAGAAATCATTATGATTTGGCAATATAAAACTTTTATCTGAAAATATTTTGAAATGCCAAGCAATGTCTCCAAGAAGCTTGTATGTGTTCAAGTGTAAATCATATATATAATTTCTCTGGCAAATAATTATTCAGAATTCTTTTCCTACATATATTATACCTTTTTCAACTAGACAAGTAGATATTATGATGAGGCCTAATAGACAGAAACATGTCCATATTGGTCTCTTACCTATGAAAATCAGATTTCCCTCTAAGCATATAAATTAACTGTAGTTTCTTATTTTCTGGAGAGTTACTAAGAATTGCCACTAGGTTTTTGTTGTCTTTAACCAACTGAGGGGGAAATTTCAACTAATTAGGAATTACTTTATGTACAGCATTCAATACACTACTTTTTCATTCATATATTAATAGATGACATTTTATTCACAATTACTGCTTTAGAAGTTGTTTTTAATGTTAAATACTGAAAAACTTCTAATTCTAATTGATTATAAACAAACTATTTATGGAACACCAATTTTTTTTCAGAAGTTTTGGAAACAGTTTTAATGCGATTTCTTACAGATGCAAAACATCCACATACAAACAAGAAATAAAGGGGGGAAAAAAACAATTAAAGAGAATATATTTTATTTTATTTTATTAATATACTACTATCATCAATACATTATTAAAATTTCAAATATCACCTTAAGGCTTTTGATGATATCTGCTGATACCTTTGTACAATAAAGCTTCACAACCATCCAATAGCAAAGATGTAGCAGTTACTTAACAAAAAATAGTTAAGAGATAAAAGATATAAAAGTTAACAGCTGTATCTGTTCCTATGAAACTTCTCATTATCCAAGAACAGCTACATGAAAAACAACTCATAACAAAAACTTTTTATTATGGTCCCATAAATTGCTCCATTGCATTTCACTGGTCCAAATCACAGGAAAATATTTGAATATTTACTCCTCCATTGCCAAATAAAATTTATAATAAATATTTATGTATCATCTGAACAGTTATGTACAATAACTAGTTTTATTTTTGTTGTTGTTTTTTTTTTTTTGTTCTTGAAAAAAAAAATATGGTAAAATGATTTACAAATTTCAGTGTTAACATAAAAGCAAAATTATAACAAATTACTTTTTTCATAATGGCAAGGGTTTGAAAAAGACAATAGCTATGAAAATGTTAATGGTACAAATGCAAATAAAATCCTATATGTAATAACATAACATAATATAACAGGTATATTCCTGAGATTAGTAAAACAATTAACCTTGTGCAATAATATTAGAATTCATATAGTGGTTACTGTTTTTCAGAAGTTAATTATTATGATGGAAATTACACAAAAACTGTTTTGGAAATTTTCATCAATATTACCATATATGAAATTCCAAAATAGACACGTTTATTTTAGGTGTAAAATTTATGCCACAGATGAAATTGCAAATTTTATTTGTTTATATTTTGCCTTGTTTTTCAGTTACTTGTTTTGAACCTATAATCCTGAGTCCTTAGTCCAATAAAATATTAATTCTTTGTACATGTTAACTTGAAAAAGTATAAAGAAATTTAAAACATTTTACTCTTGCATGTCATCATATGTGGAAATTGAAAACTTAATATTTTAAGGCAAGTACCTTTCTGTCATAACATAACTTTATTCTTTCACTGCACAAGTTTTTATAGTATTATTCTAATAGCAGAAGAAACAAGGAAATAATAAAAGCAGTCTGTGTATGATCATCATCATTTAACATCCATTTTTCATGCCAGCATGGGCTGGGTGGTTTGACAGGATCTAGCAAGCCACAGGACTACATCACACACCAATATTATCTTTGGCATGAGTCCTATGGCTGGATGCCCTTCCTTATACCAACCAGTGTGCATAATGAAAGAAATTTAAAAGCTAACATTATGGATACAGCAATTTATAGAGACTTAACAGTTATGCTAGACAATGCATTATCACAATTATAAATATAGATTTTCTTTTTCTCTTTCAAGTAATTATTTTTAGTATCTGAAATACATAATAGTATTTCTCTAGTTTAAAAAAAAATCTATATTCACCTGAAACTCTCAAGCCCTATCAACTTTTATTGATATTTTTTCATTTTATCATTATTCCATTGACTGAGTGATCAGTTTTGACAGATTAATCTTCTGATAGTTCAATGCACAACTTTTAACATTATTATTAACTACATGCACACTGAAAGAACAATCCACAAAACTCTCTGAAATCTATAGGTACCAATAAACTGTAAATATAAATGCATGCTCATATTTTGGGCCATGAATCAACTTGGTAAACTACCAAATAATAGATATTCAAGAAAAATGTTAAAAACCTGGAATGTGAATCAGTTCCAGGACATAAAATGGAGAAAAAAATTATCAATAATAAGCATTATTATATAGGTCATTGCATATTTTGTGAATAAACAGATTTTAAATAAAAAGTAAGAAATATATGAAGTTACAATTCATAAATTGAAAATATCTTCAAATTTTTTGCAGATGTACTGCTATTTGAGAAGAAAACTTTTAAGAACAAATAAGTGGCCCAGACTTTAACTAAATATCTCTCTTCTTTTCCAGCCCCAACATGGAAGCTTTGAATTTACTGCAAATAATGAAAAAGCATACCATGTTTTTGTTGTCTTTAACCACAGGGATCTGAGATTGAAACCTTAAATGTCACCAGGTCCTTCATGTTTAAAATAAGAAAAGAACTCCTGGATTTTAGCAGGAATATTTTCTGTAGCCAAAAGAAAAACATTCTTGACTGTCAGACATTGTCAGAAAAATCAGGTTTGTCCAGTAAGTCCAGGACATCATCAATGACAATCTTGGCAAGTCAATGAGGGCCATTACTAATCATTTTCGTGTGTCATAGTCAACGATTAGATGCACAAAGACAGATACAAATCCTATATTATGATAACAGGGCAGTTCATGTCTGATAAAAACAAGAACTATCTGAGTCAATTGAAGAACTTGCTGAACAAACTCAAGTAACCCGAGGAGCCAAACATGCTCTGATTCTCAGATGAGAAGAGTTTTGTCCAAAATCCAAAAGTGAAGAGGGAGAATGATAGCTGGCTCTGTATCAGCCCTACTGAAGTCCTCACTGTTATGCACACCAAGTTCCTATCATCTGTGATGGTCTTTGGGAGTCATGAGAAATGAGGGCCATGTCATGCCTTCTCACTTTTTCCTGCAAGATATTAAGATTAATGTGGCAGCTGACATCGAGACAACAGAGACAGTTGTCAAGCTTTGGATTAAGAGAGTTGCTACGGGGAGGTGTACGTGTTCCAGCAAGACTCAGCTCCCTTTCATACAGCTTGCATAACACAGGAGTGGATGACCAAAAATTTTCATACTTCTATTTAGCCTCCTAGCTCTCCTGGTTTAAACTCTCTGGGCTAAACCTTTGGGGCACCATGAGAGGGAAGCCAACAAACCTGCCCATGATACCAAGGATTTGTTGATGTCTGTTGACCTAAGGATGTTATGGCCAAAATGAATAATAATCACCTGATCAATGCATTTAGAAATTTCAGAAGCCATATCAAGGCAGTAATTGAGGCTGATGGCAGTTTTATTGAATAGCCTTTCGCTATATATATGTAAGAATGTTCACCAAATTCTATGAAAATATATTTGTTTTTCTAATAAACAATTTTTGTTTTCTTTAAATTAAAATTTTGGTCTCAAATAGCTGATGCACTCTGTATGCATTTTAACAATGAAAAAAGCAAAAGAATACATTGCTCATATATCTTTTGTGTTGAGCAATAGAAAACTTAAGCATCCATAATTTGATAATAAAATGAAAATATGTTGTATCTTGGGAGGTTCATTTTGCCAATAAAAATGCATGCTCACATTATATTTTACTTCTTTTAATTTTTTCTAGTAAATTAATTAACTAATTAACCAATTAACTAATTGATTGTTTAACTAAACATTTGAACAATTAATCAATCATTTGATTTGTCAAGAGTCCCTTTGTCAATATCCTTGAGCGCATCACCTCATTGCTCCTGGTCTGTTAAACCTGAGTATACTAAGGTTTATTATTGTATATTTACACTTTTGAGAATGTGTGTGAGCAGCTGAGTGTGTGCGTATATGTTTTTCATTAAATTTTTTTTTTTGTTTTGTTTGGTTAGTCTCTCTTTACACAGATTATGTATGTGCATATGTGCATGTTTTATTTTGAACATGATTTACAATAACATATATATGTGTGCTAAGTATTGTCATGTGTAATTTAATGGATAAGTGAAAAAAAAATCCAAATATTTAAAAAAAAAAAAAAGACCTCTCCCAAACAAAACATTTGTAAGTACAACTTTCATCTCCAAAAACCTGACAAAATCACATGTTCATTTATCATTCAAATTGGAACCATCTGGAAAAGTTTTTCACATATCTGAAACTCAAAAGATTTATCTCCTGTGTGTGATCTCATATGTACATTAAGGCTAGAATTATGGGAAAAATTTTTCCCACATAGTTCGCAGTGAAATGGTTTTTCTTCGTTATGTGTCCTCATATGCTTTGTTAGATGGGAATTCTGTGAAAAACCCTTTCCACACATTTGACAACTAAACGGTCTTTCGCCAGTGTGTATTCGCATGTGTTTTGTTAGATGTGAATTTTGAGAAAAATCCTTTTCACATATCTCACAATGAAAGGGTCGCTCCCCAGTATGGGTTCTGAGATGTTGTGTGAGGTAAGAATTTTGAGAAAAGTCTTTGCCACATACTTCACAGAGGAAAGGTTTCACCCCAGTATGTATCCTAAGATGTTTGTTGAGGGTAGAACCATCTGAAAAATCCCTCCCACAAACCCCACAAGAGAAAGGTCTTTCACCAGTATGTGTCCTCATATGTTGGGTGAGATTAGAACTGTGAGAAAAATTCCTCCCACAAATTTCACAGTGGAAAGGTTTCTCTCCTGTATGTACTCTCATATGTTTAGTTAAATTGGAGCTCTCTAGAAAGTCTTTCCCACAAACCCCACAGAAAAATGGCCTTTCCCCAGAGTGTATTTTCATATGTCTTGTAAGATTGATGTTTCTTAAAAAGTCTTTGCCACATGTCTCACAATGAAAATGTAATTCTTCTGTTGATGATCTCTCATTACTTTTCTCATGTGATCTCAAGGGTAAATCTTTTCCTTCAAATTCGCTGTGAAAAGAATCTTTTCCATTGCAAATTTCCATGTGCACTCGAATATGCAGTAGATGGTTTTTGGTCAATCTTTTTACATTAAATAAAAATTGAAGACCCTATTGCTAAAAGTGCTTAAGTCACATTAATTTGCGTGTGACTAAAGCACTTTTAGAACTAGGGTCTTCAATTTAATCAATTTTTCACAAATGTAATTACAATTGACAAACTCTCAGTCTTTTCTTTTTTATTAAGAAGAAAATGATCTTGACTGAACTGTGTAATCCCATAACATTAATTCTTAGTTTGTAACTAGGATTTTTTTTTTTCATACAATATTGTGAAATTCAAACATATTCCATAAAACTGGAAATCTATTGATATAAGCTGTCTTCACTTGTGAGTTCTGAAAAAAACAATAAATAAATACCAATAAGTCATTCAATAGATACTATTCAATTTCAGATATTCACACACAAAATAATAGGTTTTCTTCAACAAAAAATGCATAGTACAGTAATTATAAATACACATAAAACAAGAGGAAATACACTGTTTTAAACTTCCAAAAACAGAAAATAGAAACATACCAATCAAAAGCTTATATGATTGTTCAATTAGCAAACAGCATCTAAATTTCCCCCAAAATCACAGTCATTTTTTTTAAGGACACATTGGATAATGCTAGAATGATTTTGGCAATAGATCTGTTCAATAAGGGTTGACCTGAGATTAAATAATAACAATTCCATACATGCTACAGCAATTTTTCTTTCTGTAGGTTACTTAGTGATGAATACTCATTTTTATTAAACACTACCCTTACATATGTCTAATGTTACATTCAAGATTTAAAGAAAACAAACACAGATTAAAGTTAAAATGCTACTTGGAAATTTACTACAATAACACTTAATAAGGTACAAAATATACAATATTATACAATACAAATGTTATTCCACAAGGAAATGATAATCATTAATATTGCTGGCCTGTTTTGAATGTTCACACTATAATATATCCAGAAAAGTGAATAGAATATACACAAATAATCACCAGTAACAGTCCAGTTGATGCTCAATATACATTCACTAATGATGAATCCAACCTCTCCTGATATCAGATCAGCACTCTCCTCATTTCGCATGTTCTCATGAGTTTTCTCTGTCCACTGCCCTTTTTAAAGGCTATTTTTTTCCTTCTTTCTTTTTCTCACAGCATGGACAATCCAAATTTTTTTTTTATCTTTCTCTTTCTTTTTGTTTTAAAAAGGACTTAGTTTTTTTATTCCCTTTTTCTT
This sequence comes from Octopus sinensis, assembly GCF_006345805.1. Taxonomy (NCBI): domain Eukaryota; kingdom Metazoa; phylum Mollusca; class Cephalopoda; order Octopoda; family Octopodidae; genus Octopus; species Octopus sinensis. Next base: position 59,193,218 of record NC_043000.1, on the reverse strand, counting down.
TTTTTATTTCGAATGCATGGAATGATGTTCGTGTCACATGAATGTTGAATCAAAATTTTCTTTCATGTTCGTAACACTAAGAAAAGCAAACTCTGCCAAGGTCTTCTAACTAAATATTGACCTACAATAATTTCAATAAAATATTAATCATACTGTCACACAATATTTCAAGTTGAACACATTTTTAATCTATTCCGGATAAATTAGTAATAATTTTTCAAGGGTATTGTTTATCAATCCATTTTTTCTGCTGATTCCAAAAATGAAATTATTTTTATGTTTCATCAACAGTCAACTTTCCATTTTATATTATATTCAGTATTATTATAATGCTCCGCTACTAAATGTATGTCTAATTTTCTCTTTCAGACCAATTACTAAGTTCTGCTACTTTCAGGATGGCTACTAGAGTATGTAAAAATTCTCCAGATACATTTTGATATGTGTGGTTATTATATTGGAAAAAAGGAGGTATTACATAAGATCATGAAAAGTGCCAAATTGTGGATAGCGTACAAACCCCATTTCAGAATGCCCATGGGTGACCAGGACAAACTATGGGCCCCACATGTGATATGTAGAAGCTGTCAATCTACTCTAGAAGGATGGTTAAGCGGTACAGGAAGGTCAATGCCTTTTGTCATTCCAAGGGTATGGAGAAAGCCAAAGAACCATCACGATGACTGTTACTTTTGTATGATCAATGTGACAAAGTACAGAAAAGTGAAAGGAAGACAAGCTCTTCAGTATCCAGACATACCATCATCTAGAGCACCTGTCCCACATGACAGTTTACGAGTACCACTACCACCAGAAAATATTTCATCTGAAGAGTCAACAAGTAGCAGCAGCCAAGAAATGGAGGAAGTTTTAGTATCAAGAACTTCGAAACCTCATTTTCCAAATCAGAGTGAGCTAGATGATTTTATCAGGGATCTGGGTCTAAGTCAGGAGCTGAACTTCTTTCATCAAGGCTGAAGGAATGGAATCTACTGGGGGAAGACTGCAAGACATATGTGTACTGGAAACGTGATGAAGAATTTCAAATTTACTATGAAAATATTAATATATTATTGTAAAGGTGTGATTGGTTTGTTTACTGCAGAATGGCGACTGTTCATAGATAGCTCAACACAAATTCTCAAAGCAGTGTTGCTCCACAATAGAAATAAATATCCTTCTTAGCCCCTTGCACACTCCATACAGAAGAAAGAAAATTACGATAATATCAAAGAACTTCTCGACAAAATAAATTACGCTGAGTTCAAGTGGGATGTTTGTGGTGATTTCAAGATGCTTGCCTTCTTGCTTGGCTTGCAAGGGGGATACACAAAGTATTCATGTTTCCTTTGCTTATGGGACAGCAGAGCTGATGATCATCATTACAAGAGAGTACATTGGCCCCCACAAGTGGAACTGCAGCCAGGAATATTAAAAGTTCTCAAACAGCCTCTAGTAGATTCCAATAAAATCTTATTACCCCCACTTCATATCAAACTCGGATTGGTGAAACAGTTTGTGAAGGCCTGAGATTATAGAGAAGCTTTTCAAGAAATTTGTCTTATGTTTCCAAAGCTATCTGAGGCTAAGATTAAGGGTGGCATATTTGTTGAGCCCCAAGTAAATGCAATGTTAAATTAGAAGAAACTGGAAAGAGTGATGACAAAAGCTGAAAAAGAAGCTTGGTGTGCATTTTGTGATGTAGTTCGTGGATTCCTAGGAAATCACAAAGATCCTAATTACAAACAGCTGGTAGCTAAGTTTATTGAAAACTTCAAGAAAATGGGTTATTGAATGTCCTTAAAGGTTCCTTTTTTGCACTCTCACCTAGATTTTTTCCCCGAAAACTTGGGTGATGTCAGTGAGGAGCATGGTGAGAGATTTCGTCAGGACATCGAATTATGGAAAGAAGATACCAAGGACGATGGGATACTGCTATGATGGCAGATTATATATGGTCTCTAGTCAGAAGAAATGAAGATATACACTCCAGAGAATCTCGATCATCAAAGCACTTCTCATCTTAAGAAAAGAATTATCAAGGCATTTACAGTGCAGGGTTTTATTGTTTCTTTTTGTTCTAACTAATATTATACTTCCTAAATACCTTTCAATATATGAAAAAGTATTAAATGTTGTGTGATTATCCTTTACAATACTAGAATAGATTGAACTAACAATGTGCTGTAGAGAAAACTTACACATATAATGAGCAAATATGAAATTAGGAATAAATAAATAACTATCGATGTTACGTCAAAACGAATGTGATTTTTTAAATTTAGTGGCAAAAAATGCATATATGAACATTAAAAAATACAAATAAACAAAACATGTGTTACATTGTGTAATTAATTGTTGATAGATATCATTAATACATAAAAATATTAATAAAAGTGAAAGTGCATGATTAATTGGTGAGAGTGTTGCACACACATTCACAAGATTATGGTTTCAATTCCCAGACTAACAGTGCCTTGCATTTTTTTTTATAGCAAAACACTTCAGCTCCTGTAGCGCCAGTTCACTCTGTTGTAAATGGGTAACTCTGTAACAGACTGGCATCTTGTTAAGGGTGAACATTTGCCTGCCTGTCTGCCTAGCCAGAAGGGTGGCATCATTCAGAAGCTACAACAATGTGAGGAAGTGCATTGAACCAGTGGTGTATAACATCTGATAATCTGGTCAATATAATGACCATTAACATGGCACCTAATATATCACAATTTAAATATTAATTTTTACATATTATATGCAGACATAATTAAAAACATCAGATAAAATTAATCAAGAGACAAACTAATTCAGTTAAATTCCTGAGACAGCTAACAGAAATTTGAGAGATACCTATGCTATTCTGAACCTGTACTGTATACAAATGATATCTTTTTATCTGCATATATTTCCATAAATGTGAAAACTCCTTTCCATAGCCTTGAATCATAGACAGCCTTTTGTTAGAAATCCTGCAACATTGTTATATTGGTCACTATTTAGCCCATTAGTTTTGTAAACAGATAGGTTAAATAGTGCTCATTCTGCCAAAATCATATTTTTCATACAAGAATAAATCTTAAATTCATTAGCAATTTTAAATGATAATGAAAAATTTTTAATACTCCAGTTAATTTAATTATTTTACGTTAGCAAATTATAACTGTAATCAATATCCTCAGAAATAACTATTTTATGATATTAACTACAGTTACCCAATGATGAATAAATTTGTTTTACAATGAACTCACGATCATTTAATGTTCAACTCTATACCATGTTATGCAAAAATCTGAAAATATCAAAATTGTAACTTGTCCTCAATAAAACTCAACCATCTAAAACAACAATTTCAATATTTTCTTTATGAATAAGTTAAATGAGGGTCAATGCCCATGACTTACAACTGTTGAAGGCCCTCTCTTGAACTAGTCAGAAAAATGCACTTTATTTCAGTCTGAATATCTGTACATAAGTGTCTAAAGGGTAAAATGTGGGCTGAAAGTGACTTCCATAAGGCTAGTTCTGAAAGATTGTAATGAGTAATGTGTTTAACAAAAGAACTAGAAAATGAGGCATGATGGGAATGAGGAGAGGAGAAATGGATGTGTCAGAAAAAGCCTGGATGGAAAGAGTATGCAGTTTAGCTGGTTTGCAGAAAACAGGTATCATAATATGTAGTTTGGTGGTTGCTAAGAAAAATTATCTAATGTATCCTGTCTTTTTGTAAGCCAATGGATGTAGTTTAGGATAGATTTGGCTGTTATTTCTAGTTGACAAATGATCATTTAGAAGCTCCCTCATCATTTTTGGTGAAGAAGAAAACTGTTCACTGCTACATTGAAAGTTACTACACTCACCCATTTTTTTGATAGACTAGAACATCTTGCCTATATATCTTAGGCGAGTACTATATTTAATAATGACAATAGCCATGATACTTCACATCAGTAGCATCTTACAGAAGAGACTGATGGGTAGATTTAGTAAAACTGTATCAATGAAATTCAAACGCTCAGCCAATGAAGGACCATGTAAGCAACTAATCTTGCCATGTTCTCTTAAACCCACAACTGACTGAATAACCATTAGCAAGTGGTCTTCCTTGTAATAAAGTTGTCTTCCCTTACACATGCTGTATAATATATACGCACACAGAAAACCTGGGCAAAATAAAATGAGTTTGCTACATACAATTTAAGAAAAAAGGTGAACAATCTGATGTGTTACTTAAATTATTGCCATATACTAACCCAGTTAGAATATGGTGCCAGGAATATTGGTTGAATTGAATTGGTGACTTCATCAATACATATATTACATGTGCTAATAGTTTTTTGATGATCCTATTTTCATTGTTAGTAATGTGGTTAATAGAGAGTCACAAATGAATTCCAATCTTGCTGATGTACTTTAATGACTGTTAATGAATATTATCAAATAGGTAAATATCAACTCTTGGCATCTAACCCTTTCTCTGATATTAACTTGCCTGACAAATAGCACTTATTGCAGGAGGATTTTAGAGTTTCTGATGGTTAGTGAGAAGAATGAGTCAGCTGATAAAAATTAAAATTGCATTATTATTACACATTGTTAGTAAACAAGATAAGGATACTTGGGGCAATTTCAAATATTAAAAGGCCTTAGTGAAAATATGCATGAGAATGCCAGAGATAATGTTGACAATTTCTGTGCTCCTAAAATTCATCTCTTTGATGCTAGGGACAGGTTCCTTTACTCTGAAGAGCATGATAGAGATATTGATGAATATCCAATAGATCTGAGGAAACAGACTGAACTCCATATATATGTTAGTTTAGCAATTTGACTGGCCAATTGCTTTTGCATACATTGACCCTTAGTCTGGATGATATCTCATTAAGATGCAAATTTAAGGAAACTCATCATTTTGAACTGGTTAAAGCTGTAGCTATTGTAATGAAGAGCCAAAAGGAAGCAACAGAAGCCCAAGGTAGTTGCTTTTGAATATGCCAGTATTCACAGATGTTGTAAATACAAAGCTGTCAGAAAGCCCCAAATACGTATATAAAAGAAAAAAAAGAAGAAAAATTAGTGCAGGTCATAGATATGGAGTTCAGTTTTGTCCTTTACATCACAAAGAGTATTATAAATGTGATAACTCAGGCTATTTTGTGTATGCTGCTCCGCCAAAAAATAAACATAAAATCAAATAATTTAATTATCCTAAGAAAACAGATACAATGTTTATTGACATACTAGACAGAGACAACACTTGATGGGTGTGCATAGTGCCAGTTAAAAGTATTAAACATGAGGTTGTGTTAGGCACATATGCATAATGCAATGTTACCATTGACAATTTCTGAACAGCTATTGAAAGTCATAACGAATATAGAATAAAAACCTCTTTTCAGATCATATAGTGACACTTGTAGAATGACCAGTGGTATAAGTACAGAGACTGCACTGTTTTTATGCACTTCATAGCAAATGTGTCTAATTTAAGAAACCAGTGACTGGAGTTAAAATTGTACAAGTCTTGAATTACTTCAAAAGGTTGAAAGAACTTAAAACAGAAAACACAAAGTCTCAAAAATGTATTAGAAAAAATTTGCCGGTGTCTTTGCAGCATTCCAGAAGCATTAAGAAAAGCTGTGACACAATAACTAAAATCCAAAGAAATACTATAATACAGTGTGCATAAGCCTTGATTCAATAGATTTTAACTGAGATACTTAAAATAAATATTACTTCAAATATACAATTTTGCAAGCTTCAGTTAAAATGCCATCTCCTAAGATTTCACAGTATTGAAAGCACAGATATCTTATCTAATAAATGAAGAAGAGTAGCAAATTAATATCATTCAATTCCATAGGCAAGATTTGCTAACAACAGTTTTCCTTTCAAAGTGAAATCAACTTCTGGGTTGTTCCAAGCAACTTTGGAACATTTGTTTGAAAGTATGCAATGTGTATTTGTGGTTATAGACAATATAATGATGTTTTATGAATCAAAGGTTGAACACTGCAAATGTTTACAAGGTATTTTACAATATAGAGACAGCGGTTAAAACTTGAATTCAAAGAAACTTAGCTATGAGTTACATGAGTAAAATATGTTGAATATCTGCTAACCAAAGTAGTAAAACTGCAACTATTTTTTTTTTTTTTCATCTAGTTTCAACTCACTAGCTGTGGCCATGTTGGGGCACCGCCATTTGGTGTTGCTACATAATTTTACTTCACGAATGCTTTTTAGCAATTGACATTTGGTGCATGAGAGAGTTTGATGCAGCTGCCCTCATTTGCACCTCCTGCCGCGAAGTTGGTTCATCTGGGACACCTTACAGGAAGAGGTCCAGCTTTATTGTGAAGACACTTACATCCACCCCATGCAGGTCTCTCAGGTCCTTCGGGAGGATATTGAAGAGCTGTGGACCTCTGAAGCCTAGGCTATTGCAGTATCTTGTCCTACATCTTGATGGCAAATTTGGAGTCTTTGACACTATACAGTGGTGCCCAGTTCTAGTACCTGTGTAACTCTCGATGCTATTCATACAACTGTTTACTGATTCCAGTGGAGTCAGATTATTAAACATGGTGACATACCTGGTCAAGATTATTCTACATCTGTGAAAATGAGAACCTCTGAGAAAGTTTACAGAAGATCAAAAGCATGACAACAGGCTAAAGTTGAGCAAAAAATGTTTGAACCAGAATAACTATTACTATTTCACTTTGACATAATAAAGTCTGTACTATGAAAGTAAATTCACAGTTGGCACAGTTTCACAACAAGCAAACTATCCAACTGTATAAGCATCAAAAAATTTTTTTAAAAAGAGCTAAGCCCAGTAGTTTTGGGGGCCGAGACTTTTCACAAGCATGTGTATAGTTTTTCATTCGTAGGAGAGACAGACAATAAACCCTTCTAAATATTCTGCACAAACTCCTTACAAGTTCCTTCCAGGGTTGCAGAAAATTAGGTATAGACTGTGCAAGTATGACTGCACATCAAAATATGTACAAAGTGATAACTGCAAATACACTGGTCTTTCACTCATAAGACAAACTTGATTTAAAATTGATTTATCACCAACAAATCAATTTTAAATCAATGATGAATGACACAAAAATTGCAGAAATGAAAGCCGAGACTGCTAATGATAATTAACTGGCTGAATAAGTACAAATTCTAGAACAGGACTGACCCGAAAAACACTGTCTATTACCAGAGGTTATTACAAGTTTCAGGGACTGCAAAGATAAATTAACACATGTCCAGGGAAATATTAGTCAACAAATACAAAATTATTGTTCTTCTGGTAACAAAACAACAAATGCTTAATTTATTTAGATGACTTGCAGTACCTAGAGAAAGAGAATTAATGTATTGGCCTAGGATATCAACAGATATCACTGAACTGGTTGACAAATGTGGTATGGGTATACAGCATCAGAGAAGCCAGTAAAGAAGAGATGCTTGAATCAATACCAGTACTGGAATTACTAGGACCAACAGTTAGAGCAGATTTGTTTCATTTACAAGAACTTTCAGTTTTTCATTCTTGTGAATTACTACAGTGGGTTCACTGAATATAGTGAACCATCAGACACAAAAAAACAAAACATCACAAACCACTGTTAATTTCAGTTTATAAGACATGGTCTTCCAGTGAAACCTGGTAGACAACTACTTGCAATTTAGCAGATAATTGTTCAATGTATTTTCCAATATTGAGAAGTTTGAGCACAACACTTCAAGCAAAGAGTGGTCCCACACTCTCCTAGACACATATCAGAAAGAGCTATTGGAATTTTGAAATCACTGCTACTGTAAGTAGATGATCCATATCTTACACTTTTAGACTACACATTAGTTCAGCATTTGGTCTAAAACCTAGAACCTTATTGTCTATCATTTAACTTCAGTTGAAATCTGATATATCTCACAACCTTGTCTATTCATAGAGTGAGTAAAGGCTAAAATGTATTTTAAAAGATCGGCCAACAATCTATCCCCATTAAAGACAGAGAACTTTGTAAATGACTATCAGTGAGCATGACTGGGTAACTGTAAATGTAACCAAATAGGTTGGTAAAAAAAAAAAGTTATATAATGACAGAGTGAGAAAAGTTACCATTGAAACATGTTGAAATAAACCTTTATCCAATAACCTGCACTTAGCAAATAGTAATGTTGACAAGTCTAATGATGCTGTTTCATATGTGGTGGAAGAATTAACCATAAACCATTTTAACTAACAAAAAAAGTTATCGATGTTAGATGTGCATCCAAAACCTTGTTGTATTGTTAAATTGTTATATTTGGAACTTGGAAATGCTGTGAAGTAACACAGAATCTGGTGAACCAATTTTTTTGTTTTTAAATACCATAAACAATACACAATCTGTTGAAAGGAAATGGGATGGTAAAATTCTGGTTAGGCAAGATAGTGATTTGAAGTCACAATACTGACCTAAACTGAACAACAGGTGATCAGTTCAAATATCTTCAGTTCTGAGTATAAATCCTGCCAAAATTATCAGCCTTTCATCTTTCCACAATCTGTAAGAAATAAAAGTCATTCCAATAGCATATCCAAAGAGAAATTTTAAAAAAACTAAATCAAATTCTATATTTCAGAAGCTTATTTCAGTAGCTCTTATAATCCTTTATCATACAATGGAATACAAAAAAAAAATCATATTTTCATTAAACATTCAGAAATGTAAGAAAAAACTTGAGTTAATAATTGCTAATACTAATTCTTCTCAAACTGCTCTAAAGATTATAATCTGTCAAGTTTCTGCATAATGTCACCATGTTTAAGAAAAAGACAGTTGATATTTTCACTTGCTTTGATATATTTCAAGATGTGATACATTCAAAAACTTATAATTAAAAATGAGCTAAAATAAATAATTCAAATGATTTATATCAAAAAGGTTATATAAGTGGTAAAGTACAAAGTGATAGTGGCATTTTGTCTATCTTTACATTCTAAGCTCAAATTCTATTGAGGCCAACTTTGCTTTTCATCCTTTCATGGTAAATTAAATAAGTACCAGTTGGGCTGCATTTCATCCGTCTTTACGTTCTAAGTCCAAATTCCACCAAGGTTGAATTTGCTTTTAATCCTGTTCAGGGCCAATAAATGAGTACCAGTCAAGTACTGGGGGTCAATGTAATCAATTAGCACCTCACCAAATTTCAGGCCCTGTGCCTATAGTAGAAAGGATATTATTATTCAACAATGTTTTTGGCAGTGAAGGCTCATGGCCTAGTAGTTTGGATGCTGGGCACACAGCAGTGAAGTTGTGGGTTCTCATCACAGACTGGGTTGCTTTGAGTCCTTGAGCATGTTGTTCCAGTACACTCAGCTGGAAATCTGTACCAGTAGCACATATGGGTTAACCCTGCAAAAGACTGGTATCCCATTCAAAAGAAAGTTTTGTATATTCTGCCCAAACACCTTGAAAATCTGAATGAATTCCAGCCTGAGGAAACCTGCAGGCTCAAAACAGAAGAAAGATACTGCACTAACAACATTGTTAGAGCAGTGGATATAGTGCCTTGTAGTATACCTGTCAACTCTCTATGTTCTGAGTTCAAATCCCAAAGCAATGGATGGGCAGAATTATTAGATTATTGAATAAAATGCCTTGCAGTATTTCTTGCATCTCTTTAAATTCTGAGTTCAAATTCCATTGAGATCAACTTGCCTTTCATCCCTCTAGGGTTGATGAGATAACATATCAAGTACTGTGTTTAAAAATATCAGCTTAACTTCTGTGCAGCCCCTCTCCTAAAAATTTCAGGTCTTGTACCTATATTAGAAAACAATCATTTTAAAGGCAGCAAGCTGGCAGAATTATCAGCATGTCAGGCAAAATGCTTAGTGGAGCAGCATTTCATCCATCATTGCAATCTGAGTTCAAATGCTGTCAAGGTCAACTTTGCCTTTCATCCTTTCGGGGTCGATAAATTAAGTACCAGTTGCATACTAGAGTTGATATAATCGAATGCGCCCCCTAAAAAAAAAATTTCAGACCCTGTGCTTATAACAGAAAGGATTATTATTATTATTATTATTATTATTAAAGCAGCAAGCTGGCAGAATTGTTAGCATACCAAGCAAAATGCTTGGTGGCATTTTGTCCATCTTTACATTCTGAGTTCAAATTACACCAAGATCGATTTTGCCTTTCATCCTTAGCAACATTTCATCCATTTTTATGTTCTGACTTCAACTTCTGCCAAGGTTTACCTTGCTTTCCATCCTTTTGGTGTCAATGAAATAAGTACTGGGTTGCATTGTGCCTTTGAGCATGTTGCTTTTTGATCCTTTAGTAGAAAGGATCATTATTTTATTGTTATTGCTGTTGTTGTAGCCACTATTGTTGTTCACTATACACAATTATATTTTCAGAGTTCTGTGCAGAAGATATTTTTTCAAGACTATATTATGCAAAAAATTTTGGGGAAATTCATTTTACCATCAAGAGAATTCAAAAATATTGGACATCTAACCAATGACGAAGAAGTAGAGGACATAGCCAGGGACATCAGTACAGACATAGACATGTGGCTTGCCACCTTTGCAACAACACTGACAGATGATGAGCATAGAAGTGATACCCAACACCACATAGTCTGCACAGACGTGCAGCTCTTGATGTCATTCGACTTTGAGTTGTACACTGATATGGAAACAGAGCAGAAGGCAATCAAACTGATATCACAAAGCAGGAAGCCCAGTTACTATTTGTGTGGAAATAAGAGCAACTTGAGGACTCTCTGCCCAGAAGAGAAAGAAAATTGACTGAAGAAAGAGGATGATAGAAAACAACAGCAGCAGGTTCCAGAAGCTGTTTCTAGTATATCCTCAATCAACTCCAAGGATAGTAAGAGTGAAAAAAATCACTTCAACCTCGCCATCAAGAGGCTGAGGGGGCTTTCCTCCCAGCAAAGAGCCAAATAGAGACCATAGCTAAGAGTGTAACTCCATTATCACAAGATTATGGAGAGATGGAAACTGGAAATAAGTGGAAAACTACTAAAATACTAAAAAGGGGTAAGAAAAATAAAAATTGAACTTGACCAGAAAATAAAGAAAGACTGGGGAACTCTCATTAAAGGCCCCCATCCCCATGGGTCTTTGGAACTTTACAGTAATTCAAAAGAACAACTCTACCTAGTTGACCAAACACTGGCCCTTATAGGGGACCCAGATACTTTGCTGATTAAAAAAGGAGTTGAGTGATAAGAACTAAGAGCCTATAAATGAAGGACATTTAATAAAAACCAAAGTGGTGGTCTACTAACAGCTTAGGAATTATGCCTTCAGTTCAACTGAACCTTAGCTCTTCATAGCTCAGCTGGGGCTAAAGAAGCTTACAGGCAGCTTTAGAGTGACCAGTTTGTAGAGATGAATGGAACAAAAAGTGGTCAGTCATGGACTGCCTTGAGCCTACTGAGCTGACAGCTTCTCGCCCTTTGTATATGTGGTTTACTTTTGTTTTCATCGCATTATAGACGTGATTAGAATGCCGCAGATTCACAAGATGAATTCTTCTAAGTGAGCCAACCAACAGGAGACCTAGGGGTAGACCAAGAACAAAATGGTTGGATAATATCCACAGTCCCAATTGGCCATGCTTGGAAATCCAACTGGAAAGTGTAATGACAGTTGCTTTTGATGGGATACTATCCCCACAACTCTACCAGGAATAGTAAGTAGAGAAGATGGATGGATAACATTACATGCATGCAGATTCCCACATATTGTCGCTCCTTTCGAGGTATTTTGTTTTTAAATAATGGGCCCTGATGGCAAAAAAGAAAGAATTATTATTATTTTGGATTATTGTTATAATACTGATGAAAATGCCATGCAGTTCAAATACTGCCAAATTTAAATTTGCTTCTCATCCTTCTAAGGTTGATAAAATAACAAAACTAGTCAAGTACTGGGGTTGACATAACTGACTGCCCTCTTCCTTCAAATTTCTAGACTTAACCTATATTAGGGCCAGTGATAACAGTGGTATTTCACAACTGTATAACTACTACATTTCATTACAAAGCTTTTAACAGTTTTGTTTCCTATGTTAGACTTTCCCTCCAAGTTCATTTTAACATATGCAGCTCCATATTTGTTGTATAATATTTCTGATATCAAAATCAGACTGCACTTCAAGGTGGAACTTCACACATCACTTTGAAGTGAACATTAGTTTCACATTTAGGATATTTCTGTAGGCAACCATTGGTCATTGGCTCATTTATGCATATCTAAAAGGCATGGAATAAGGTATACAGAGTTTAGTGAATGGCTCCTGAGTTAATGAGCAAAATTTAATAGTGTCATACGTGGAACAGCCAAATGTACATCCAAGGACAATGCTAGAATAAGCTTTGCAATGTGCACTCCCCACTTACAATTGTTTGCCAAAGACAACCAGAAGTGGTAGCTTACAATGTATGATATATTCTAATTCAGTATTATATCAACACATCAGTTGATGATGATAGTTTTCTGCTACTACTAAAGCACTATTCTGGAAATGTCCTCACTTACTTTCTTTATTACTAAGTTTTTGTGTTTTTCATTGGATTAAGAAATTATGTCCAAGTTATTTGGAATTTGTAAGGCACCCCCAGAATTTAGCACTCTGGGTAATTTCCAGGTTTATCTCATGTGTAGTGGATAAACATTAATCTTACAAGTGAGGAAGCTGGATTTCATACCTGCTGATCTGAATTAGGAGTCAACTGTTCTTTGATCAATGAATTTAATTCTACAAACCCAAGTTCACCTAGCAGCTGGAATATACCAATTATACACTGGTGCCAACCAGAAATGAGATTTATCTCACACTTGTGAACACTGTATAGTCATTGCTAAGTACTAATTTATATTGACACTTCAAGGCTTGTGAGATGGGTAAAGGACTGCTTAGAATTCCGAAAGTAGAATTTGCCTCGTTTGTGTACATGTTAATTTCCACAACACTAAGAACTAGTCTTGGTGGTAACCACAAGATGTGTCTTTCAATAATAAATTGTTAGCCTGCATTCTTACAAAATAAGACATGTACATTCTGATCCAAAACAATTTTCTCAGAGTTTATACACGCAGCAAATTTTGCAGAAAGAAAGAGGGTTTTATACATTGTTTACATTTTTATGCAGAATATGCCATTCATTTTGCATCGTGGACTTAGAAAAGCTAGCTAGAAACTTTCTTTGCACGGAGGAACGGGAGGATATATCTCTGCAAATGTGAAGTAATATAACAAATGGGACTAGTGGGGAAAGAGCAACAAGCTGAGAGGGACACAGCCTGCTAACACCACAAACTGCAAAATATTTTAGATTGGATCTAGAAAACTGGTAAATAACTATTGCAAATAAAAAAAAAGAACTGTCTATATTAGATTTTCCTTCTCTTAAATGGGAAAAAAAATGAGATATTAAAACGCTGATGGAAACTGAACTAACTTAAAATCAAAATATTTCTTATAAACTCAACACCTAATTTCAGAAGAAAGCTTCTGGTGACTTGTACTATTCTTACAACGGCCCGATTAAGACATTTACTGGTGGTTCGACAATGACAAACTCTCCAGAAAACAAATCGTGAAATGAATAATCTTTAAACACAGGTTAAAGTTAAGCTTTAGAACTTGTTACGTAGTTTTCTAATCCCAATTTCGTTGACAAGGTATATCATTCAATTCCAATCAGCTTAACGTCATAAAGGATACCACGAAGAGAATTTCACTATTGATTTGGCTTGAAATTTTTACTGACCCACAAGTAATAGAAGACTGAAACAATTTTAAAATCAATATTAAAATATTTTTCAATGAAAAATATACTTCGCCCAACTACACTGACACCCAAAGTCTTCGATCTTTAAAAACAAGTAAATATATTAAATTATTTTTTTATGTATAACTTCAATATATTCACTCAAGCTTTAATTCTTTAAAAATAAATTCGAAAGAAAATACTGTTAGGATCTTAAAAACAATAATGGCTGGAATACATTCGAGGATGTCACAAAGTGAGTGCCCATCGTCTATGTTATGATTTTTAAGAAAAATAATAAACACGGGTTTTCAGACATAAATACATTCAGTGGCGATTTTTATGAGAAACGTATTTAAGTTGCATAAATTTAATTATTCGGAAAAATTTACGAATGGAAAAGAGAATGTATGATTATTAAGCTATGCTGACCATTTAAGTAAAGGTGGTGGGTGGGGTCATATAATGGACGACCAAGCTTTGCCGTGGGTCAAGTTGTAAACAAATATTTCACTTCGGAGAAGGCACCAATGAATAGGAAAATCTCTCGGTTTCTTACTCTATAAACATTTCTACTGATATATAAAACAGATAACACGAAAAAAACAATTCAAATTCCAAAGCCTACAGTAAACAGAAAACTTTATCAAATTTACAGAACTACGCTTAGGAGCTGACATTTTAATAAACACGATTACAGCCAAATTCTGTTGGATACTTGAATGATTTTGTCGAGTGAAATCATAATTAGCAACCAAATAACGTGAGGATTTAACGCAAATCATATTATTGCCACTAGTTTAAAAAGTAAATAGAACAAAACGATGACTTACTATTTGACAAGAAAATAACGACAGTAAAAATACCGGTATGAAAGTTTCCGAGGAGAGTCCGAGGCTAAGCTGTTATAGTAGTTGTTGTAGTTGTTTACTTTATCTACGGAAGACCAAGAACATCATAAAATTATTTTGCTGACTCGTCTTGGAGATTGTGATAAATGAAAATGACAAATCTATTATTCTCCAATGTATTTTATTTACGTCGTAAATTATGATAAACGCACTTCAAGAAATTATGTTTGTGAACATTATCATGAAAATATTTTACTCTATTTTCTGCCACATCAATAGATTCGACTGAATGATAAATTACAAGTTGGCAAATCGTTTTTAAAAGTGTATTATTAATATTTAAATGTGGCAATTACATTTTTTAATACATTAATTTAAATTTCAAAATGGCGAGAATCATTATTACAAATGCAGTAAAAACCAATTTGGGAATTATAGAAAAGAAAACACTTTGAGGTGGGGGTGACAGTATTTATTGCAAACAGGACTTTCAGACAACTTGAATGTTACTAAGATATTTTGAGATTAGGGAAAAATAAAATTCTCTGGAATAAACAAAATTTTATTTTTGCTGCTCATCACAATGTGAATTAACCTGGGAAAAATAGAGAAAATTATAATTTTGGGTACCTGTATGCCTTAACAACAAAAGCAAGACATGAGATATTTTTCAAGTCTTCATCAATGGCCCAAGTATTAACTGACAATTAGTTTATTCCAAATTAGTAAATGTTGCTCAGTCTCTACAACAGAATCCCTAATTGCATTCCAAATCTTGTCAGCCAAAACATTTTTATTTAATTAATTGTATCTGTTTTCCCTTTGATGTCTTCTTTCACTAATTCCCATCACAAAATGCATACTATCCATATACATTATAAATTCATTCTAGCAGAGCTATTTCTTTTATGTCAGTCAATGCTGATGCTCCACAGTCACTTTCTAAACAAGCTTGTTCTTAGACTTTCATATCCATATTGCATAGCCAACTATCATATTCTAATTCTCCAGCTTTGTGGTTTATATTTAATTTACATACACTTCAAAAGCTACATGTTCATTATGCAATCTACCTGTTGGAACATTTTAATCGTTTTTTCTTTTTTTTTTGTTGGTAACAAAATAATAATCAGTTGCGCCTGTTAATTTTGTATTTCATACTCATTCACAGCACAAATTACATCACTTGCATCATAAAACTTTTATACAATCTCAAGCAAACGACCAGAGAACACACCATGGCCTGCAGTCTTTGACCACACAGTATTTATTTTATCAATTTAAGCATCTGTGTGAAGCTAGAAGAGCTATATAAGAAAATGATAAAAAAAAAGAAAGAAAGAATGGACAGTTAGATGCTGCTGTTGTTGAACTTTTTTGTATCTTCCATGAATTGGAAGATCTTATTTTTGTTGGTAGATCCTTGAGAATGAAATGTACAATTTGGTAACCTTTAAAAGACCAGTTTCAAAGTGTCATCTTTCTCAGGTTGATAACTTTTGAATTGGAACAAATAGTGATAAAGTTTCTTGGTGGTTTCCACTAGAACATAATAGTGATCCTATGCAACATTTTCATAAGATATATTTTAACCTTTTAGCATTTAAACTGGCCATATCCAGCCTAACTGCTTTATGTCCAAACTGGCCAAATCCAGATCTCACACATACGCAACAATGTCATTCTAAAAGTAAACAATCACATCATTGAACACTCAGCTATGAGATAATGCATAATTCTGAGCAATATGAATAAATAACCATTACATCTGACAGAGTAATCTGAATGTTAATGGATTAAAGTAAACTGCACAATTGCAAACAGAATAGTGATAGTGAGGAACTAATTCTGCTCTATTATACAATTAGTTGCATTTCTGCTGTGTCTATTGAGAGCACTTTTAGCATAATGATCAAGTGAAGTGGAAAATGAAACCAAATGTCTCCCTGGACAGGATGCCAGTCAACCACAGGAAACTTTTTTTGTACAGATAAAACTGAACTCAGTATTCTGAGCCATCGCCAATTTTACAGAACTTTTATCCAACAGTATTTAAGTGCAATTAAACAGTTATTTAATATCATGTGAGCAGACCTCTGATAAAAGACATTCCACCATAACCATTCTACCATTTTGCTTATCAGGGATGAGACTGTCAAGTACATACTTCCATTTATAATCACTTAGTCAAAAGGGAAAGGATAGTACCAATGACCTTTTTCAGAGCCTGTGAGACTAGTGGCAGAAAGAGAGGAAGTTATCTTTAAACCAGGGACCTGGCCTGAATACTTACAAAAGAGTGGACTCTGCTAAAGACATTCAAAAACCATGTGGCGATGTTAAAATGAGCAACAGATTAAGTCTACTATCACTTGAGACTGTACAGTGTAGTTTGTTGGCAATTTGCTGATGTTTCTAGCATACCTAACAAAAAATTATCGTGCATTATTTTAGTAGTGCAGCCTGCTTGATGACAAGCCATGTCTCATCAGTCCCACTTTTTGAAAAAAGTTGTCTGTGCAGGATGTAGAAGCTCCCTCATCTGAACCATAGGCACAGCATAGCGTTGATTATAGACACCAAACTACTGACCTCTCAACTAGTTGACCAGTGTCCTATCAGACTCGACCACCAGTTCTATTTACATTAGAATAGGTGAAACTCTCAAATGATGTTCAAGAGATGATACTTGATGCGTTAACTTATACTCATTTTTTACATCCTCTGACATCATAAGTTTCACTTCCATGAAGCTTCATAATTATGAACATAGATAAAAAAAAACTGTTTATTTCCAAATAAGGGTAACAGTTTTCAAAATTTTTTCAAATCACCCTCAACCCCCAATATTATGCTATGATTAACTCCTTCTCTAAGGCAGAGGATTATATCCTAATAATTAGAGTTTTGAACACAATGTTTTGCAGTATTAATTACAGCTCTTTAGGTTCTGAGTCCAAATCCTACAGGGTCAATTTTGCCTTTGATACTTCCAGGGTCAATAACATAAAGTAACAGTTCAAGGCACCAGATTGATGGAATAAATACATTGGGCAAAATGCCTTCTAATGCTTGTTCCAGCTCTTTATTTTCTGAATTCACCTATGAATCGATATTTCTTTGAGCATTTCTCAAAATGTTTCTGGTTTCCTTCTACATGAATATTCATCTTAGACATATTTGCCTTTAAACCATCCTTGTTTTAAAGTTACAACTGTTTAAATTGGAATTTTAATAAAGCTGGCTGTTAAAACTCCAATTTCCTGAGTTTCTTAATAGCTTCAATGTCTACAAACGAGATTTATGTTGAGCCTTGGTAAACTCTCACATTTAACTGAAACTCTTCATTGAGTTTATTCTTTATCCTAATTTTGCTTTTAGTCCCTTCCATATATAGACTTGACAGCTTCTTTAAACCGTTCATCTTAACTTAGTTGAACCATTGTTAAATCTTGTTATAAACATTCTCTCAGTGCAAAATAGATTTGTTTGTCCTTCACATGCTCTCTTGCAATTTCCTTTCAAAGAATATGACACCCAATAAACCAATTTAAGATGCATTCTGCTGATCTTCTACCTATCTTGTACTAAGTTGGTCATAAATTTCTCTGCCACATACAGTACTTTACCAATGATGTTAATCTCTCTGTTACACATATTTAAACAGTTAATAATAGTACCTTTGTATAGGCAATAACACTGTCAGAAAGAAAGCACCACAGGGTCTTCAGAATAGTATGCCTAAAGAAAATTTATCTTGAATACTTTTAGTAGTGTGTCCCACCAGATGATGAGCCATGTCTCGTATGGCCCACTTCTCAGAAAAGATTGTCCATCATTTTACACCACATCAAGTCCTTAGGTGGCTTTAGCCAATTTTGCATTATTAATTATGCTAAAAAGGAATATCAGAAATTCATTGCTGCAGACTGTACAGAAACCAGGTATTGGAAACTCAGTTTTTGTGAGATAAATGCAGTAGAGCATCAAGTATGAACAGGATATCAAGCATTTGATATCCCAGTTGATTCACAAGAAACATGTAAGTTATTTTACCTAAAGCAAGGTTGATAGTATTTTGTCTAGAATTTAAGATGGTTAAAAGTTTAAATAACTGCTTTCTATGCTAGCATATGAATGTCTCAAAAGTGTGAAATGTAGAAAATTAAACTGGAAGACATGCAACAATTAGAAATATCAAGTACTTCCTACTTTCATTTGTATTTAACTGATCTCAGGTTTCTGCCCTGAACTTGAGGTACAGCTGGAAAATGAGATGAGAAAACACCTGGGTACCAAATTCAGTTATATATTTCCTGTGGTAAACAGGCTAAACTTTAGGAAACACTGACTTTAACAGACCAAATTGGATTACATATGTGATCATTCTTAAATGAATAATCAAAGCACACAGATATTGAATAACTTTAGCTTTACTATTTGAGTTCATAGTTTACATTTAATAATTAGTGTTAAATGAGCACATTTACTATGATGGCAAATGATAAGAAAAACAAACAAAAAAACGACACTTGTTACTGTGTCATGTATTTTTGTTTGTTCTTTTTATTATTTACCATCATGCACTCATTTAACAGTAATTATTGAATGTAAACAATGCACCCATTTAACACTAATTATTGAATGTAAACAATGGGTTCAGACAGTAAAGCTTAAGTTATTTAATATCTGCATGTTTTGACTATTCATTTAAAAACGTAACATAAAAGTCTGAGTGACAGATTCTTGTGTCATATTACAGTTAGATATTGTTCTTGCATATTTGTTCCAATAAGTTCTATGTATGTAAGCATGGTCATGTGATTTTCCAGGTTCAGTTTGAATGTGAGATAAGCCAATATTTTCTACCATAGCCTTAGATTGATCTAAGCCTTGTGAGTAGAACTGGGTAGATGGGTACTATATAGAAGTCCAATAAATCTACCTGCTCTGGATTGATAGCCTAATCCAGACTGAAATCTAGTCCATAATCTGCAGATTGCAGAACTTTCTGAATTGCATGCCTAATGAAAAATTACCTTGAATTCCATTAGTAGTGTAGCCACCAGATGATGAGACAAATGCAGCCTCATATGACCAGCTTCTCAGAAACAATTGCCTAAGCCTAGTGTAATCCATCACCTGGTTCTTTGGTACTTTGGGCCAAATCCATCTACTGCAAGCATCATACCAAGACTCTTGTCTAAGTCTTGGGTTCTTCTTCTCTTTTCTCCATCAGACTGTGAGACCCTGCAAAAAAAGTGATAGGCACTTCTCTTTTTCTCAAATAAAGCCTTAAAAAATAAATACATGTTAAGTATTCACATATTTTTCTTTCTAATTGTTGTACTTTTTTTTCTAACATTTTTACATTTGTTTGCCTTTGCTAGCATGAGTTGAATAGTTCTGTAAATTTGGCCATGTATGGGTTTATAGAGTCAGTGCTTTTCCTGATAGATGCTGATTCTAATAACACCAACCACTCATAAAGTAGAAATGATTTCTAATTTTAGTGAAATTGAGTATTTTTCATAATTTTTAGAAAAGTACTTTCATTAAGAGAACATTGCCTTCTTCTTCTTCAAGTGGACACAACCAAAATATGTTTCACGACATCTCACAAGGAATCTTTATCATCACTTTTGATAGTTCCTCAGTATTTCATGCTCTTTTGTATCTGTTAATAATATCAATATAGTTGAGTGGTTTTTCATTATCTATTAAGTGTAGAAGTCTCTAAAATATAACATCTAATACGACATTCTGGATTATTGCAATGACCAGTAAAGCTACCTTACAGTGAACAACAATAGCTGAGATGGGGCGGAATGAGTCCATAAATCTCCTTGCAAATCCTGTGCTTATGCCAAAAGGTGTTTTGAGCTCTCATGAGATGCCAGATGCTCGTTCTAATTTTGGCACAAAGCCATCAATTTAGAGTGGGAATAGAAGTTGATTACATCAACTCGTGTTGAACTGGTATTTATTTTATCAACTCTGAAAGGATGAAAGGCAAAGTTGACCTCAGCAGAATTTGAACTCAAAATATAAAATGGAAGAAATGCTGCTAGGT
This sequence comes from Octopus sinensis, assembly GCF_006345805.1. Lineage (NCBI taxonomy): Eukaryota > Metazoa > Mollusca > Cephalopoda > Octopoda > Octopodidae > Octopus > Octopus sinensis. The sequence goes on along the minus strand of NC_043000.1, from coordinate 59,172,494 downwards.
AACAATTTTACCAGCTCACTGACTTCAGATGCCTGATGTGTATAACATCAAGATGATTTTGAAGCTCCTTCTTCGTGGCCCAGGATTCAGTTGTCTATAGCAATAATAATAGATTTAAAATTTCATTATTCCAAGAACTAGATTTAGACTTAGAAAATTACTATTTGTAAATCTCACAATGAGAGATATTCAGCAACAGTACTTTGGACTGAAGATTATTTGCCAACATAACATGGCAGCCCTGGTTTAGGACGAATGTTGCTGTAATTTAGCCCCAGGAGACATCATCTCCAGCTGGCTATATGACTCTGTGTCCTTATATTTTCTAGCAAGGGAATCTAGCACCCTAAATCAAAAACATAAGGACACAGAACATGTTGTATAGCCAGCTGGAAACAATGTCACCTGGGGCTAAATTACAGCAACATTCATCATAAGCTAGGACTGCCGTGTTATGTTGGCAAATAATCTTTAGATTTAGACTTATTTGCATTTTATGAAACTTAGCTAATATGAAATATACTTCTATTTTACCTCTATCCAATAGCTCTTACAGTTCTTGCTTATAGATAATGTTTCATAGAAGGAAATTCAATGAAACTTGGCATCAGTTAATTAAATATTCAGATCTTTGAGTGGTTTTTCATTTCTATTTCAATTTATTTCCCAATTAATGCACTTATATAACAAGAATTGACTTGCTGCAAACAACAGAATTAATATATGCATGATGCAAAAAAAAATGTTAGAAAACAACTTCATATAGCAGGATACAAAATTTTATTGTATTCAAGAAAAGTAATTTATAATTGGTTGGTTGATACTTCAGTTTAGACAGTTAAATTATGTGTGCAATGCAAATGCACATACACATATATACATTCTTTATTTTTACATTTCTTTTCTTTTTATTTGTTTCAGTCATTTGACTGTGGCCATGCTGGAGCACTGCCTTTAGTTAAACAAATCAGCTCCAGGACTTATTCTTTGTAAGCCTAGTACTAACTCTATTGGTCTCTTTTTCCAAACCACTAGGTTACAGTGATATAAACAGACCAGCATTGGTTGTTATGTGATGATGAGGGGACAAACACAGACACACAAATACATACATACATATATATGATGGGCTTCTTTCAGTTTCCGTCTACAAATCCACTCACAGGGCTTTGGTCAGCCTGAGGCTATACTAGAAGATACTTGCCCAAGGTGCCACACAGTGGGACTGAACCCAGAACCATGTGGTTGGGAAGCCAGCTTCTTTATTTCATTAAATTTGCCACAAGGGCAGCACACAGAGAGAAGCTTGAGGGCTAGACAGAGACATTAATGGGATGAATGATGATGATATAAGGATGGGAGAAGACGAAAAGCGCCCGCCAACTTTCGCTTCTCTAAAACATTGTTCTTTTTCCCTTTTTTTAAAAAAAAAACACAATGAGGCAATAAACCTCTTACACAGTTCAAAATTAAAAATAAAACACAAACACGAGGCAATATTCCTCTCACTTTTTACATTTTTAGTCTCTTTTTGAGGTAATACACCTCTTCAATTTTTCCGCCCGGCTAGGCTCCTCGCTTCATCGAAGCACCTGGTCCGTTCCGAACTTAAAGGTTTCAACATAAATCTGAAGGAGTCCTTTGGGAAGGAGTTCGTTATCCTGCACAGATCGTTCTCCCATATGACCTCCGCAGCCACCTGCAAAGGCCACTCAGGGTCCTCCGTGTAGGACAGAAGCCCCTCCTACCGACACTTCCTTTCAATTTTTTTGATTTCATTTTGCAAAGTTCCTCCCTTGTGGAAGAGGACCAAAAATTCCTCCTCCAGCGGCACACCCGCCAAAGGAGAATCGGGACACACCGGCAGCGTGTCACAACCCACCGGCAATGTCCCTTTTTTCTTTTCTTTTTCCCTTGGGCCGCGAGAGGGTGGTGTTCCCTTGCTGTGTCCAGCAGGTCCCCCTTTTCTCCCGCAGCTCTCGGGTTCTTCGGTGGGCAACCGTTGTTGCCCACCTTTCACTCCTCCTTCTCTCTCTCCATTGAGGGAGCAGGGAGTGATTCCTCTGTTAACTGCTCCAGGATCCTATTTTGGTCCTTGGGGCAGTTTTTCTTGATGTGGCCGGTCTCCAGGCACAGGTGACACTTGGGGGGGGCGTCCCTCGAGCATCACCGGATACCTAGACCCTCAAAAAATCTGGGAAAACCAGACTTTCGGCTGATTGGGTCCATAGGGTCAACACAGCTTTTGACCCCTCCCAATCAGCCGCAGGCAAAATTTTTACGTTGAGCAGCTTGGTACTGCTACCACCCAGACCTCGGCGGATAGAGTCCTCAATTCCGGGTGGTAGACCGCAGACGCAAGCCCTCGTTAACTTTTTCCCATAATAACTGGGGAGGAACATAATTTCATTGCCCTCGAGGGGCTGGCTTGCAAATTCGCAAGCTTCTTAGGGGGGAATCAAATAGTAACCAGACCATTGCAAATTTGACTCCCCGTGAAATAAATTTAATGGTTGGCATGTATTCTGTCAGCTCTTTCAAAATTGTGGTTTTCGGGAAGACAGTTATTATATCGAGTGACTTTGAATAAGTCCTCAATACCACCGTCTTCCTTTCGAGCTCTTTTAGCCATGTTTTGGGAGGTGTTAATTCCCACACAAGTAATTCCTTTGCCATTTACAAAAAGTTCAAATACAGTGCAAATAGAAAAATAAAGACACAAAAAGGAAGAGGGAAAGACACAACAGAAGGGAAGAAAAAATAAAAATAACAGTTCAATAAAAGTTCTTTTTTTTTAAATAAATGATAGTTGTGAAAAGAGTTCAATTCCTGGCAAAGAAATTAATTTTCGGCCGAAAAGGTACTCCTGGCCTATCCTTGTAATCTCACTGGTGGTAAACCTGGAGGGAAAACGTACAAGCGAGGTTGCAACTTAAATACGTTTATTGTGGCCACACATATATACACAATGGAATGATAAATAGAAAGGTTGGTGTGTAAAGGCTATGGTCTTCTGTGCTATGCTCCTATCTGGTAGCTGGTGGGTGTTGCTAGAGGCTAGATCACATCTTTACAGTTCGAGGTCCCAGTACAGAAAGAGGAAGAGATAAGGTCACGTGTCTGAACTTTAATGTTGTGTAACACCCTCTGCCCCTGTATAGCCAGCTTGTTTACCTGCTGTCAAGAGGGGTAATGTGCCTACAGAGGCCCCCCTCTTAGACTGGAAATGGTCGATTAATAGTAGTGTAGGCGAAGTGTATTAGGAGGGCACAGAAGAATGAACCATGGCAAAACAGTAGTATGAACAATTGAAAAAATACAATACAAGGAAAAACATTCAGCAAAGAAAGGTGTGCAATCAAGGCATATATGTACAATGATACAGAAGAGAGAAAATGTGTATGCAGTGTCTCTAGCAGCATAAATCTATTTTCCGGAACAGTTACTGGCAAGGCAAAGTTAAGAAATGTAAATAGTCAGAGACAGTTTCTTTGGTCGATGAACCAATCTGTCCTGTAAGGTGAAGAATGTGTTTGTGTAGTTGGTGTTTCGGTGAGTGGAGGTGGAGTAGCAGTGTTTGTGGAATGATGGGTGTGTCAGCAAGTGGGCATAAATGTTTTGGAAAAGGTTTCTTTTACTCTGCCGATAGAGACAATCTCTTTTTTTCCATGAATGTCCACAGTGATCAGTTTAGGTGTGCTTTTAAGAATGCACTAGGGTCCAGTGTAGGGAGGTCCCTTGATGGCATCATTTCTTACAAACACATCAGTCAAAGGTTAGGGTTGGGGTTACTGCAGAGGAAATAGACTGGTCACGAGGAAGCAACAATAGCAGGTCAGCAAAGAATGACATTTGTCCAGGAAGTGCTTAGGTGGTGCCATACAGTAACTCAGCAGAGGAGTAGCCTAAGTTCTCCTTGATAGCTGAGCGGCACCTTAGCAGAACAATGGGGAGAAACTCGGACCAATGATGAGGGTCAGGAGCCATGCGAATAGCAGCTTTAAGCTGGTAGTGGAATCTTTCTACCATTCCATTCATGGCAGGATGGCAACTGGTGGTGTGGATGGGCAGTCATACCTTTGGTTGTCAGGATGAAAGCAGAAAAAGTGTGACGTCACACTTTTTCTCGTCCATCTTCGTTTCTTTCCGTATAATTTCTCAAACACATGGTATTTATGTATTTATGCGTTAATAGTTTAGAAGCTAAAAGTTATATATGTCCAGAAGATATCGCATGTTGTTCTGTCATTGCATCCTTGTTTTATTTTGTACAAAGGTGAATTACGAAAGCTTGGTTTTTCTTCCTGCTTGTAACTTGTTTATTATTATTAATCCAGTAACCTAAGGCTCGCCGGGCGAAATGCTTAGCGGTATTTCGTCTGTCGTTACATTCTGAGTTCAAATTCCGCCTAGGTCGACTTTGCCTTTCATCCTTTCGGGGTCGATAAAGTACCAGTTTCGCTGTAGTCGACTTAATCCGTTTGTCTATCCTTGTTTGTCCCCTCTATGTTTAGCACCTTGTTGGCAGTAAAGAAATATATGGTACTTGTCTATTGTAGTGGTCTCGGTTGCGCGGGCGCGAATTCGCGCGCGCCAGACGTAGGTGCTCGATACTCGAGATCCAACGAGGTGACTTGCGCATGCGCAGTGCGCGATTCGCGCATGCGCAGTGCACGATTCGCGCATGCGCTTTAACCCCCCCCCCGGATTTTTTCAGATACCTTTCTGCTTTTTAAGACAAAAAGGTGTTGGATTTCACAAAAAATATGTGTGTTTGTGTGTGTATATAACATTTTCAATTTTACACAAAAAAATTACATAGTCGCTTTCCTCGCGGATTTACAGATAAATGAATTAATTACTATTTTACAGAATAAAATTAATGAATTAATTATATAAATTAAATAATTCTTGAAAATTAATTAATATTAATAATATTTTTTGAACAAAGTAAATAATTTTTAAAAGTGTATATATATATGTATACAATAATATATGTTGTACATACCTTAAATTTTTCATGATATTGTAGCGATTTTATGACAGTGTAGCAAAATAGTAGTCAATTAGATAAATACATTTTTTTTCTGGGGTATTTTTTTTCAACCTCGTCACATATTTGCACCTTTCAATTTAAACCTTTCAATTTAAGTCTTAATTAAGCAATTGCGGCAGCTTAGCAGAAATGTCACGTTCTAATTTCTGTTATTCAATGGTTTCAATACACGCGTGACATCATACCCCTTCAAATTTTATACCATTCTGAAAGATGTTTCAGAATATTCATCACACAATCGTTTTCATTTTGTCCATACTGTTCCTTCCACAGAAACTCATCAAGGTACGAGTCCACCATGGTGGAATGTACCCCCATCATCGTTTTAAATTTTCTTTTTGCATTTTTCCAGTAACATTCCACAGAATTTGTGTGTACACCTGTTAGCGGATCCACAAAATTCTGGGAATGGTTTACTGTGAAATGGATGTATTTTGGTGTCACATCCATTTCTGCAATCCCATTATAGGCGGCCCAGCAATCCGAATGAATTGTGCCTGGTCTAATATATTTTTTGATGATGGGTAGCAGAGTTTCCGAGGAACGGTCAGCTACGAAGAGTAGGAAGCCTTTTTTCTCTTCTCTATCATAACCTCCAAAGACCCATCTCTCTTGTGGCGTTCTCCCTCTATTGTACTTCCTCTTGCACATCAGACTTTCATCTATTTCAACAACTTTTCCGACACCACCAATTTGGTATGGATTGTTGACCAGATTGTTACTACAGATATCTCGCATGTATTGAAACCATTGAATAATGGTACATTTTGACAATCCAGTCATTGCTATTGTTGCTGTTATTGTTAGGTTATTGCCCCAACAATATATTATATGTATGAAATCATGTAGTTTCAATCTGCTATTTTCGAGATAGGAGTTCCTTCTAATTGATTCTTTTTCCCCTTTGTGAGTTGGGCAGCGAAATACTTTTTCTTGATTGTGTTTTATCAGAGTCATCTCTCTCTGGCATCTCGAACAAATTGGCGAAGAGGAACTTAAGACCTTTTTGTCCTTGAGGAAGGAATAAATACTATCAAAGTCTTTCACGATACTTTCTATCTCATACAACATTATTTTTTAATTTTATCTCACAGTTCAACTGGTGAAGATAAAGTGAAAATAACTAATAAAGTTATTTTCACTATCATGGTAAGAAGTCAGTTAGCTCTGATTGGTTAGATTTTAGAACTTTCTCTGTCCCCTCTTTCAAACTAATTTTTGTTGTGGGGGGGGGGGGGGAGAAAGATGAACGATTTAAAATAAATATATCTTAATTGTAGTGTGAGAAAAGTATATATATTCTAGATTTTTATAAAAATATATTCTTTCAAAAACATTTTATCATCAGAATATTTCGCTGCCCAACTCACAAAGGGGAAAAAGAATCAATTAGAAGGAACTCCTATCTCGAAAATAGCAGATTGAAACTTACATGATTTCATACATATAATATATTGTTGGGGCAATAACCTAACAATAACAGCAACAATAGCAATGACTGGATTGTCAAAATGTACCATTATTCAATGGTTTCAATACATGCGAGATATTTGTAGTAACAATCTGGTCAACAATCCATACCAAATTGGTGGTGTCGGAAAAGTTGTTGAAATAGATGAAAGTCTGATGTGCAAGAGGAAGTACAATAGAGGGAGAACGCCACAAGAGAGATGGGTCTTTGGAGGTTATGATAGAGAAGAGAAAAAAGGCTTCCTACTCTTCGTAGCTGACCGTTCCTCGGAAACTCTGCTACCCATCATCAAAAAATATATTAGACCAGGCACAATTCATTCGGATTGCTGGGCCGCCTATAATGGGATTGCAGAAATGGATGTGACACCAAAATACATCCATTTCACAGTAAACCATTCCCAGAATTTTGTGGATCCGCTAACAGGTGTACACACAAATTCTGTGGAATGTTACTGGAAAAATGCAAAAAGAAAATTTAAAACGATGATGGGGGTACATTCCACCATGGTGGACTCGTACCTTGATGAGTTTCTGTGGAAGGAACAGTATGGACAAAATGAAAACGATTGTGTGATGAATATTCTGAAACATCTTTCAGAATGGTATAAAATTTGAAGGGGTATGATGTCACGCGTGTATTGAAACCATTGAATAACAGAAATTAGAACGTGACATTTCTGCTAAGCTGCCGCAATTGCTTAATTAAGACTTAAATTGAAAGGTTTAAATTGAAAGGTGCAAATATGTGACGAGGTTGAAAAAAAATACCCCAGAAAAAAAATGTATTTATCTAATTGACTACTATTTTGCTACACTGTCATAAAATCGCTACAATATCATGAAAAATTTAAGGTATGTACAACATATATTATTGTATACATATATATATACACTTTTAAAAATTATTTACTTTGTTCAAAAAATATTATTAATATTAATTAATTTTCAAGAATTATTTAATTTATATAATTAATTCATTAATTTTATTCTGTAAAATAGTAATTAATTCATTTATCTGTAAATCCGCGAGGAAAGCGACTATGTAATTTTTTTGTGTAAAATTGAAAATGTTATATACACACACAAACACACATATTTTTTGTGAAATCCAACACCTTTTTGTCTTAAAAAGCAGAAAGGTATCTGAAAAAATCCGGGGTGGGGGTTAAAGCGCATGCGCGAATCGTGCACTGCGCATGCGCGAATCGCGCACTGCGCATGCGCAAGTCACCTCGTTGGATCTCGAGTATCGAGCACCTACGTCTGGCGCGCGCGAATTCGCGCCCGCGCAACCGGGACCACTACAATAGACAAGTACCGAAATATATTAATCTTGTAACCTATTCTGCATAAACCTTGCATATATATATATTCTATGTGGTTGGTTGTGGCAAATGTTACCGGATCAACAAAATTTATTGAATGATTCACGGTCAAATGAAATGTATTTATTTATAAACTTAACTTCAAGCTTCAATTGTTTATAAACCTAGCGTGGTGGTACGTAAATAAACGGCGTAAATTAAAGCGTGGTGGTACGTAAATAAACGAAAGTTTAAACATGACGACGTAAATACACGAAGTTGACGTCTGACGTCAGATTTTTCTACTTTCACTTCTGACAACCAAAGGCATGACTGTGCCCCACAATCTCAAACTCTCACAGAACAGACAAGCTTCAAATTGGTGTCAACTATCAGTAGTAATTCTAGAGGGTACTCTAAAGCGACATATCCACCCAGAGACAAGTGCTCGGGCAATTGTTTCCACAGAAATGTCCATGAGGGGGATGGCTTCAGGCCATCTGGAGAAACGGTCAATGCAGGTCAATATATAAGTAAATCCACAACTGATCAGCCAAGGACCAACCAGGTTCATGTGTATGTGACGGAACCTGGCGTCCGGTGGCTGGAATTTCCAAGAGGTGCTCTCAAGTGACGATGACCTTTGGAACGCTGACATGGTAGACAGGCACATGAGTGTCGCATATTTGGCCAGAAAAAGCGGGCCTACATAAGCTTTACTGTGGACGCAATGCTGGGGTGTGACAGTGCTTGAAGACGAACGATTCCTACACATGCGTGAAACCTGACGGGTCAGTTCTGCGACAGCCCGCAAGATTTCAGAGGATTGTATATGAACCAGAGCAGAAGAAGTAGAATCTTGAGAGGAAGATGAAGAAGCAGAGGATAGTGAGCCAGAAAATTCCATAATCCTGTCTGCGGAGGCGGCGAGTTGTTCAAGGGCCGTGTGTTCCATCATAGGAGCTAATCGACTGGTACATTAGAAGGCATCCTCAAGAAAAATAGTTGCTTGACAAATGCCTGTCCTTCATATGAGCTATTGGACAACTCTTCGATTCGTCGTAAAAACTGGGTGGGGATTCGGTCCCCGAGATGCTCATCCTGCAAGAGTGTGCGAAATTTACTCTCAGCCGAGGGTGAGTTACGCCGCAGAACCTCGACTTTGAAGGTTTCGTAAGTCATATCTGGTGGGGTTCCTGTTATCATATCTCACACTGAAAGTGCGAGCGGAGAAAGAATGCCAGTAAGAGCGATGTGAAGTTTTCTCTAGGCTGACTGAATGTTAAAAGAAATGAAAAACGATTCCAATTGTGAAAACCACATCTTAGCATCTCCTTGATATTGAGGCAGAGGAAAATGACTCATCTTGGACGACAGTAGGAAAACGGAACGGCACGAAGAACAACTGGTTGAAGAAACGCCATTAGAAATGGCAGTCAAAATACCATAGTTGAAAAAAGACACGACGAGAAGCGAACTAGGAAAAAAAATTTTTTTTTTAATAGCAGAGGATGAAAATAGAAGAAATCCTAGCTAGTTGATAAGGAACGAATTATGGCCAACGCGTAGATAATCCGAATGGTTGAGAGAAAGAAACTCATACCTGACAAGTAGGAAAATTTTTTGTGTCCATGTGAATTCTGGAGAAAATTCTGGATTATTTTTTCCCTTTTTTTTTTTTATAAGCAAGAAGAAAATTGTCTGGGACGCTGTGTCTTCAAATGACCGAGTTGTATTTTCGGTTACCACCCGAGAAAAACGATTTGCAGTTTCCCGCTTGAAAATGGCGCCAAAATTTTTCCTGGTGAAGAAGACAATATGACGACGAGAGGCATCAGTGGTAGCATGTTCCTATGCGAGGAGTGGAGGTCGCGAAAGAGAAAAGGGAATACGTATTCACTGTTCTGTATTCGCCCGGTAGTCACCATTTCAGATGAATATGTTCATCTCCCACATTAAGTTGCCATGTTAGAAGTTTGTGTTCACGTCGGGTGTCATCATTTTAGATGGTGCAGGTCGTTGGTGTGTAAAGGGTATGGTCTTCTATGCTATGCTCCTATCTGGTAGCTGGTGGGTGTTGAGAGAGGCTAGATCACATCTTTACAGTTCGAGGTTCCAGTACAGAAAGAGGAAGAGATAATGTCACGTGTGTGCACCTTAATGTTTTGTAACTCCTTCTATCTTTGTATAGCCAGCTTGTTTACCCGCTGTCAAGGTGGGAGGGGGGGGGAATGCGCCTACTTCTTCATGTCGATAATTTGACCAAAAATGCTATTCAAGAGCTCTGCCGTATTCTCTTGATGTATTCTTGACGTTATTCTCTTGATGTAAAGCCTTCAGATTATTACCTATTTTAGTTGCTCTCCAACAATCTGCGACACGTTTGTTCAATGACTACGTGGTTCAATTAATTCTTCGTGTGAAAACCTGATGATTTTTACTGTCAAGGCATTGCAAGCTTGTGTAACATTGGCAAGAAGTCATGAACAATGAAAGAGAATATATTAGAATAAATTATTGACTGATCTGTTGAAGTTGTTGATGAAAAATAAGGATTTTTAGCGAGACCTAGATTTGAAACCGTGTAGGTTTAGCAGCTAAAGATTAGGCAGCTTCCGTGAATATGAGCCAATCATCTTGCAGCAATATCATCCCATATTATCGAAAGTATCAGATGTTTCTACCAAAATAGAGGTTATAAATGCGAAAGAGTGGTCAAACACAAGAGAGGTGCCCATAGGTGAACTGTGTAGTCGTTTTTTCGAACCTGTGAGTAATTGCTTTGCCTCTTGTTTGTTAATTTTTGTTAATCGTTATTGTTGAATTTTGCCTGTCGGTGACAGACAAGAAAAAAAACGGTTTACCCCTCCCTAAGGGGGGGAATGGCGAGGAATAACGTATTTTCGAGCCTCAGTGAGTCGGAACTGTCGACCTCTGATGAGGAACTGGCAAAGGCAGTGAGGAAATTGGATAGAGAACTGGGAGAAAAAGCAACATACGCGCGAGCGATGAAGTCAACGGAAAAGGAGGTAGATCTGGCTAAGTTGCCAGGCTATCGAGAATTTTTAACAAAGGTAGGCGGTGACGTTGAATTGTCGCCGCCAAGGAAAAGAAGAGACTGGTATGAGAAAAGACTATTACATACAAAGTCTTCGCTAACGAAAAAATAAGAATAGAGTTGGTCGGTATGGAAATGAAAGAGGAAGCACTGAGAACGATGGAAGAGGAGGTAACGTTTCTCGCAAGAGGCATTGGGTTCGGCACCGTGGTTGTGCAGTTCAAGTACGAAAAAGTTGCAAGAATAATGGCTATAAAGACGGAGAAAGTATTCCTTCTGCCCTCGTATCTGGGAATAATGACGACCCGGATCAGGGTGGAGGGAATACCGCCAGACATAGACGGAGAGTAGATTGTGGCAACCATTATCAGCGGCAATGAAGATAAAGTAGACATTCTTCATGCCACGGTGACGGACGAAGGAGGATGGAGAGGAGGAGTGCTGGAGATGGGTGTCCGGGCAGAATTAGAAGTACTAGAACAACTGACCGAGACGATAACAATGGGAAATATCATGATGAGAGTATGGATGGAGGGCAGAGCTCATCGTTGTTACAAATGCGGCTTGAAGGGCCACATAAGAACTAACTGTCCTCCCCCAACAAAAGAACCAAGAAAGGAACCAGCAAGAGAGTTAGAGGAGCAGACAGAGAATACAGCGGAAGAGAAGCAAGTGGTCGAGGAGGAGGTACCAACAGAATGGGAATCCATGGGAAGAAGGAGGACGAGAAGGAGAAAAAGATAAACTGTACTGAACCCCAACCCACCCCATCACCACCCGCACCTTGTGTGGCCCACCCTTTCCCTGCAGACACTGAGCCCACCCGCTCCCCACCAACAAGAAAACAAAAAAGAAACACAACCACACAAGATAACTTTAAAAATTCCCGTCCCCATGTTTTAGGTGTAAGAAACAAGGAAGAAATACTTGAAATATTGAGGGATTGGAGAAAGGTGGAATTGCAAGACAGCTGGAATGAGTTGGGGTTGATGGATATAGTAATATCAGATGACCAAGAAAAAGAACTCAAAGAAAAACTTTTAAAAAGTTGTGATTTAATTTGGAAAACGATTGAACCGAATAGGAGATATGAACTGGAAGAAAAACATGGGACGAAACTAGAGGACTACATGTTTTTTTTTTATCCCGATATAGGGAAGAAGGACAAGTAAGTGATGTTATCGGATGGGGCCGTTAACATCGCTTTTATTTCTCATTTTTACAATTTTTCATTTTTCATCATACGTTCCTGTATTTTTTTTTGTGTGTGTGTTTTGTGTCCCCAATGTTTGTGATGTCCCCCTCTATGTAAGCCCTTTATGGGTAATAAAAAATAAAGAGTTGCCCATAGGTGACACTTTCCCTCGTGGTTACAAGTGTGTTTTTTTTGGTCGTGCGAAGGTAAAATTTTGTGGCTGCTATTGATATTGTTAAATTTGTTATATTTTGAAAAAAAAAGGGAACTGTTTATTGCTTGTTGTGAAGCAAAATCTGTTTTAATTCCCCTGTGCGAGGGAATTTTTTATTGTGTTTATTTGTGTTTTTTACACAATGGAAAGTATTGACACGCGTAAAGAGTGTATCTCCAGAGCCAAGTACGAGTAAGGATTCGTAGTGAGCAGAAGGAATATTAATGAACCCAGCCTTGCAACTGGGGAGGAACCAATAAGGAGCTTTGCGGCTGCCGCCGGAGGAAACTCAAGGAAAACTGATACAACCAATTTGAAGGCACACCTGGAGCTATTAACGAAAGAAAGGAACGAAATAAAGGTGGTCCCTCCTCATAGCATCATTAAAGATGCACTCGAAAGGACTATAGTTTTCAAAACGTATAACGTTGAAAAAAAAAATTGACTATGTAAATGACAAAAACGTAGAAAAATGTTTAAGGCCTATATGGAAAGACATCAAATATTTGGCCAAAGGAAAAAGATATGCAACCGCTGAAGTGAGAATGTCGACAGTGGAACAGGCACAAAAATATTCTGTGGAGCCGCTGCGAACAGTTGAGGTGGTACTGTTGGCTATTTATATGGGGAGGAGAACCTCCAGAATAAAGATAAGCTGTGTACCACCAGAAATAAACGCCGAGTGGCTAGTAGCGGCAGTACTGTACAACTTGGAGGAAGAAATCAAACTTCTTTCCGCGGAAGTTACAGAAGACAAAGTCTGGCTTGGCCAGACAATAAAAATGTTAATCCAAGCGGAACCTATGACCCTAGAAAAAATTCCAGAGGTCATAGTCATAATGGATACAATGCTAGTCGTCATGGTGGAGGGTAGAAAACCCAGATGTTTTAAATGTGGAAAGAAGAGCCATGTTAGGTCCGAATGCAAGAGTGGAGAAGAAAAAGAAAAAGAGAACAAAGAAAATAACATCGAAGATGATTCGGAAGACGAAACTACAGAAAACGGAAAAATAGAGGAAGAAAACACACAAGAAGAAAATCAGAGCGAAAATAAAGAAGAGACGGAGTGAGAGATAGCTGGTAGCAAAAGGAAGATTAAAAGAAATATGAAATCAAAGAAAGCATGAAAAAGCAAAAAGATCAAAAACAAGAGAAAAAGAAGTACTGTATTCGAACCTCAAACTCGAGGTTAATGAGCCGAATAAAATGTAACAAAAAAAATTAAAAGAACTGAATACAAAAACGTAAAAGACGGGTTCGAAATATATTACGTGGACAGAACGTCTTACAACGTTCTAAAAAATGACTATCGGGACGATGTTGGCCCGATGAGGTGGGATATTTCAGACCAACTGTACGATGGCTTACTTAACACCCCACCCTTCGCCTTTTAACGAAGACACAGTAAATTAAGGTAAGGCTTATAGCAGTTCACGTTGGATGTTTAAATGTGCGTGGCCTGACCGCGGGATGGAAGCAAGGTCGCTTCTTAAACGACGTCAGGTCACATAATTTGGATGTCATTGTTGCTACTGAAACCCAGTTAAAGGGATCAAGCGGTCTGCTCCCACTCCTGAGCGAATACGAGAAATTTATTTCTCCAGGTCCGCCGGAGAGTGGGGTGGGTATTGGTCCTACTAAAAAGAAACCGGGTTTCAGAGAAGTCAATTTTTTCTGACCCAGAAGGTAGGCTGGTCGTCTTAGACCTGACTTTCAGTTGCGGTAAGAAAATCAGACTGGTGGCAATTTACGCCTCCAATAATGGTCAATCTGAGTATTTCCGAAACCTAGAGAAGTTTCTTGTTACGTCGTACTCATTAGTTTTGTTATGGGGCTTTAACACTAATCACGATGAGCGCGTAGATAATGTTGGCTCGAACTCAAATAGGGTACCGAATGCCGGCTTCCGGGATCTACCATGTCACTTTCAGCTAGTAGATCCATACAGACTTGAATTCCCGAACACCCCAGTGTGGACATGGTTAAGAGGTGACGAGTCTTTTAAGTCCTATATAGATAGGATTCTAATTAGAGAAATAAATCCATAGCTAAGTGTCTACAGTTCCACTTGGTCAGCTACAATGATCATAAATTGGTCACTTGTAAGCTGAACCTAGATAAGTTACAGAATAGAGGATCCGGTTACTGGAGACTCAATAAGTCCCTTTTGGCGATTGAAAAGTACAGGAGCCGGATTAAGTTATTGATACAGAGAGCTTTAACAGGTACCATCATTAATAATAAATGGTGGTACGCCCTCAAAAGAGCCATTAAATTTGAGTCTGTTAGATATAGCATAGGTTTAGTGACTAGAGAGCGTAAGAGGGAACTAAAACTAGTTAAGGAATTAGAGGAAGCCGTGTTGATTGGTAGTGCTGCTCGGGTGAAGGCTAAGAGACTGGAATTAAACCAGCACCTCGAGGTCAAACACATGGGATGCATTATCAGGGCCAGACTTCATGCATTGGGGAGTGAGGGGATCAATGCCGATGGATGGGCCCAGATGGTGGAAACCCAACGTGGAAATGATTCCACAATTCGATCTGTGGAGAACCTACAAGGCGAGATTGTGAACGAGCCCGATGAGATGTCATGCTTTTCAGGAGCACTTTGCACAGCTTTTCGGGAGGGCGATGGACCGGATAGTAGGTTGGACCTTTCGGACTTCCTTACCGGGCTGCTGCGTCTCTCGGGGCAGGATGCTGAGTGCTGTGAAGGGTCGATCACACCTGAGAAGGTGAGAGAGGCTATAGCTGATTGCAAAGTTGGTAGGGTTCCGGGACTTGATGGTTTTCCATACGAACTGTACAAAAGTATGCCAGACTTGTTTGGGCAAATTGTGGCCGGTGTTTACGCGAACTGGCAGCAGAATGGGTTGATCCCCAAATCTGTACGCCGGGGAGTGATAACTCTGGTCAGGAAGGGCCCAGACGAGGGGGATAAGATAGACAACTTTAGGCCTTCACTCTGTTAAACGCAGAGTTGAAGATTTTGGCCAAGGTACGAGCAAAAAGATTGGCGCGGATTGCGAATGTCCAGATCGGCAAGGTACAAACCTGTGCCGTCCCCGGCAGAAGCATTCAGGACAATCTCCATCATATATGCTATACCTTAGAAGAGTTTGGTAGTGATCCTGGCAAAGGTGGGGCTTTGGTCCATTTAGACCAGTCAAAAGCATTAGATAGGGTTGACCATCGGTACCTGGTGTCCGTACATGGTTTACGGAGTGCCGTAAAACACTCCTACTGTTCCGTCGCTCGGGTAATGCCAGCGGTTTTGGTACCATCACATCTTTCTATAGCAGGTTGGTAGAGGCTGGGAATACACTAGGTCTCGGAGATAACCAGTTAGACAGTCTGTTCTGAGGGACGTTCGGGCCGGGGTGTTTGGATAATTTCCAAAAATCCCTGGCCTGGAAATGTTACCGAGGAGCTTTACACGTTCGGGATAAGCTCGCACGACACGGTCAATCTAGACTTACGGACTGTCCAAGACGCGGGCAGGATAGGGAAACTGTCCTGCACGCTATTGTTCAGTTTCCGGGAATGTCTGCAGTGTGGGCTTATGCAGAACATCTGCTGTCAGGTTCGAGAAGAGTACAGCTGTCGTCTGAGTCAATTGTAAAAAGTGAACCGCCGGATTTCCTCGCGAAAGAAGGTAAGCATTGTTTTGTCACAGTAGTAGCAATTGCGAAAGAGGTGGTATAGAAGACGCGAATGAAAGGTTTGGCGACAGGCGACTTCATTTCCGGTCTCGGGTTGGTGAGATTTTTTATCTTCCACCTTAAAAGGAAGGTGAGGCTGGAGAGAAGATGCCTGCCAGAGAAAATATTCAAAGAAAGATGGTTGCATGTTACGAGGGTGCTAGGAATGAAAGATTCCTCGTGAACATGTCATAAGCCTGTATACAAAGATTCCAGTAGGAGATTGGGGCTCGTGAGGTCGGAGCGTAACCCATCTCTCTGCTTCATTTCATGTTTGTATTTTGTCCTTGTTGTATTTCATTCGATTTCATTATATCATGTAAATTTTTAAAAGTTATATAATCATTGTGTCTGACCCCAATCAGGCTGTATTGTCCCACTCTGTATTCCGCCCCTTGTGGGTAATAAAGAAATATAGAGGTGCCCATAGGTGACACAGTCTAACAAGTCCGAAAGAAGACTGGTTTCTTGGCTGCTACTCGACCCCAAGTTTTAAAAAACCGTCGACTATGAAGAACAGAGTTTTACATTGGTTAAAGTCACCCTTGGTTTTACTAAAAAAACATGTATATCATTGTATAATATATTTTGCATGTTCATTCGTAGAAGTAACAAAAGAAACCAGCTTTATTCCTTCGTAAAGTGGTATACGGAATCAAAGCAACAAACATTACAAATTCTGCTGGTTGTTGTTCACCATCATTTGATAATTGAGCTTGGGTCGTCATTGGTTATATATTAATTTTCCTATGAAAACAGCAGGATCTTCATAGCTCGCCTTGATGAAAAAAAAACCTTGTAGTACCTAATTGTAGTAGCTATATTGAGTGATGTCCTATTTTGCTCTATAACTTTCAGCATCTCATCGACTATCCCTGACGGTTCGGTTGCTCTCTCTCTGCCTTCATATACTTAACAGCTATATAGCTGTCAATTTCAATAGCTGGTCACTCTGTTACGAACCCAAATACCGCAAGACAAACTTCCTCTTATTCTTCAGTGAAAAGCTTCAAGACGACTATCTTTATTAACACAATGAAAAATAAGTCTAGAGAGGTTGTAGAGATTCTTGAGCAGAAGTGACTAGGTGCATGTTGTGCACAAGAAACAAGATGGAGGGAACCTCAATCAGATTCTCCATAGACAAGGAACACTGGTACAAATTCTTCTGAGTGGATAACAGCACTAGAGTTGGTGAAATAGGCATATTTTGGGCTGAGAAATTACTAAAGTAATTGTGGTAGTCGTATGTGACTGAATAACTAAGCTTAGATTAGTCGTAGACAAACATCAGCAGTGATGATCTCTGCATATGCACTGAAATCAAGAGATTAGCAAAAGGATCGCTTCTATGGAACCTTCTTGCAGACTACCTCAAAAACAGATGACAATAACTTCGTTAACATGGTTGGTGTCTTTAATAGACATGTTGAACAACACCATCCTGCCTATTCTGATGTATATGGAAGTCATAGTTATGGTACATGTAATGAAGAAGGATCAAGGCTCTTAATGTCCTGTAATGCAAATTACCGAACGCAACACTAACTTCATGAAACCGGCCAGCCTCCTCAACGCCTACCATTCAGGTTAACATTCTAGCAAAATAGACTTCTTACTTACCAGGAAAC
This sequence comes from Octopus sinensis, assembly GCF_006345805.1. NCBI lineage: Eukaryota > Metazoa > Mollusca > Cephalopoda > Octopoda > Octopodidae > Octopus > Octopus sinensis. Next base: position 59,154,860 of record NC_043000.1, on the reverse strand, counting down.
GAGATAAACAAAATGTCGGAAATATTTAGGCTTTCCTCTATGAAGAATGAACCATTAAAACATACATCCAGTATCAGTGACTTGATAGTGGGTTGGTAGTCTGAATGCGACGATGGCCTGGGGGCGACTCTAGGACTCGGGTTTATTCAACTGGATAGCCTGTTTCACCGTACATTCGGGTTGAGAACGTTGGACAATTTCCAAAAGTCCTCAACCTGGCAATGCTACAGATGTGCCTTGCCCATTTGGGATAAGCTCGCAAGACACGGTAAGCGCCAGTCGCCGACCTGTCCAAGATACGGAGTGGGGACAGGGAAACCGTCCCTCACGCTATTGTTCAGTGTCCCAAGATAACTGAAATGTGGGCTTATGCTGAACACCTGTTGTCCGGCGAAGGAAGAGTACAGCTGTAGACTGAGTCAATTATAAAAATTGACACCGGGAGTTTTAACGAATGAAGGTAAGAATTGTTTTCTCACGGTTGTAGCAATATCAAAAGAGGCAGTATGGAAGACTAGGATAAAAGGAATTAAGACAGGCAACTTTATCTCTGGCCACAATTTACGATCATTTTTTTCTTTTCATTTGAAAAGGAAGCTGTGGCTGGAGAAGAGATGTCTGTCGGAGTGTACGTTCCAAAGGAGATGGAAGCATGTTGCACAAGTGTTGTGCTTGCAAGGAACCGTGTGAATAGACAGAAAAAAAAGAAGAAAAAAGGTACCAGCGGTAGATGTGTTGTTGTTATATATATATAATGTATTGAGTATTAAAGGAAGTAGTGAGTACTTAGTATGAAAGATTAAGAATATGAGAGAGACTGAAACAACGTGTTAACGATACAAGATACTTTATTTGACTGCCGTTGTTGTACAAGTTAATTGTTTTGGCGGGAAACAAACTGAAAGTCCTTTTATCAAGGGAGATAATGGGCGACGTTGATTGTTCATGTTTGTTGTGATGATTATATAACATCTTCCTTTTTTTTTATATTTATTTTTTTTTTTATTATCATCTGTATCTACAGGGAATAATTATTCGTCGTCCACTTTTTGTGGTTTTATTATTTTGTAGTGTTGAATTCTGTAGTTGTGCTGTTTTTGTTTTTTCATGCGTGTTTGTTGACTTAGGAAATATATTTTCATAATCTAATTCTTCTGTTATGCGAACGTGTTCGTTTGTTTTAAGAATATGTTGTCTATTTCGTTTGACTGTATTACCTTCCTCTGTTATTACTAAGTATGAACGAGGTTGCTCTAGTTTTTTAATTATTTTGCCCCTTCTAAACCAATTGTTGTTAAACTTAATTCTAACCGTGTCGTGTGGTTTTAACTCTGGGAGTTCTGTTGTAATGTTTGATTTCTTCTTTTCGTGAGGCCTGATACCAATTTTGCCGTGTAGTATGTTTGGGAGATTTGTTCGCAATGTTCTATTCATTATTTGATTTGCAGGGGATGGTGCACCATTTTGTAATTTAGTCGTGCGTAATGCTAAGAGCGCTAACTGAGGTTCTTCGTCACTTTTGAATGCCTTTTTTTGCGTCTTTTTTATTGTCTGTATATTTCTCTCAACCATGCCATTCGCTTGATGATAATGCGGGCTTGTCTTCGTGTGATGAAAATGCAAATTTTTTGAATTCAGCCGAATTGAATTCTGGACCGTTGTCACTTACAACTGTTTGCGGAATTCCGAATTTAGCAAAAGTTTCTTTTAATTTTTTGATTACGGTTTTTGACTGGCAATCATTTATTTCGTGTAGATCAAAAAATCTTGTTGTATAGTCAATAATTGTGACATACGAATTTCCAGACAGGTGAAATACGTCTGTACCCACTTTGGTCCATGGTGTAGTAGGTATTTCATGATTTATTAGTGGTTCGGCTGCTTGTTGATTTTTGTAGTCAATGCAGTATGAGCATGTGTTAATCATGTCTTTGATTTGAGCGTTAATGCCGGGCCAGTATATACATTCCTTCGCTCTCTCTATGCATTTTTCGATACCCATGTGTCCGGTATGTATTTCCTGTAGAGCTTCTCTACGTAATGACTTAGGTACAATTATTCTTGAACCTTTTAGAACGAGACCATTGACGATTGATATTTCATCACGAACAGATACGAATGGTTTGATGTTTATTGGTATTTTGTCTTTTGGGGGCCATTCTGTTCTTGTAAATGTGACGAGTGTCTGTAGAGACGGGTCGTCTGCAGTGGCTTCTTTATACTCTTTTAATTTAGTGTCGGTTATGGGGTAATTTTTATTACTGCATGAATGTGCGATTTCATATCTTCGTCTGATACTTCTGGAGTATTTTGCTCAAGGTATGCACGTGATAGGGTATCTGCAACAATTGATTCTTTACCAGGTATGTGGTTTAGGTCAAAATCATATCTTTGTAATGTTAGTAGAAATCTTTGGATTCTGGGGGGGCATTTAGTGATCGATTTTTTGAATATTTGCTTCAACGGTTTATGGTCATTTTCGATTCTGAAATGAGTTCCGTATATAAACTGATGAAATTTCTTGCATGCGAAAACTATACTGAGAGCTTCGCTCTCTATCGGACAGTAGTTTTGTTCCGCTTGAGTTGTTGCACGAGATGCAAACGAAACAGGTAGCCATCTTTCGTTGTGTTTCTGCTCAAGTATCGCTCCGAGCCCATGCTTACTAGCATCTGTAGTTATTTTTATTGGTAGATCTGGATCATAAAATTGTAGCACTGGTTTTCTGGTAATCATTTCTTTTAGCTTTTTTATTGCTTCGATTTGTGGTTTGTCGAATGACCATAACGTGTCACTCTGTAGAAGCTGGCGCAATGGTGCTGTGACTTCGGAGTAATTAGATAAAAATTTACATAGGTAATTTGTCATACCTAGGAATCTTTGTAATTCTTTTTTACTTGTTGGCAGTGGCATGTGAATGATTGCTTGTACTTTGGTTGGATCTTGTTTTATCCCTTCGCTGGTTAATATATGCCCAAGGTACTTGATTTGTGATTCATAGAAGATACACTTTGATTTATTTAACTTTAATCCGTGCTTTCGGATTCGATCGAAAACTTGTTGTAGTCTATTTGTGTGTTCTTCTAAAGTGTTGGACCAGATTATGATGTCATCCTGTGAATTTCTTGCTCCTTCTATGCCCTCTATTATTTTTGAAATTTCTTTTTGGAAAACTTCACTGGCGCTGTGAATTCCAAGGGGTCGTCGTGTGAAGCGATACCTTCCAAAAGGTGTGTTGAACGTTAAAAGATGGGAGCTTTCTTCGTCAACTGGAATTTGCCAGTATCCATTAGATGCATCGAGTTTTGAAAAATATTTAGGGTTATGCATTTGTGCAAAAATGTCCTCCGCTGTAGGGAGTTTGAAATGTTGCCTTTTTATGGCTTTGTTTAGATTCTTGGGGTCTAAACAGAGTCGGAGTTTTCCGTTGGCTTTTTCAACGATGACTAGGGAATTTACCCAGTCTGTAGGTTCACTAACAGGTTTTATGATATCTAATTCTGTCATTCTTTTTAATTCTTTGTTGAGTTTTTCTTTTATAGAAAAAGGAACCGATCTTGGTGGATGAATTACAGGAGTTATTTGTGGATCCACTGTGATATGATGTGTTATTGACAAAGTGCCGATTTCTCCGAAACAGTCTTCATATTTTTCTAATATGTCGTTTGTGTTCGACGAATTTATTTTTGAATTTCTCTGAATTAGGTTCAGATCTTTAGCTGTCTTTGCATCTATAACTGCGTGCGAGTTTGTTTTTGCAACAATGAATTTTATTTGCTTTGATAATTCTTTGTATTTAATGACTGCTGTGCATTTTCCTAGCACTTTTATAGCTGTGTTATTATAAGCTGATAATCGAGTTGAAGTTTTTTGCAGTTGTGGTTTTGGAATTATATTTCTATATTCTCTGAATGGCAGTACGGTTACGTCTGCTCCTGTATCTATTTTGAATGTTACATTCGAGTTGTTCACTTTTAGTTCGACCGTCCAAATGTCTTTTGGAGTCTTGAACTTTTCGATTTTGTGCACGCGGGAATTATTTGCAGTGATCATTTCGAGTACATGTGTATCGTCATCTGATTCATCGTCGGTATGTATCTCTACTTTATGTACAAATTTTCTTGATTTGCACATTTTTGCATAGTGTCCTTGTTTCTTGCATTTTTCACATGTCTTGTGAAATGCTGGGCATTTATTTCTTTTGTGATTATAACCACAATAGTGACAGTTAGTGACGTAGTGTTGACTTGGCGCTTGAAACTTCGCGGGCTTTCTGTCACTTCCGCCTTGTTCGTTTTGATGTCTGGATTGCATATGGCGGGTTATTTGAGTTTTGGCGCTTTTCTGTCGTGTTGACTATATACCCTCGAGATTTCGTTATCTCTTGTTTCGGATGTGGCATTTAGCATCCTTGATTGGAGTCGTGTTTGCTCTGCACTCTGACCTGCTTGAATTGTTTTTTGTAGGTCTAAATTTGGTTCTCTCAATAATCTTTCTCTTAATCTCATGTCTCTGATTCCACATATCAGAATATCTTTGGTGAGACTGTCTGTGAGGTTGCCGAATTCGCACTGTTGTGCCTTTTGGCGCAACTCTACTACGTACTCATCGAATTTTTGATGTTCCGCTTGTCCACATGTGAAGAATTTGTGTCTTAGGAAAGTTATGTTTTTCCTGGGTTCACAATATGCATCGAATTTTTCGATTACTGTCTGAAGGTTCATTTCTTCGTCGGGTGAATCGAAATCCAGTGTGGAATGGATATCTCGGCCTTTAGAACCGATGCAAGTTAAAAACATTGAAGTTTTTACTTTGTCTGGCTTCATGTCACTTTCTGTTGCTATCAAAAAGAGATTGAATTCTTTTTTCCACTTTTTCCATGCTGCGGCTAGATTTTCCTGATTAAAGTCTAGGTCTTTTGGATGCGGTAAATTTTCCATTTCGTCTTTGAAGTATGATTTCAACTTCTTTTTTCCTTTGGTTTCTGTATTTTGGGTTCTTTTAGTATTCTGACACCATGTTGTTGTTATATATATATAATGTATTGAGTATTAAAGGAAGTAGTGAGTACTTAGTATGAAAGATTAAGAATATGAGAGAGACTGAAACAACGTGTTAACGATACAAGATACTTTATTCGACTGCCGTTGTTGTACAAGTTAATTGTTTTGGCGGGAAACAAACTGAAAGTCCTTTTATCAAGGGAGACAATGGGCGACGTTGATTGTTCATGTTTGTTGTGATGATTATATAACAGATGGAGGCTTGTGAGGTCGGAGCGTGGCCTGATCATCGCTTCATTTGTATTGTCCTTGCATTGTTAATTCCATTCGATTTTTTATATTGTATTCAAATTTTTAAAGTCACATTATATGTAAAATCATATCGCTTTACTGATCCCATCAGTTGTTCTGTCCATTTCTATGTTTGGCCCCCGGTGGGCAATAAAGAAATTGGTATTTCGTCTGTCTTTATATTCTGAGTTCAAATTCTGCCGAGGTCAACTTTGCCTCTCATCCTTTCGGGGTCGATAAATTAAGTACTAGTTGCGTACTGGGGTCGATCTAATCGACTGGCCCCCTCCCCAAAAATTTCGGGCCTTGTGCCTAGAGCAGAAAAGAATACTCAGTCACATTTTCCTCTAAGGTTTCTTTAAACCCTACAATATCTACGAACGTATCAGTATCTTTCTGTCCTTACACCCAAGAGTCGTCCCATTTTTAGCACCATGCTGGTTAGATCTATGGTTAGAAACTACTGTTAGAAACCAGTGGTTCTCAACTATTTTTTGTCTATGGATCCCTTTCATTCCTACTCTACATTTCTAGCCATTCTGCATATAAAAAAAAAGTCCTACTGTATTTTTATAATGAAATATTATTAGGAAATGTATAAAAAATTAAAATATTTCGTGTATTGTAGAAGTATGAGCAATGTATTGCACATAAGATTTAACCAGAAAATCTTACATGGACCCCCAGTTGAAAACTACTGCTCTAAACAGTCCACGGAGTAACTTCTTGAGTACAGAGCTTAATTCTCATTAACGAACGAAATTAATTTCCATTTTGACCAGTATAACGTAAAATTTGACAAAATCACGCGATGTTTTCTAATTTAAGCTTTAATTTTGGCAAAAGATTAGAAAATGTTACCAGCTTAAACAGCATTATTAGAAATGCATCTTGAAACTCAAGTTATGGTGCGTATTGTATGGTTAACAACTTTACAATATGGGTGATGCAATTGGAGTAACAAATAGTGTAGCGATAAAATAGTCAGAAAAGTCTAAAACTCAGAAACAACAGGACTCGTAATTATTATGGTGGGAGAGCATTCACTTTTGTCGATGGGGTTTTGACTTCATTATGTCCGCCCAAAAATCACTACTGTTAATGATAATTCTTGCCAAGAAAAGCAAGATGAGTTAAATACAAAATTCATCGTATTGACTAAAATGGTTTGATCTAGAAATAAAGACTAAAAGTCGGAAACGAATATTTCACTACTGGTTTTCCGTACAAGAAATATTGATCAATGCTATTTATACTCATAATACCGGAATGGTTTACTCTTTGGTAAGACAATTCTAAATTATTTACATAATGATTATAATTGTATTCTAGTACTGATTTGAGCTGGGGTTTTTTATCTATATATTCTTCGCTAATATAAGACACTTGAACGACAAAAGTGAAAGCTGTTAATACCGTCGCAAAGCTATTCTATTCTCTCCCAGACTAACATCAGTGGTTAATTCTCCTAATTATGATGAATGATCGCAGAGAAATCTAATTCAATTGTAGTTTTTGCTTTTGAATATGTAACAATTGATAGATAGGGAAACACGTTTTTCGCTATCTTCCCTTAAAAGATATTAAATATTTATCCGCGTCTATATGACCAGATGTGTCCCAGTTCTTGCCTTATATACGGCACTTAAGATATTTCATATGCCGACGTCGTGGGCATTATATATATTCACCACAAAAGGTAAATAATATATTTAAAACAATTAAATAAAACAAAACTGCGTGTAGAAATAAATATTATTATGTTCGTTTAAATAAACTTGTTGGTTTATCTTATTGTCTTTCAAACTAGGTAAGGAAAAACAAAACATCGTTATCTAACTTAGTAACAAGGCTTCCTCCTTTGCAAAAACTTTCACGTTTGTCGAAGCTGGAGGAATAACTGATGTTTGTTGACAACAGGCTATTGTTAACAATAATCAACAATATTACTTCAGGAATACTTGCTCTCTGCAAGCGTTACTACTTTTAATAATCAGAAAAGTATTTTTAAATTGGATATTTGTATAACATTGAGAGTTTTAAAATATCAATACCGGTCAAAATCTATCCAAATTTGATAATTACCGTATTTGATGGCACATAGATGCATTTAAAAAAAAAAAAGTCTCATAAAAGTCACCCAGGTCCATAAATGCGAAGTTGGACCTACACTGGTTTCAAATTTTGGCACAAGGGCAGCGATTTCGAGTGAGTGGGTAAGTTGATTACATCGATCCCAGTACTCAACAGTTACTTATTTATTCAACCCCGAAAGGATGAAAGGCAAAGTCAACCTCACGGAATTTGTACTCAGAACGTAAAGACAGACGAAATGCTACTTGGCATTCTATCCGGCTCGTTAACGATTCTGCCTGCTCGCAGCCTTAAGTTGGATCTAACTTTAATGCGCTAAAAACTTTTTTTAATAAGCTCTGCTCAGATTGAAGTGTGTCTTTTATGTCATCAAATACGGTATTTATTAAAATAAGAGGAACTCCCATACAATAGTATAGTAAGAAACTACCTAATGCGCCAAAACCTTTGGAAGGGTTTCCCAAGTTTTTCGGAATCTGTATGTTTTTAGCTTCGTATATTATGAATCAAAAAAGAAAAGAAAAAGAATGAGAAAGGTTGTCTGCCTCTCCACCCTGTAATTTTTCAAATTTAAATTACTTTGTTCTTCTTACTCTCCTCCTTTGTCTCCTCTTCCTTCTTCAGATTTACGTATAAACATTTGAGATTACGATTTTTCAAAATTGTGCATAACATAATTCCGACAAAAAATTTTGAAAATATCAAAACGGAAAATTTACAGGAAGAGGAAGGCAAAAAATTAACCCCATCTATGAGGGTTTCTTTCTTTCTTTTTTCCTTTTTTTTTTTACCCCTTTTTCTTCTTGTGACTCCGATATTCGTTTTGTCTAAAACATACAAATCGGCGAGCTGACAGAATCGTTAGCACACACATCGGGCAAAATGCTTAGCGATTTTACATTCTGAGTTCAGCCGACTTAGCCTTTAACCCTCTGTGGGTCGATAAAATAAGCATCAGTTGAGCACTGGGGTCGATGTAATCGACTTACCTCCTCCCACAAAAATTCCAGACCTTGTGCCTGTAGTAGAAAGGAATGTTTTGAGATGTTCATTAAGATAATATTTTCTTGTGGAGTGGGAATAGCTATGTGACTGTGTGTATGTGTATAGAATCCCTTTGCAACCATAAGGTCTCTGGTTTGAACCCTTGGCTTGGTACTTTAGGCAATTGCCATTTTTCAGGTTAACAGACACTTTCTGAGTTGTACAACTTGATTCTGCCTGAAGGATTACGTCATGGGTGTACGTATCTGTGGAATGCTCGTCCACTTAGGCATCAATTCAGATCGAACAACTGAATCCTTACTGTCGAACAGCTGGAGGTCCACGACCCTGAATTTCTTGATATGAATGTTTGCAGTAATTCATTGAAAAAAGACATGATTTACAGTAAAAAAAAATGAAGAGAGAAATAATAAAGTCAGTAAATACATTATCAGCATATAGTGCAGACGTGGTTGTATTGTAAAAAGCTTGCTTCCTAACCACATGGTTCCGGGTTCAGTCTAACTACGTGGTGCCTTGTGCAAGTGGTCTTCTACTATAGCCTCTTGCCGACCAAAGCCTCGTGAGTGAACTTGGTAAATGGAAACTGAAAGAAGCCCGTCATATGTGTCTATCTTTATCCCCCACTACCGCTTCACAGCCGGTATTGGTGTGTTTACGTCCCAGTAACTTAGCGGTTCGGCAAAGAGGACGATAGAGTAAATACCAGGCTTTAAAGAATAAGTACTGGGGTCCATTCCTTCGACTAAAATTTCAAGGTGGTGCCCCAGCATGACCGCACTCTGATGACTGAAACAAGCAAAAGATAAAGATAGCAGAGTTAAAAAGTCACGCCAGGTGGAAACTGGTGTTTCCATCACCACCACCTGGATGAGTCGATTCATATCTTCATTATATCTATTGTATTCAGTAATGGAGTTATTGGCTCATGTCTTTAAGAAATAGATACCCATAAACACCACCTGTTATCAAGGAAACCAAAATATATTTTTTGGTCCAAGGGAGATAAATCTAACTTATCAACCGGGATTATCTTAATTATTGTTCCGATATGGTTTCTTAAATTGGCATTTAAATTTAAAAAACAAGATGCTATATTTGTAATCAACAACGAAATCGAGATGTAAAACAATAAATGAATCTGTTAGGAATCATAATAGTAGAATTGATCAGAGGTCAGACTTTAGGCTAAAGGTTTTATGTGTTTTTGAGTATATTTTTACCTTAACTTGTCTAAAATATCGTCCGTCATAAACTTTTGTTTTTTTTGTTTTTTCCAGGATTTGCCATCACCAAAATCAAGGCGAATACAATTAAAGGTTGAGTCGATTCAGATCTTTAGCATATCTATTGTATCAAGTAATGGAGATGTCTTTAGAAATTAATTATTTTCACGCCTTATTAAAACTTGTATGTATTAAGTAAGTGTTACCATTTTCATGTAACAATTATCATGCAAGCTCAGCATTTAAAAATAAAGATAGTTATGAAAGTTTTTTATAAGTAAAAATGTATCTCAACCTTAAAGTAGAATATTTACGTCTTCATATGCTAAAATTATCTTCCAAATCTTCAGTATATGGAAAAGAACTGTTTGTATTTTTCTTTTAAAATAAACTCTGAGCTAGTACTTCTTTTTATTTTTCGTTGTTTTTTCCTCATCAACTCTGAGGGGAAAAAAGTCACAATATTACATCACACCTACTCACTGATACGACACAGCTAAAACCTTTGCAATCTTTGTATTAAGTCTATGTTCCTCTAAACTCATCATAATTATGTGTCACCTTCACTTGATGCACCTGTCTTTCATCCCCACATTAATTCCAGATTCAAAACTCTTTTCACAAACTTCCTTCTCTAAAGCCTTACCCTTCTAGAACTCTTTTATTTATGTTTTTCCAAATATAAAACTTTAACAATTCAAAGTGAATATTATCTATTCTAATCTCATCTAGATATACCACAGGGAATGATTATGTCTTTCAAGTTTTAATGAGTTTGTAGCAAGGCCAATTTTTATTATGGCATATTGAAGACGATCAACTTTTATAGGCTCAGCATAGTAATCTGTAATGGTTGGTCATGTTAACTATCATGTGAGTGTTGAAAATTGGTTGAGTATTGCACGGAATTTGGATTACAGATCCAATCACGTTGTGCATAATACATTCTCAAACAACTAATCTGAATGTGCTCTGGAGCTTACCCTTTTTCTATAAATTGGTGTAACAAATCATCAATGAGCATAGGGAAAAGTTCATTTCTTGTATTATTTCCTCAAATGAACACACAACACATATTATATTATGGTATGCAAAATTTCACAGTAAAACTGAAGGAGATGTTAGTCTGCGCTGTTAAAAGTTATTGAAACATCACTCAAGATTGTATTCAGCTAATGTGTTTGGGAAAGTCAGCCTAATAGAACCCATACTTCTCTAACATGTTTATCAAGGTTGGATATTAAAATCACAAGGTGAAAGTGAAGTGAAATCACTAAACTCTGTCAAGAACCTGTGTCACACAATCCTCTGAAGTCTATTATCTACATTTACAAATGCCCCAGTTTAGAAGAGTCCATAAAACTATGGATACCAACTATTTTTTCTCAAGTTAACTAAAATATTCAGTGTTAATGCATACAACAGTGTAGGCAGCCATCACTCATGAATGAAAGCATAGTACATGCTACCAACTCATTCACAAATGATGACTGGTTAACATGTACCACAGTTTTGCAAATTGTTTTATATGCCTCCTCTGCTCTTCATCTTTGACCCAACAGAACATCCAGGATGTGACAGCAGAGAAATAGAGGGATGCGCCAGCACTCAGCTTGAACTCATTTCAGTTGAGCAGACTGAAACAATGTGAAAAAGAAGTGTCTTGCTCAAGGACACAATGCACCGCTCAATCCAGGAACTGAACCCATGTCCTTATGATTATGTGACAAACACCCTAACCATCATGCCATATGCTTTCACTGCATACAGTAGAAAAGCAAAAACTGCAGCATCAACTTGGCTGGCAAACATGGCCTAAACATTTGAATATGTAAGTCACCTAGCTATAAAATGGTACCATGGGTGGCTATATCCTACCATAATAAGCAGCATTAGAACTGTATAGTTAATTTTTTCTTAGCTTTGCAATGCTACATTCAATCCTACTGTGGACCAGAATAATGATAGAAGCATTAATATTGTTTCCTGATCAGTATCATATCAAAGTGATAATGGCTTCTTACATATGAACAATATCACAAATATGTAAGAAAAATTTCATTTAATTTAATGCACATGAATACATGGATGACATATATTCTATTAACCTTGAAGATATGTGAGTTGAACTCAAATATACAGCAATTACAACACATCATGTAAGATATTTTAGTCTTGTTTACTATTGTTTCATGCTGTAATAATAATGTCTCACTTCATACTGTAATAATAACGTCAATAACAATGGTTTCTAATTTAGGTACAAGACCAGCAATTTTGATCGAAGTAGGGGCGAGTCAATTATGTCGACCACAGTACTTAACTATTACTTTGTTTTATGAACGCTAGAGAGTTGAAAGGCAAAAGAGAAGGAAAAAGACTTGAAAAATATTTTTACCAAAGCTCTAGTGATTCTTGCAATCCACTGCCTTCATACTGTCAAATCCTTTTCAAGACAGCTCATCTGCCACCGGCTTTCTTCTGGCACCCAGCTCTTGCATGTAGCTCTATAAACTGTATACAGCAGTGTTCCACCTCTTGGGCAATGGTTGAGAGTAGTCAATGGTTTTTCTGGCACTCAGAGAAATTCTTTGAGGACTGCCTGATTGTGTAGAGGAAACTTTCACCAAATAATCGCTTATATCCTGTAGATTGAGTGTATGTAAAGATTTGTTGGAAAAAATTTTCCGATGGGTTGGGGTGAGGAGTTCTGGAAAATTCACAGGACCCGACCTTTCCGCCCTCATAACTTTCTGGAAAATAGGTATTTTTTGATGAAATTTTATACAAATACAATTCAAACGGTGTGAATTACGATTACATAGAAATTTGTAGGCAAAATCTTTAGAAGGGGAGGGGGGAAATTTCTGGAAAACAGAGTTTCTGATCAGACAGCCCACATAAGTTGGAATTTCTCTGTCTTGACAGGAATTTTTTCCAATGTTTTTCACCAAAGTCTTCAGAATGATGGGAGGTATCTTTTCACATGAAAAAAGAATTTGGAAATTTTTTTTTTTTTTTTACTCCCAGCACCCCAGTCCAAAACTATTCGGGCCATTTTTTTTTTTCACTATGCCCTTAAAACCCGTAAGAGAAACATTTTCTGTTTAAAAGAAAATTGCTAATAATTTCAGAGGAAAATGTGTGATTTAAGGGAGATCTGGCTGTTGTTTCTAGCACATCCCAAAACTTCCCTCCTTGTTTCTTTCTCACTCACACATCTATTGATATTTTTCAATATTTTTCTCCTCATAAACAAATTTTATGGAATGATGCTGTCAAAGTAACACATGTAGTCCCAACCAGGTGAGGCCGTGTTATGTGTGTGTAAGAAAAAACACCTAAAAAACATCTTTAGTGTTTATATTAATCTGTCAAATGCTTATTTGTTCACGTTATTTTGAATTGTTCAGGTTCAAGAACGGTGTCCACAATATTTGCATGTAACTTTGTAAATTTTTTACATACAAATTTGAAATTTTGTCAGTGGGTGCTTTATATACCACTGGTTTATAGTTATGTAGTTTTAGCTGAATTTGCTGAGTAAATTTTACTTTTATGGGCAGGTAATTTTTACATATGTAAAAGCAATAACATGATAGATAAATACTAAAACTGAAATTCTTAATTATCTCTTATCTGTTTGATTTGTTACTAAAATTATCCCAACTAACAAACATTTTGCCACTTTTCAAGATGAGGTACATTAATTTGAATTAATTAAAATACAGGTATAATCTCGGTAGATTTTATTCATTCAGTAAATATTTCATACCTCGGTGTGGAATAATTTTTTTTTCCACAGTTTTTTCAGGTGCATTCAACTTATCTGAACTCCAAACCTGCTGCAAGCCACTTTTTTCTGGAAAAGAAAGGTGGAAGGGGTGCTGGGAACTTTGACGTTTCCCACCAAGGGGGTTTTGTTTCATGGGTCTTTTTTATTCTGCATGGTTTCAACAAGTGTGACATCGAAATCACATGTAAACAAATCCTTTTTCCAGAAAAGGAAAAATTTGGCTACATTTCTAGCATGTCCTGCTCCCATGAATCAACTATTTGCATTCACACTGAAATATTTACCAACTTTTTTCCTTCCATTTATTTTTTCCACTTTATGGAAGTCAATATTTTCTCTGACATCCAGCTCAGCAAGGTCACGGATCAAGTGGAAACACATCAATCACCACTGTTCCCTCTTGACAGGACAAAGAAATTTCCCGCTGTCTTTGCAAGTAACAAGCATGTGGCTTTGGTTTCAAATCCAGGCAGGGCCAAATGAGGTCCTACAAGTTATTTATGATAATAATTGGCATTATATCGGGGTTGAAAGAATGATGCATACAATATTAAATATGCTAAGACAATCTGAAAACAACAGAAAATTTTAAACGTTTACTGGGTTTTATACAATTTTTGGATTAACAGACTTGAGTTAAAAGAAGCTAAATGTAATAGAAGTTAATTAGTCTGATAATGATTTTCGAAGTTAACTTAAAAGTTAAATTGTTAACAAAAATTTTAACTTCATTAATTAACGATTAACGGACTTACATCTAGCCCTGTATATATAGATTATATTATATATATAAATATTATATATATTGTCAGTAGTTCATATATCCAAAAAAGAAGCACACATTAGAGCTGTAATACATTTTTTAGGAAGTTAAAGTTATGGCCGGTCATAAAGTGACTATTGCTTTTGCAACTATAAAGCACTTAGCAGTAGAGAAGTCATGTATACTGTTAAGCACTTTATAGATGTGAAACTAATGGTCACTTTATGACCAGCCATAACATTTAACTTCCTGAAGAAAAAATACATACATACATAATTACAAACGCACTACATACGTATGTACATATATACATACATACATTCATACATAGGTCATCACATAAGTTCTGTCTGAATTTTGAATAAAGAAAACTAGTGATCAAATGTTATATTTAATTGAAATTTAATCATCAATGTACTTTCCCTGATTATCTATGACTTCCTTCCATCTATTTACAAGCTTTTTAATCCCATCAATGTAAAACTATTTTGGTTTTGAAGCAAAGATCTTTGAAATGTCAGTTTCGACCTCCTCTGAGCTTGCAAAAGTTATGTGCCCCAAATGATTCTGTAAACTACAAAACAAATTGTAGTCTGAAGGAGCAAGGTCAGGAGAATTAAGTGGATGAGGAATTTATTCCCAACCAAGCTCTTCGATCTTCTGTGATGTGATCTTTGCAGTGTGGGGTCACACATTGTCTTGAAACATCACTCCTTTTCAATTCACTAAAGCAGGTCTTTTTTTCTTCAAAGCTTGGTTCAAATGCTCTAATTGTTGACAGTAGACTTGAGCATTGATTGTTGCATTAGGTGGTAACAATTCAAAGTGAATTACTCTTTTGCAATCCCACCAGATAGAGAGAAGAACCTTTTTTCCATGAAGTTCCCTTCTCGGTTGGGGTTGGGGTTGAGCTTTTTCCCTTTTACCAAACCACTGTTTATGACATTGAACATTTCAATAGAAGATCCATTTTTCATCACCAGTCACAAGTCTATCCAAAAAAGGTGAAATGAGTTCGCGATAATGGAGAGAAGAGCAGATGTCAACTTGGGCTTTGCCGTTGCTTTCGGACAATTCATGAGGCACCCATTTTCCAAGTTGTTGAAGATGACAATGAATAGTTGTATGGTTTGAACTAAGCTTTATTGCCAATTCTTCAACTGATAATGCAGGATTTTCTTCAAGTAATGCCTCAAGAAGCTTATCATCAAACTCAACCGGACATCCTGGTTGATCTTCATCTTCAAGGCTGAAATCTCTTCTGAATTTTGTAAAACATCTTCTGCAAGTCCTTTCATACAAGCATTCTTTCCCATAAACTGGGTGTATGTTTCGAGCCACTTTGGCTGCAGTTTCCTTTTTTGTACTCATAAAGCGTTATGTGCCTTAAATGCTCTTTGGATACTTCCAAGTTAGAAAGGGTTTAAATCAAAGAAATTTTAATTCTATTATTCTGTAAAATAATATTTAATTAGTTTAAATGTACACAAATGCATAAAAATAATTTTTAATTCCGTTAGACATTCTAAAATACTATTAAATTTCATTCAATTTTAAAAAAGGTAAAATCAGACAGAACTTATGGGATGACCTGATATATATATATACATAAGTTAATTCAAACATGAAAACACAACAACGCGAGGACGTGGAACAAGTATAGTGTTATTGGACGCTCAGGAAAGAAAAGAAAGAAGGAGGATTTAACGTTTTGAGCGGAGCTCTTCGTCAGAAACATAGGAAAAGGAAAGATCCAAGGAAGGGAAGACAGGAAAAAAATAGGATTGTGTCTGTAAACATCACCTTGGCACAGGCACGTGGCCACTGGGAGGGGGGGTCTATGGGGTGCTCAGCACCCCCAGTTAGAATCTCAGGCCCCCCCTCCCCATTATAAGTTTCTGTTTTATCCACTTTTGAAATAATATATTGTCGCCACCTTCTTTTTTCTCATAAGCAATATCTGAAGTCGTTAAAGCTGTTATAAATTGAATTTCTTTTGATTTAGTAGTTAATAATATGAAAACGTGGGTAAATTAGAGCTGGTCAAAGTGTTTGTTGTAGCTGTAATTTTTGTCGCAGAATTGGCTGCTGACCCGGTCATCAACTGTTGTGTTGAATTAAGGAGTGGCTGACGCTAGGTCAATTGTTGTTGTGGTGGTGGTGATTGTCCTTGTTGCTGTTGAAAAGTATGTGAAGAATTGTTGCTGTAGTTAGAGATTTATGGTAGTAAACGCATCACTACACAAGTATATATATGAACAGAGGCAGACATTAAAAGGTCATTTTATTTCTACTAGTCAGAGAGGATTATTATTTGCGAAGAAGGAAATAAAATTTTTGAAATTTCCCAAAATATACGTTCAGAAAGGATTTTCAGGTGAGAACTTTCACTGAATAACTTTTCTTACTCTTTAAACAAAGTTTATACTGAAATTATTTTGTGTTTAACTAAAAAAAGCATAACTATGAAAAAATTGCTTGAACTGAAATCTCTTACGAGTTTAGTTTTAAAATACATAAATTTTAAGAAATTGTTACACTTACGATATTCTACCTTATTGCTAATTTCAGTTCCCAAAAATAATGAATCCCTACAGAAAAAGAGAACTGAAGCAATTATTGCTGATTCATATAAACAAAAGTTTCGCAGCTCAAGGGCGGTCTTGCCACGTCTTTGACACCCTCATAGGACAGGTCGACTGCCAACCAGTGCAACCAGTTCTAGCAAAGTTTGATCCAAAAATTTATGGAAAACAAAGACGTGACTTTTCGTCAAGCTGATATACTGGTCGTTTATGGTTAGAGTATTCTCTTTCAAAGAAAGCCTTGTTTGTTTTGCTTGTCGGCACTTTAATACTTCCGCTCAAGCTGATAATTGTTTTATTAAAAACTAGCAGTATCGCCCGGCGTTGCTCGGGTTTGTAAGGGAAATAACTATATAAGCATTTTTAGAGAGTTACTTCCCTTATAGATGCCAATTCGTGCTTTCTTAGCCATTTCTGTTTTGGTGTCTTCAAGCCATGAAGTCGTTGTTCTAAAAGAACGCTGGTCTCCTTGACAACGCTTTACGACGTTGATTTCCTTACACTCCCTTCCCCACAGCTTCACGAGGGAGGGAAGAAGGTGGAGAAGCAAACAGGTGCAGGTGTGACCATGGACGCCAACTCCGCAGCCATCGACACACGAAAAATTATGCATTAAAATGGAATAAAAAATTATGTTAAATTATTTTTTAAATCGTAGACTCATCGTAGACGCGCGCTAATACTCAGACGGGCTCGATATGAATCACGACTATAAGATACCCGAATTTGGTTAAACTGCACAGCAAAATGTGGGAGTAGTTAGGAATCTAAATCGAAGGGGACAGACACTCACACAACTACAGTTTTATATATATAGATGGATATTCTAATTGGCATCACGCAAAAGAAAAAAGCAAAGGTTTAAATAAACACGCAAACTCTGCATCCCCTATCCAAGCTATGCTAACATGGAAGGAACGCCAACAGCATTTATCCACAACATCTCTGTCTTCAATCTTGCAAAATGATCAGTTGAGCAAAAACCGTTATTATATCAGTTCCATTGTTGATATTGTTCATTTCCTTTGTGCAAACGAATTGCCTTTTCGAGGAAACAAAAATGAAGAATCTTTATTCGGAAGATGACACGCAGCCTTGTGGTCTTTTTTACACATTAGAGAAAGACTCAAAGCTAATGGAATGTTATAGCACGATTCCAAAAACTGCGATCTACACCTCAGCAACAATGCAAAAGGAAATCATTGAATTGTTGAGAAGAAACCGTCAGCCTCGTGGTCGATGTTTATTTGAAATTATATAAAAATAATGTTTAAAGATTTGGCTATTATCTCTAGCATGTAGAAATACCTTTTAGGCTTAACTATGTGCTTGTTGAAAAGCATTAAAAAAAATATTGGAGTCGGTACATTCGACTAAAAATTCTTCGAGGTGATGCCCCAGTATGGCCTCAGTTTAAAGATTGCAACAAGTAAAATGAAAATAATGAAATATATCAGAAGTTTTGACCAGGCTAGGCGTCAAGAAATGTGTGTGTGGGGGGGGGGGAAACCAAAACAATAAACGAAAAATATAAGCATAAGGCTTTTGTCCACTTCAGATTGGAAATTCAGCAATGATTGCTTCAGTTCTCTTTTTCGGTAGTGATAAATTATTTTTGGGCACTGATATTAGCAATAATTAATTCTAAGGTAGAATATCGTAGTAAGAGTAACAATTTCTTAAAACTTATGTATTTTTAAACTAAACTCGTAAGAGATTTCAGTTCAAGCAATTTTTTTTTTTTTTCAATTTCTTCATAGTTATGCTTTTTTAGTTAAACACAAAAGTAGGGGCAATCAGCTGGCTACGTGGCTGCCTTGGCAAGAAACGAACTATTCAAATACCAAGAAATAGCTCTCAAATCTCCCTTAGAAACGACAATAAGAGCTCAATGTCATAGATATAGAAAATATAGAACGGTCAGGCTGACTGAGGTTAACTAACTACAGCAATTTCATTAATATCCACTACAATACTCAGGATATCTGTAAGCCTGTTGACCACCTATTTAATACATCTGACACCTCCACTGGCCACTTCCAGAGATGCTGTTCACATATTTTCATATACCCACGAATAAGCCAACAAGGAAGTTTCTATGGTATTGCCTAGCTGGGTAGAAATAGCTGTCAAATTCACTCAAATGACTCCCTACTATCTTGAACAAAGGACACATTGGCCAGAGTATTCTTATATTAACAACAACAAAAAAAGAAAAGAAATGATCAGAGCTCAAGGATCTTTGATCATAAGATTGTTCAGTCAGATGTCACTTGTTTCTAACAGTAACAGTATACCCATAACATAAGAAGTAACATATCCTTGTTTTGCACAGCTTCAAAAAGCTTAAACAAACTTCCTTTTTTCTGATTACTCTCCTTCCTGTTCTTAATGATGTTTTCAATTACAAACATTCAGGAGCATCCATAAGTTACACGTAAGGAGAAAAAAATACAGTTTAGCTTAAAGCTGTTGACTATGGTATCTCCTACTAAAAATTAGCATAATGCCTTGAATAACTACTTTGATATATTTAGACCTATTCCTTCAACCATGAATATTTATCATATGGAAATAAAGTAAGATCAGCTTAGTAAAAATAATGATAAGGGAAAAAATATTTCTTATATGTTCAAGTTGGTATAATCAATAAGCATAATCCAGAATGTTAACGATACTTGTTTTATAAGTCTTAATGAAATTTAAAATCATAAGCTTAACCATCTCTGAAATTTTCTTTTGGACTTTCTGATAAAACGTAAACCAATGGACATTTTATGAACCTGTTTTCGTATTAAATTTACTATGTTAAACATAATTTAGAATAAACATATAATTTCTTTTTAAAAAAATCCCATGTAGAAGATTTATTTTATAACAATGGTAAATATAGACATATCTTTAGATTTCTGATAGTGTAGAACTAGTAAAAAATAAAATAGCTCTTGTGTCAACTTCGATCTTCCATAGTTCTCATAAACTTATCGTTAACACGTGACAGTTATTTTACCACTTGATAAGCACCTCGTAAGGTTTTCTGTCTCTTCAGGTAAGTAATGTTCCTGAAGATTTTATCTTTTTTTTACTACGATGATCAGCTTCTTGTCAAAAAGAGCGATCTATGCTGTTATGCACCCTATCGCTTCATTAAGCAAAAGCAACTAACTGATGTAAGAATATCAACTTAATGTTGTGACTTCTGCAAAACTTGTTTATCCAACACGTTTTCCACTTCATAGGAAAAGTAGAAACAACACTGTTAAAAGTTAAGAAAAGCCTTTCGTGTGTGCACCTTCACTGAATCGAAACATTTGTTTACTCATGATCAAACACCATCGTCCATTATACGATCGCTGGTCAGTCGATTTCCCAACATTTCATTTCCACAAAACTATAGAATGTTAGCGTATTTTATCTTATATTTTATTGTTAGCAGTATTTTGACCCGTATATTCAGTTACCTAATGATATTTTGCTTTTGTGTTTATTGTCATTTTATTCTTTACCAATCATTTTTGTTTTTCGATACACCTCTTTATATTCTTTAGAACATGATGTTAACTTTATCTTATAAACACGTAATGTCTCCAATTATCAAATTTTTAGAATATCATCGTGTTTATTTCCTCTATATATAAGTAACAATTTTACAAACCCCGAAGACAAGTGCCTAAGTTCGGTTTATAAAACATTGAGATAATCTCCCTCTTGGTAGGACTCGTAACTTTTCATAGCTAGTTAAACCAAGTAAAGTAAAATTTTCTGGACAAAAATATAACTGAGTGATTTCAGATCTCTATGAACCAATTATCTAAGTAAGATTAGTGCGGTTTTCACTGGGTTACAAGGTTGCACTTCTAGAATGTACCCAAGAAAATAACGCGGACGCGCGGATTGTCGAATTTTTAAAGTACCGGGCAACCAGACAAGAAGTTGAGTAATTCATCGCATCTTGACACTAGAAAAAACACATAACCAGTACCGCCGTCTTAAAGCATGGCACACTAGAAAAGTTGCCCGGGACACAATTTTGATCCATGTATTTTTGTGGCTTTCGATCATTAAAGGGTCCAGTGCATTGATTTGCCCTGTGACCTATAATGCTTGTCAGACGGCCCTGCACCTAACTCTCAAATCCCCAAAGTACATCTCTAGCTATAAATAAGTATTGTAGAGTATAAGTAACTTTGGGGAAAAGTTACGAGCGTTTCAATCGATTAAAATCCGGAGTTCTGCGAGGAAAGGAATGGGTTCCAAGTTTGATTTGCTCCAATCATTATTGCTGTTCTTATGACCCAAGGTAATGACAGTCATTTATTCTGTCAGATTTCAATAAATAGATAGACATTGTGGGACTAGAGCTACAAAACAATTCCTAGTTTCTTTTGTTTTTCCTCTCAAAACATGATTTCTATTCCAGTAAAATTTTTTGGAAACTTTTTGTGAGATAAATTGTAGATAGTTGAAATATATTTTAATGTTTACTATAGAAGAGCACAAAAATCTTGTTTTATCATAATCTAAGTGGAACATTAGGAAAAGCATTGAGCTACAATGTAATTACACTTTATATATCTTTGATGTGCATATACAGCTTCTATCATTCATTTTAATTTTGCTTTGCAGGTTATATTTTTTGGAAAATGAAATTACCAGGAACTGTTCGAGATCAATTTAATTGCAATAATCTCAATGATTTCATAATAATTTTCATTGAAGTTCATCGAGAGAATTAGACCAAATGGGAATTATTTATAGTAATTTATAGGAAATGTTTCTTTCACAAGACTCTGAATCTTCAGAACCAGATACACAAGCTGAGAAAAGATTATTTCCTTGTTCAACATGTGGCAAAAGGTTTTTAAACAGAACACATTTTAACATTCATCAAAGGACACATACAGGAGAAAAGCCTTTCAGTTGCGAAACTTGTGGTAAAAGTTTTTCGCAAAAATGTCATCTAACACAACATATAAGGATTCATACAGGGGAGAGGCCATATCAGTGTGGTGCATGTGAAAAAACGTTTGTTCAAAGTTCTCACCTTAGAAACCATATTAAGTCCCATTTGTTCGAATTTCCTTTTACATGTGAGATGTGTGGTAAAGGGTTTTCAGAAAAGGAGGTTTTAGATGAACATATAGAAATGCATGAAAGGGAAAAGTGGACCAAACAGAAGATACTCACAAAAAGTTCTCTAACACCTCTTATTAATACAGAGTATATGAAAGCTTGTCAAGAAGCAAACATTTTATGTTGTGACGTATGTGGGAAAGATTTTCCAACAGTTTCAAAGCTTAAAACTCATAAAAGATTCCATGTTAAAGAGAAAAGAGTTTCTTGTGAAATATGTGGGGGGAAATTTTTTAATGGATCTGATTTAAGTATACATTTGAGAACGCATACGGGAGAAAAACCATTTCATTGTGAGGTTTGTGGGAAAAATTTCTCCCAAAGCCCTCATCTTATACAACACATACGAATACACACTGGGGAAAATCCTTTCCCCTGTGAGATATGTGGGAAAAACCTTTCTTCTAGATCACACTTAAAAATTCATAAAAGATCGCATACTGGAGAAAGGCCTTTCCATTGTCAAATTTGTGGTGATTCATTTTCATGTAGTTCTCATTTAAGTGCACATATAAGGATTCATACCGGGGAAAAACCCTTTAAATGTGAGGTCTGTGGGAAATATTTTTCACAGAATTCTCATCTTACACAGCACAGGAGAACACATACTGGGGAAAAGCCTTTTTCTTGTCAAATCTGTGATAAAGGATTTACTTTAAAATCTGGCTTGAAATTTCATCTCCAGAAACATTCATGTTCAAAGACTTTTCATTGTGAATTTTGTGAGAGAAAATTTACAAATAATTTCCGTTTTATACAGCATATAAGAACACATACTAAAGAAAGGCCTTTTCTCTGTGAAATATGTGGGAAGAAATTTTCACAAAGTTGTAACCTTAAACTGCATAAAAAAACACATTCTTGAAAGACAATTTTTCTCTCTATCTTTAGAAATCCATTAAATATTTCCTCTTCAAAAATTTTTTTTTTACTTCTTAAATGGCAACTACATTTTTAACTAATCTTAAATTACAATGTCAAGATGGTTGTTGCACCGAATTGGAGAGAAAAGGTTGGATACAGGGTTTACAATGAGATACAATATAGATAATAAAATGATGTGAGGTAAATGCATCAGATGAGCTGAGAAGAAGATTAATGAATTAGAAAGTTCAAAAGAGCAGAGATTATGGGAGAAGTAGGTTTTAGCTTGACTGAGAATTAGGAGTCTAGTACATGTGTAAGTGTAATGAATGCATTCTCTTGGATATATGAGCAGTGTACCACATAGGCATATGTGGTCTGACAAATAAGTATCCGGACTGTTGCTATAGTAACAAAGCTAAAGCATGGAGAGTGAAGCTGCTCAACAGAGATTGACCTTGAATTCTCCTGTGCATGTGCACCAAGTTTTAACATTCTAGCTCACTTCCACCGTTTACAGCAGTGCTTGGAAGGAAGGTGTGTAGCATGTGATCGTCGCATTGACCATGACAGAGAAAGTTCTCATGGCAATACCTGCTCAAAGGCCTACACAAAGTTGCAGAAAGTGTAAGGAGAGGAGTATATGAGCTGCACACAAGTGTACAAGTGGTTCAGACATTTCCAAGAAGCAAAAAAAATGTCCATAGTGACAAACGTTCTAGGAGACCCCCAACCAGGAGAACTGAGAAAATCATTGCAAATGTGCAAGCAGCTGAGAGAAGAAATCATCAAATCACCATCCATGAGTTATCAGAGGATGTGCAGATTAGTTACAGTTCAGTTCAGTCTATTATCACTGAAGATTTGGGTATGAGACACATGTCTGCTAAGTTTGTGCCAAAACTGCTTTCAGCTGACCAAAAAGACACTCGCATTTCAGTTGCGTAAGATCTTGATTGTGCTGAGAACAATGGAAACATTTTGAAAATTTTGCATAGGCCTCTGAGCATGTATCACCATGCTTTTGGCAAAATTTGATGCAGATTTTCTGCTCAACTTTCACTGTCATGGTCAATGCAACAATCACATGCTACACACTTTCCTTCCAAGCACTGCTGTAAACAGTGGAAGTGAGCTAAAAAGTTAAAACTTAGTGCACATGCACAGCCAAGTACAAGGTCAATCTGTGCCAAGCGGCTTCACTTTGCTTGCTTTAGCTTCGTTTCTATGGCAACAGTCTGGATATTTATTGTTCAGACTACATATATCTGAACCTTGTAGAGTGTTTAAATGATCTGAATTATTTGGGGGGGAAAACTTTCCTTTCTTGACTATATAAGGTTCCCAGGTAGAATAATTACAGATTATTTGTTCTTTCACGAAGAAAAGTGCTATTTTTAGTCTAATATTCATTAGTAAGAAAAATAGAGTTGTGGTGTGATTACTAGAGATGTCTCTTGAGATCATATAACAGGCAACAGTTAGGAACGTCTGATTTGCAAATTTAATGGGAGATTGTGTGTATGTTTTGTCTTTCTCTCTCTCTCTAATGAGAGTTTAGGGCAAAATATGGTGTGCTTTCTTTAACCTAGTAATTCAGAAACATTGAAATAAAAAAGGAAAATGCAATGGAAGTGACTGTGTCATATGGTTAGATGAGTTTGAAAGAAAGCTTTGTCAATGCATGATGCACTAGAAAGGATTATAAACAATGCTTCAGTTTTGAATGCAGTCAATATGCAGATTGCTTTGCCAGTAGATTGATCTGCTGTTAGACCTTGTGAAAGCCATTGCTCAGGTGGAAAATGATAACTTTGCCTTCATCAGAATTTAACAGAAGAGAATTTTTGTTAGTGATTTTGTAATGCAGCTTGGTTGTCACTAGGATAATTAATGTCTTTGTGAACATAAAAATGTTGAAATGAACATCGTAGATTAGTAGTTAATTGGAGAATTAGTGTGTTTTCGGGTGCTGTGCTGAAACTTCATTTTTCAGGTATGCTAGTGCATTGAGTCCTTACCCTACTTTTCCTCCAGCTGTCACAATATAGATATTCTACTGGGTTGAGGCTGAGAAGATGTCTATGTCTACTCACAACTACACTGGCGTCTTAAACAATTAGCAAAAGTACTGATTTTGTATAAAGGTCCTCCTGAAGATGGTGGTTGTAGAGTTTTAGTAAGGTTTATGTTGTTGAGATATTGACTCTATTTTAATTCACTTGGCAGCTATGAGAAAAACAAATGGAATGCAAAATTGGAACATGCTGTATTCACTGAAGAAACAAGTTATTGAGTAATTTTGCATGTTGGAGAAGTGTTCTGACGAATTTTAAAATTTGAAAGCATTTAAATTTTACTGTTTTCAGTCATAATTTGCTGGTATTAATATCAAAAAAATAGACAGGGGAATTGCAGAAGCAGTAGATCAATGAAACTATAAGTCCAAATCCTTACAGTCAACTTTGTCTTTCATCTTTCAAGGCTGATATTTGAACAGACCTGTGATTAAAAGTAATGAACAAACACTACATTTATAAAAGTTAAATCCAACAGTGGTGGCAGCAATAGATACATCCGCCTTAAACACATGCAATTTCTTTAAAAAATGTAATTTTTTTTTTCATATATTGGGATTTTTATCATGATCATTGTTTAACGTCTGTCTTCCATGCTGTCATGGGTTTAACAAGAACCAACCAGGCAGAAACCTGCACCAGATTTCTGTAACTGTTTTGGCATGATTTTTACAGCTGGGTGCCCTTCCTAACACCAACCACTCAGCAGAGTGGACTGAGTGCTTTTTACATGGCACAAGCACAGTTGAGGTCTGTTTAGGCAAGGTTTTTACAGCTGCATACCTTTCCAAATGCCAGCCACTTTACAGTGTAAACTGGGTGCTTTTTAAGTGGCACCTGCACTGACAGGATCACCAAGTACAGGCATACCTCACCCTACGATGTCAACTCGTTCCAGGAGACATGAATTAACTTGTTGCTAGGCTAAACTGATAATAGCCATTCCCAGTTCTGTAGTTCATTTATGAATGCATTTTCAATAATACATGGTTAATAAAAAACTATTTTAAGCATACAAACAAATAATTTTTATTTTTTAATACAGTAAAAAAAAAAGTAATCTAAATTTACAAATAGAATTTGGCTGTGTTTACCATATATTGCAGATGCTTTATTTATGAATGTAGTTTGTAAAATAAAAACCTTTTTTAAGCTTAAAAAACAAATTCAGTAATTATTATTATTTTGCAATAGTAAAAAAACCTAAATTAATTTAAATTTACCAATATATACATACAATTTCATGATTTCCTTCACTAAGCTACACTTCTTTATGGTGTGTATCTTAACATTTACTATACGTATTTTAATATGATTTTACATGCTTTTATTCTTATTTATTGTACAGTAACATGATTTTATGCACTAGTGATTTTACAATTCCAATATTTGTGGCGGACAGATGTAAAGTCGAGTAAAATAACTTAACTTGATTTTTATTTTTCAATATATTATTTTTGAAACCGATGTATTATTGAGAACAACTTAAGCCAAGGTATTCTTTTCTTTTATTCTGTATGCCTGTACTTTCAAGACTAAAAAAAAATACTCTTTTGAGAGGGGAAGGGGCATTTAGTTTTTAAAATTGTTAAAATTTATTTGAGTTGCTGTAAGGATGGGATTATAGGCTGCTTCCTGAAATTAGTGGACATACTGTAGATGTGAGTGTGTATTTCTGTAAGCAGAATTTTCATAATGATAGGATATCCTGATATTCCACTTTAAGGTCCTTCAACATTTCTATAAAATCTGTTATTCAATGTGCCTTTATATGTTAGGAAGTTAATACAGTTTGTTACAATTTTAATCACATATTTCATTCTTAGAGAATGTGCATATTTGCATCCTACAGTCTTGCTAATTTCAGCTTTTTATCTACATGAAAAGAGGATACAAAATTTCTTAAAATATTTTAAGATGAATAGTAGAGATTACCTCTACCATTTAATCGCTACTTTGTTTTACAAGAAAGACCATCCATAGGAATTTTGATTCAGTCCCTCAGCATCACACTTAAAAACAGGTGTCCTCAACTATTGCCTTTAAGCCAACTAATACCATGTGAGCAAAATAGGTAGGCAGAAACTGCATGGAAGCCTATCATTCATTCATGTATGTATGCATATATAATACATTTGTGTGCATGTGTAAAAGTTGCTATTTTCACCTTCTGCACAAGACTGAGCAAAAAGTGTTGTATTTACATTTCCTCCTGTAGTTCTGTGCTCTAGAAAAGTGGAATTAAAATCTCCCCTACATTTAAACAGGTAAGAATTGGAGACAGAAACAGCATCTTGACCATAAAAATACTACCTTGGATAATATCCATCCAACCTCTGCCAGCATAGAAAAGTGGACATAAAACAAAC
The DNA here is from genome assembly GCF_006345805.1 of Octopus sinensis. Classification (NCBI taxonomy): domain Eukaryota; kingdom Metazoa; phylum Mollusca; class Cephalopoda; order Octopoda; family Octopodidae; genus Octopus; species Octopus sinensis. The sequence continues at coordinate 59,127,653 of NC_043000.1, read as the reverse complement.
AAATGAAAGGTTAAACTAAATGAATGGAAATAACTTTTAAACACTTACGAATTTGAAACAAAAAATTATCAAAATTCTAACTATTTTGGAGATTTAGTTGTGATTTCTAGCAGGCTGATTTATGCTGTAGAGGCAAGCTATTGTATTCAGATGTAAAGCTGAAGCAAAAGTTTAAAAAGTGGGTGTAGGTAAAGTATACTAATACCATGTTTTGTTGGTAAATAAGAAATAATGAGTTCTTAGAATCTGAGAGAGAGATCATCAATATCAATTCATTCCATGAAATTTTTGGAAATACCTGTTTTCTTGGATCTCAGACGTCATTGTATTTGTATCTAGCCGATGAATCACTCTTTCAAAGCAACAAACTCTTTTTTTGAAGGCTTATTGTAGCTGTTACGCTATTCACAGCCATTTTACTAAGCTTTTGAGAGGCAAATCGAAATCATTTATTGCCGATTTTTATCTCAAAATACTAATCTTCACTTGTTTCACTCATTTGACTGGCCATGCTAGAGCACTGCTTTTAGTCAAACAAATCAACCCCAGGACTTATTCTATCAGTTTCTTTTGCTGAACTGCTAAGTTACAAGGACGTAAACACACCAACATCGGTTGTCAAGCAATAGTGGGGGACACATATATATACACATATACGACAGCCTTCTTTCAGTTTCCATCTACCAAATCCACTCACAAGGCTATAGTAGAAGACAAATGCCCAAGGTGCCATGCAGTGGGGCTGAACCTGGAACCATGTGGTTATGAAGCAAGCTTTTTACCACACCAGTTCTTTTTTATTAACCAAATCTTTACAAATAAGATACACCTGCTTTCTATTTACTTCTAAACAATTCAGTGAGCTTTATATAAGTATTATTCCTGGCAACTCTTTTTTTACTCTTGTTAGTAGTAGTTCTAGCATAACCAACAAGCTAGTAGAATTGTTATTGTGCCATGCAAAATGCTTAGTGGCATTTCTTCCAGTTTTACGTCTGAGTTCAAATTCAACTGGGGTTGATAATGCTTTTCATCCTTTCGGGATTGATAAAATAAGTACCAGTTGAGTACTAGGGTCAATAAATTTGAAGTTGACTAACCACTGCCCACAAAATTCCAGGCCTTGTGCCTATAGTTAGAAAGAATTTATATGTACTAACAAAGAAGTAGAGGTGCTTAAAATTCAATGTTTTTTTTTTTTTTTTGTTCTTGCCTCTCATTCAAAACTATATCAAAAGGTGAAATTTCCTTCCTGATTGAGAGACACGGGTCTGCCTGCAGATTCAAGTGATTCTTGGATTTTGTCTTGGGTGACAAAAGAGAACTGAATCTAGATTTATAGAAGTGTCATTGCAAATGGAATGACAGTTTTGTGGTTTTTATCTCCTCAGGGTTAAATCTAGATCTACTGAATAATAACGTTCTTTGTGTGCTTTGATATAATAATGAATGAAGGGCGTGGGAATTTCTGTTCTGCGTGGTCACGCAACCTATTGGAAATAATAACCAATCTTCCCTGAAATTACAGCCATCCGTCTTGAAAAACGAAAAGGAGACACAATAGATAATGTAGCCCTAGATATACTCTGCCTGAAATAAAAACGGGATAACCCCCAGACGGAATGTCTTCGATTATAATTCCGTTGGGTCAGAGCTGACCAAAAAGACTGAGGAAGGAAATCTATGTCATGTGGGGGGGTTTTGTGGTGGTGGTGGGGGTTCTACTTGCACGTGTTTGTGCGTGACGTAATTCATAATTACGTTTGAAAAACGTCTTACTTATGACGAAATAAAACATTAATGTCATTTTTTCTAATATTATTGGTAATAATATTTATTCTACAGGTAAGCAACTGGATGTTTAAAAAATTTCACATTTCCCTTACAAATAATTGGCGGGAGGATACAAGTTTAAAAATAAATTGCTCTCACAAATAACATTAAGTTAGCAATGCGGAATTTATTGATATTTAAACTCCTGTGTTTATTTTTTATTATTTCCCAATGTCTTTATCGATAAATTTTCAACGTGAATATTTAATTTAGAATAAAAGCTATACGAAAAACTTTTAAGTCCTTAAATTTCTCGTCTCGGATCGATTTTCTTAAAAATTCCTGCTCCATACTAGACGAAATATACAATTTGTTTCCAAAATATATAATACATTTCATACTGAAAACCGGGCGGCAGGAATGATTCAGTGATTTAGAAAAAAAAAATTTCTGCTTTAATTTTCATTAATGAAAATATACAAAAAAATTATGAACGGAATATGAAGAGCAGTATGATGGCTCTGAATAGCGTGAAATATTGATAGGAACATTTACAAATACCATTATTGGCAACAAGAAATCTTATAAGAATATTTTTAATTTGCAATTTTAAAGTACTATCAGATCAAAGCTACATCTGAACTGACAAAAGATCCTATAGACGATCATTAGAAATGGCAGTCAAATATCCGTCAACTCACACACTACCAAGAAAAAGAAAAATTCATTTAACAATATAATCTTTGGTATTCAAAGGACAAGATATTCATGGTTAGAGCGCCTTTAATCGGGGCTGACCTGGAGATCAAACAGCTACAACCTAGAAGTTCATTATAAACCTCACGCGACCCAACTCTTGACAAAACTTGGTGAGATCGAGATTTTCGTTGTTGGTTAGCTCCAAGTCAGCACAGATTAGACAAACATACGGTCAAATACATTCTGACTGTAACCATTCTGTTCTTTTATATATTTAAACATTATCCTTTTTTTCTTTTAGAACAGTGATTCCCAACTTTTTCACAACCAATGAGTTTTCCCATGGACCCATTTTAATATGCTTATCCGTATGTATATACATATAAATGAAATTTTATAAATTTAGTTCACAGACCCTCAGTATTACCTTTGCGGACCACAGGTTGGGAACCACTGTTTTAGACGGACGTTTGTGAGTTGTTTTTTTGTTTTAGTTTGAATTCTGTTTTTAATAGGTGCAGCGCATCGAGGCTGTTTCCAACAGAAGACGGTTTACCCCATAGATCAAAGATTGAGTTTACCAGGCTATACAAACTTACATTCGGAATTATTATGCGATAAATTTGAAATACTGAAGAAGGTAGCTTACTATAAAACGTGCTTTTCGTAAAAGAAAAAGATGAATAGCTACGATCTTACAGTTTCAGATTTAAATGTCATTTTGGTCTAAACATATATAGATATTAAAAATGGGGAAGGCCGGTTTATGGGATTACCTTGGGTTTCCTTTCATTAACCCTCTTGTTACTATGTTTCTGTTGAGATGCTCTGTTTCTCTCAATTAATTTTAAATATAACAAAGAATTTAGTAAAATAACTTAGTTATCATTAAGCTAATGTTAGGAACATAAGTTGTGACTAAGGCTTAGTGGAAGATTTCAATTCAGAACTTATGAAAACAAGACATTTGTACGACAGAGCCAGGTGGGTTGGGACCAAAAGGGTTAAAGGGTTTAGCTTAATGATGTATCGTCAAATCCCAAGGTGGGCAAGCTGGCAGAAACGTTAGCATGCCAATATATATGTGCGTGTGTGTGTAGAGAGAGAGCTGATTTCTCTAAGCATTTTATATGAACGCCTTACAAACTGAAAGCGAAAATGCTACAGAGATTAAAAGTTTTGGTGAGATATGAAGTACATCTTAATCACCAGCATCTTGCCAGTTGTACATCAAAGAGAAGGACGGTGATTTAAAAAAAATTTTCACCGCTTAAGCATCCGAGGGTCGGATGGTAACAATCTTAAATTGGGTGACCTATTAAGTGTGATAGTGATAGAACCTCTACAATCTACGTCAAGTACTTTGGCGTACCGCAAGATGTAGCCAAGTGCAGCTAAACTTATAATATACTAGCAGTATCGCCCGGCGTTCCTCGGGTTTGTAAGGGAAATAACTATATAAGCATTTTTAGAGAGTTATAGCCAAAATATAGCAAAAAAATGCATTAAAAATAAAAAAAATTATGGTAAATTTATTTTTTAATCGTTGACATTTTTAGAGAGTTACTTCCCTTATATAATAGTGAAAAATGCATTAAAAATGGGAAAAATTGATGGTAAATTTTTTTTTAAATCGTAGACTCATCGTAGACGCGCGTTAATACCCAGAAGGGCTCGATATGAATCACGACTATAAGATACCCGGTTTTGGTTAAACTGCACCGCAAAATGTGGGAGTAGTTAGGAATCTAAATCGTAGGAGACAGCCACACAACTTGACTTTTATATATAAAGATAACTAGCAAGTACTCGTAGAAATTTTACGGTCACTTTGAAAATTGTGGCAGAGGTAAAAAAAAAATACGCACACAACCCGTTTTTGGCATGACCCTAACACTAAACATTGGGTGTACGTATTCTTTACCTTTGCCATTTTTGTGAAACATTTGATTCTTGAGAAGATATAAAAATCCACATTGGTAGTATTGAAGGGACTATCTATCTATCTACTTATATACCTTCCTATCTACTTACATATATGCATGCATGCATATATACACACATACATACCCACCTACCTTACCTATCTATCTATCAGCATGTCTCTTATATTCTACTTACATTTCTGTTGATGTACGTATCTGTCTACTCTAACAATATGAACATACATTTAAACCAAATAACTGAAAAAAAATTATTACGGTGCTCCAGCATGGCCTCAGTCTTTGGACTGCTACACATAAAAAGGTAAAAGTAATAACCACGGCTATTTGCTAAGATTATTTTACTTTGATTTAACTTATATGTTGATATATATCGTCATCCATCTTTCTATCGACAGACTGAAGATCTGAAAACCTTTAACAGTAACTAAACTTCTATTTTAATAGTCTGTCACAGTATTCTATTATACTACGTTTAAAATCATATAGCTGCTCTCTATTCCGTAGTTCTTTCCCGTCAACACTCACTTACTCTCTTTCTCTGTCTCTCACTTCAACTACACCACATGTCCCTACACTTAACATGTTTATGTCTCTACTTTCTACTTCTTTCTTCAACTAACTAACCACAGCATAATAGCAATACCTTTTCTCTTGCCTCTCAGCACCAACTCTCTCTCTCTCTCAGTCTCTCCTTTAAACAAACCACTTCACATCTTAGCATGATAACTATTACTTTCTGCCTTAATGCACATCGATAAAAATTTCTCTACCTCCTTCTCTTTCTCTGTCTTTTTCTTTTGCTCTTGGCCTCTCCTTTCAGCTAACCACATGACAGTCTTAGCATATTAATATTTAGATACTGTCTAGCTGTGATAAAACGTCACCCTTGGGGCCTGAGTAGTACCAGATTATCAAATATATAATGGTATACCACTACATATTTGATAATATATAAAAAGGTTTGTTTTTTTTTGCTAACCAAGTCCTCAAATATGTAACTATACTTTTCATCAAGTACCACAATATCTGCTAACTTCTTTTTGCTGGACAAATTAAGTTTACGAATGTTGTGTTGTATTTTAAAAGTTCTAACCTCAACCTCAACTATAAATACACCAATCTTCACAATATCAGTATCTTCTACATATGTGGGAATTCTGTTTGTGGAGTTGTTAGCTAACTCCTCCTACATCGTTTAATTGATTTTGATGCAACTTGACATGTGAATACAACTCATGTCTAGAAACCACATGACATACTCAAATTGTTGAAAAAGTTGATAGTAGGGCCCCTGGAAGGGATCCTTATATATATATATATATCTAATATATTTCATTTTAATAGCCAAGGGAAATAACCCATTCATTTTCCTAAATCATTTGGTATAAATCAAATTGAATATGTTTATTTCTTAGTATTTGAACTATTTGAGTTATTTTCACAATTTATCCAGTATTTTCGTAAATAATAGATCTACTTACTTCAGTTAGTGACTTATTCACAAATATATCAACACTAGCGCTGCTAAAGGTAATATTTTCTGGAAATGCACAAAGCCCTTTTCAGAGTTATTTACTTTGAATTATTATTATCTCATATCTGATTAGCCTGTTATTATGTAACATGTTTTACAACTTTGGTATACATACCTTATTAGTATTTCCTTCTAAGTTCTATATACTCTGGGAACACATTAAAGCCCTTTTCGGGACTACTTTATTTGAATTCTTACCATCAGGTAACTAATTTCATGTTATTACATAATTGACTTCATAATTTGGGAATTCCTAAAAACAAGATCGTGTGTAAGACAGTTCCATATTCTCTGTAAATGCATAATAACTGTTTCAAGGGCTACATACTTTGTATTGTTGTTTTGGGATTAGCGAAACAATTATGAGAATAGAACCAAGGGATAAGTCCCGCTTTCCCAGGAATTACCAAGTACATCAGCGAGTCATCGTATACCTGCTTGGCATTTTTCACAACATTATTTTTGAAATCAATTTATCTTCATATTGCTTTGCTCTAAATTATTTAAATTACACTTTATTGTTTGCTACAAATCAACACCTTCCCTTGCATTAACTTGCCTTAAATGTCATAAATTGTGGATGAATTAGTTTATATTCGCATTTTTTCAAACAATATTATTGTAATTTCTGACTGCAATGTTACAGTTACATGTTTTTTTTTTTTTTTTTTTTTTTTTGTCTTTCCTGAATTGGTTATGCTTGTTAACATCAGACATTATAACTGATGGATGGACAATATATAAGAACAAAAAACTTATGTATTGGCTGCTATTCTTTTCAAGTTCAATGTAATCAATGACAGAGTGACATTGGCACTTTTACTCAGTTTAGCTCTTTCAAAACTATCATTAGCACTTCTTTTAACTATACTTTTAGTTCCAGTTTCTTATCCTTCAATATTAATAATCTGCCTTTTTTTTCTTTTCATTTTTCTATACATGTAAGACAATGAAAATTCATGTAAATGTATGGTGTAATATAATAGCACAAAATGAGGCCAAAAGATTGACATTTGAATATATGGGTCAATTTTTCCTGAAGAACATCCAGTTTTAAGTGGAGAACAAAAGTGCAGGCAAAGATTGGTTTCGTCATTTTCTTAGAAAACACATTATGGAGAACTGCAAGGTACAGTATTGAGTTTTTGTGCATTTTGCAAAGAAGCAAGGGTACACTATTACATTGGTTGATGAAATAAGATGATGGTAGTAATAAGCAAAATCTTGAAACATGTTCTAAACAAAGATTTTGCACACAATGCCAGATGATGCTAAAATATGAAGACATTGTGTTTATTCTGCCAACTCTACAACAGTGGGACAACTAAACTATTGTTGGCAGGAACATGATTCCTGTTTCCTAAGAGCCATAGTAAATTTAAGGACATGTAGACCAGTAAACCAGAGTGACAATCATAATTAGTTTAAGTTACCCGACAAAATACCTATCTGGAACTGGACGTTGATTAATGCTATCACCCATAACATTTACTTTATCACATCATGAGTCAAGTTGGAATGTTTAGACTTGGGTCACAAAACGTACTTTTTCAAGAATATCTCTAAGTCTCTGCTGAGTGTAGTTGCTCAGTTTTTGTACACATGTATAATGTCAAATGGAAGCTGTAATAGTTTTAACAACTGAAGATAAGCATTTGTTTTTATAAATTGCTTTCTGAGTAGACTAACTCCACTTTCTATCTTTAACTGTAAAATTTCTTCTATATTTTTGTATGTTCTGGGTTACTGTTTCTGTCATCTTAATCAATTTTTTCTGGAATTCTATCATACCATTTTCCTTTTATGCTGTTTTATTGTGCAGTATTTATATTTGTAAATATGGCAAACAACAATCCATTTAGACTTTTGGATTGAAAACATGACTGTTATAGTTTTAACTTATTTTTTATAAAGTTATTTTCCCATTTCTTTGTGATCTTGCTATTTATTTGGAACTGTAAGCTTTCTAAATCTATCATCAATGCTTCTCAGTCTTCTTGAAGAATTTTGGTGATAAATGGTGATGGTTATGAAAGGCAATTATTACTTGTTGTAATCTGACTCCACCATTACTGGTTTCATTATAGAAATGCAAGTATTAATTCTAAAACATATAGTTGGATTATGTGATTTATTCATGGTAATATTTACATCTGGTTGGAACAGAAAATTTTATGAGCTAGTCAAATGAGTCTCAATGGACTCCAGGAGTTAATAATATGTCATAGAAAGCAGTTCTGATTAAAGATGGCTTCAGACAAGAAATTGAACAATTACAAATAGTGCTAAAAGTTTTTTAAGACCTGCATTAACTTTAAAATGAAAATATAATATTGCTATGTATAAAATTGCAAATTATGAACTGCAGGCTTGTGGTAACTGAAATATGTTTTACTCAAATAAAAATATACATACTGTTAATAATTATATACTAGTATATACACTTTCAACATATATGCAAAGTAAAATGTTGAAGTATGCAGTGTCTCAGAACAGAAGAAAGTCAGCTATTAAATAAACCCTACACTGTTTACTTTTAGTGTGTAATGCCACATTATAAACAAAACATATCATATATATGCCAAATGACACAAAAGCTGTTATTAAAAGCACAACTTCTGTTAACAACAAGATCATTTAAATCTAATAATGCTTCAGATACAAATAGTAGTTTGAAGTATGAGAAGAAAAATGAATAAAAATAATTACATACTATACTCCACTCATATGAAGGGTCTTGTCTTGTGATTGTTTGGTGAACTTACCAGTACTGGTGCAATGAAAAAAAAAAAGGATCCAGTACATTCAAATGGAATGGTTGACATCAAGAAGGGCATCAGGCAGTAGAATTCATGCCAAAATAGACACTGGAGTTTGGTGCAGCCCTCTGGCTTGTCAGTACATGTTTGAACTGTTGAATTCATGCAAGTATAGAAAAAGAAATTGCAAATAATGATGACATCTGAATGGAACAGAAAATTCTATTCACAAGTCTCAATGAATTCTAGTTGTTAATAATATTTAAAAGGAAGGAATTTTTTATTGACTGATGCTTCAGACAAGAAATTGTCTTTTCAAGAAGTGTTAAAAAGTTTAAAATCTGGTTTAACATAAAAATGAAAATATAATATTGCTATGTGTCATCATCATCATCATCATCATCCTTTAACATCCATTTTCAATGCTGGTGTGGGTTGGACACTTTGACAGGAGCTGTACAAAGCTCCAGTGTCTGTTTTGTCATGATTTCTACAGCTGGATTCCCTTTGTAATGCCAACTACTTTACAGAGTGTACTAGGTGCGTTTTACATGGTACCATCATGGAGAGGGTCACCAAGTGCTTTGCAAGATAGAAAGGAACAAAAAATCCTCAAGTGGGAGATAGTAGAACTGAGGAGTGGTGGCTTTGCGCCAGTTGAGAGATTAACAGTTTAGAGGAATAGAGATGGGTGTCTTGCTGTAGATATATGGATATCCCAGTTGGAAAAGAAAGGAGAGTGAATTAGTAAGATAAGGAGAGCAATATTAAGAGATGAGGGTGAAAATGAGTCGGAACATGCCTGCGAGGGACTTTGAGTGTGATAAGAATAGGTGAAATGATACAGAGCTTTGGACTGAGTGAATGGACAGAAGAGGTGATTGCAGCAAATGATGGAGAGAACTATAGGAGAGGTGCAGAGGCAAGAGTTGCTGTAAGTATGTGTGGGCATTGAGGTATTAATGATGGAGAACAGCTCAAAGGGGAGAAGGTGCAGAAAGATGATTGGTGGAGACAGTAGGCAGGGGAAGATAATGGGATAATGGAAGTGGTTTTGGGTCGGGAAGAGGGGTAAATGAGACAGCTAGGGGATGTAGTATGTGCTTGTTCTGCCATCAGGTGATAGAGAAGTGATGGGTGTTAGAGGATCAAATATGGTGGAAATGTTAATGGGGCAGAGAGGATGAAGGTGGGGAAGAGCTCCTCACAGACAAGCATTACCTAGGTGGTTTTAGGATATCAATTCTACTGTGATGGGTGGGTTTTCTTGAATACAGCAAGGCACCAAATATCTCGGTCCTTTGTCATCTCCTTTGTTAGGCTCAGCATCAAGCATGCAATAACAGGAATAAATATGTATGTATGTGTACAGGATATATGAAATTTTTCACATTGGTCGACATTCATAATACATTGGCTGAGTTCAAGCTAAAATTGCATGGTATGAAAGCAAGTTAAAAAATATTGATGACTGCTTGATCTGTTACTTGATATACCAGTAAACCAACAGTCAAAACTAACCAAATATCACTATATGATTTAATAGTCACACTAACATACATGCATCCCCCACTGAAGTGTGTATGTGTGTGTGTATCCCTTATAAAAATTTCCATAGACAAACATCTTCAACAATCAGCTATATCAATTTGTAGAAAGAAAAGTGTATACACTGGTCCAGTTGGTTGGATAATTTAAACACACTGTCAAGAATTATTTTAATGAGTGAGTTCAGTAATACAAAATTGAGTATTCTCATAATTATATAATACATGTATGCACACATAAATTCTCCCTTAATTTCACTCTCAAGGATAGCTAGATAATACAGTCTTCCCTCTTTCATTGCAATCCTCAAGATGTGCTTGACAAACTTTAATTGATATTTCAGCAGATGCTATTGGCAATGTGCAGAATATTCACAATCTATTACATACATTTAAAAAAATGTCACTTACGTGTACACTTTTATTTTATTTAAAACATAGTGTGGTACCAAATTTTCAACACAGTACATATATATATACATATATATGTTCTTTCGTTCCCCTTCTCTCACATTTCATTGCCTTCTCTTCATGCTCACTTTCCCTCCTCTTTTCACTTTACTGTGTCCGTCATTTTTTCTCGACCCTTCTTATTTCTTCTGTCCCTCAGCCTCTACCTCTCTCTCTTCTCTCCCCACGTGACCAGTGTTCAGCCAAGCCTGACCTTTCTTTCTTGGTTTGGCTGTTGTTTGTGCAACATCTATATTCTTCCCTGTGCTTGTGAAATTTTGTATCTCTGCTGTAAGGCTTTACTTCCACACATGCCAGCTTAATTTAATTTGTCCCTAGTTGAAAGACACCTGTTGTTATGTCCTGTTATTTGTATTTGTGTAACTTTCTTCATTTTTTGCCATCCTTGTTGTCTTATACATTCGCTGCTTTCTTCCAAGGAATCTAATGCTCTTAGCTTAGTTTTTCCTTAGGGCTGGCCAAATTGGAGCAATCTCAAGTATAACCAGCCGAAATTGCAAAGATAATCTGGAACTCAACTGAGGAAAGAAAACCCCGAATGACCCATCCTTGTTTTCTTTGTATTGTCTATCTGAATGTTTTTTGTTCTTGTCCCATTTTGTGTACATGCGTATGTACATAAAAACATACATACATACATACACCATTGCTCAGGATTAAAATGGCATAGTTTGTATATATAATTCGACTAAGTAACATGTCATGCAGGTGTTTGAAGGATTCCAGGCCCTAACCTGCCATGAAAATTGGGGGTGGGGTGTGTGTGATTTTTTGAACACACCAAAAAGCTGTCAGTGGATATACTCTCCTTTGTGCCAGTCAGCACTGCATCTAACATGATCCATAGTATGGTTGACCGTCAAATGAATGTAGGTATAATGGAGATATTGTGTGTAAATGGGTACATTCTGGAAAGGGGCTGCAATGGGAGACAGCAATGGAGAAGTGAACTGTTGAAATGCTGCAGAAGGTGAAAGGTTGACATTGGATTTCTGGTGTGACTGTAGAATAAGAAACATAAATGAGCCTATGCAGTCACATGAGAATATGTAGTAATGAATTACTTGAAAAAAATAAGGTGTAATAGCTTACTGTGTGGTTGGTGAGAGTAATTGGAGAATATACTTTGTTACTGAAGTCCATGCAGGAAAGTGCTTTGTTGATGCAGTCTTTGGGTTTGTTGGTATTATGCCGAAATGGTATCCATCTTCACCATTCACAAAGAGCAATGGATACTGGAGTGTATCATAGGATGTAGTAATTCCTACAAAACCTCTTGGTAAACAATATTTTTTTTTGTTTTCCCTTGTGAAACAAATGCAAATAGAATTTTCTTTTTGCTTTCTACTCTAGAGCAGCTAACATTTAAATGCCTGTGTGAGAAGCATAACTCTTCCAAGTGAAGTCCTACCACAGACAGTGCTTGACCCTGTGATTTATTGATAGACATTGTGAAGCTGATACGAATAGGAAATTGCACTCTTCTAAATAGAAATAATTTCAGCTCCCAATGGAATGAGAGGAATCCTAGGTGTGAAAACATCCTCTCCTTTTCAACATCCAGAGAGAATGGTGGCCTCAATAACATGTAGCATCATCTTCTTTATCACCAGGCGTAGCCCTTTGCAGAGTGTTGGTGGATTCATATTTCTCAATAACATCACTGGAGTGCCCACTTTAAGTTCCAGTCTGTGGGGAGGTAGTCCTGGAGGCTCCAATGAATTGAGAAATTCTGTTAGATAATTTCCCACCTCTTCTGGATCTGGGATTGTATCAACTGACTTATAGATGTGAGGACTTCCAAGAAGGTACTGCAGCAACTGTTCATTAATTTTACTTAGTGCTGTTTTTTGGAGCTAGTATTGCTCTTTCACACACACAAACTCATTTTGATTGGGTGTGTGGTAAGTAGGTTGCTTACCAACCACATGGTTCAGAGATCAGTCCCACTACATGGTACCTTGGGCAAGTGTCTTCTACTATAGCCTCAGGCTGACCAAAGCCTTGTGAGTGGATTTGGTTGACAGAACCAGAAAGAAGCCCATCGTATAAATATATATATATATATATATATATATATATATATATGTATGTATGTATATGTGTGTGTGTGTATGCTTGTGTATCTGTGTTTGCCTCCCCCCCACCATCGCTTGACAATCGATGTTGGTGTGTTTACGTCCCCATAACTTAGCAGTTCGGCAAAAGAGACTGATTGAATAAGTCCTGGGGTCAATTTGTTTGACTAAAGGTGGTGCTCCAGCATGGCCACAGTCAAATGACTGAAACAAGTAAAAGAATATATATATTTGTTTTGGTTGTTTGTGTGTGTATTTCTGTGTTTTTTAAACATATAGACAATGCAACACAAACTTTAAAACAGACTTCCACTTTGAACAATTTATGAAGGTATGTATATGATTAACAAATATTTTTACCGGCAGCGTAGCAATAGGCAACAATCTAGTTTTGTATAAAATTGAATAAAGTTTTCTTATTTTGTGATCAATTTTAATTGAAAATTTTTATATTGATACAATTAATAAGATACTGAAACTAACATTTTGGTACATAATTTTGAATTTTATTTAGCAAAATCAGTTAAAAAATTAACAAATGTAGATCTTATAATTGACTAGCCATAAGTCGCTGGGCAGGCCATAAAAGTTAAAAGTATTTCAGGTCATTTGCAACATTAAAACAAAGTTACATTGCTTACTAGAACAATAACCTAATCAGTGATTAAACTATTACTGTCATTTGTTTGTATTGAACACTTAACACAGAAGCATGTGATAGTTTATGTTAGCCCAAAGTACTCATTTGTGAGTGTGACAAAATAAAATAGAACAGCTGTTTAAAGCAAGAATCCCCTCAACCCATAAGTTGCAGACCGATACCAGACTGCACAGAAAGAATAAGTTTTCAAATTTTATTTTAACTATCACAATCTATAAGATATTTTGCATTACATATTTATTATATGTGTAATATATATCATTATCATCATCATTTAGTGTCTATTTTCCATGCTGTCATGGTTTGACTGAAACTGATAAGCCGGAGAGCTGTACTAGGCTCATCTGATTTTGATTCAATTTCTACAGCCAGATGCCCTTCCTAATGCTAACTACTCCATGAGTGTAGTAGCTGCCTTTTATGTGTCATCATCACGGGTGCCTTTTCCATGTCACCAGCACAGGTCCCTTTTACATGTTTTATATATATAATGTACTTTATTGTGTTTTGTTATGCATGTGATTGTTCTGTGAAAGATTGTCTTGTACGAAACTGGTTTGTTGTGCAAAAACAGTTGTTGGATTCCTTTTAAATGGTCATGTAGTTCAGCTCTTTTCCATAGGCATCAGTAGGTGGCTGTTTTGGATAATTTTGTGGTTGGTAATATTGCCTATGGTGTTCATTTTTCTTTACAAGTATTATCAAACAGTTTTGTGGAATTAAATCACATGGTTAGTACTATTGGTAGTGATATCCGCTTCTTTTGACAGGCATCATTTTCTTTTTATATAAAACTAGCAGCATAGCCCGGCGTTGCCCGGGTATGTAAGAGCCCCTAGTAGGCAACGACTAATCCCAATCTAGTCCTTTCCCTCTAGGGAACGAAGGCGCATGTGTAGGTTGCAATGTCTTCTCTTCATTCCCAAATAACTATCAAGCAGCTATCGATAATTCAACCCAACCAATTCCTACCAGGAAGAAATTACATTCGAGACTTTACCCCCAACACTGCCACTTATGCTAATAGCTGCTGCAGCCGCAAGTTATTCGAATCCTTTTTTTGTTTAAACTTTCTTTATAACTACCACCCCAAACGTTTTACCTTAAATTTTTGACGTGTCCTAAGGGTCCTCGGACGCTACTTGCAAACTCTTGGTTTATTATAAACCACTTTTGTCGTGTGCACCAAAAAACCTTTTCCATTCGTTTGTTCAGTTTGGTCACTTTTGACTTTTTTGTTGTTGTCACTCAAATTGCTGCCCGCTTTTTTGCCGTTTTTGTACATTTTTATACATTTTGATGTTGCATATAAAAAGCTTAGATTCTCGACCCCATGTCGAATTTATCAATTTTTTTCAGAACTGGGGGAACCTTTCAAAATTTTCGCTGCGTTAGTTTTGAATTATGACATTGGGCTATGTGTGTGTCAAGTTTCATCAGAATCGGTTGAAAGCCGTGGTCAGGGTGAGGGTACAACCTGACAGACACACAGACAGACAAACTGCCGTTTATATATAGAGAGATTAAAGATGTGTTGAGAAGTTTTTTTGTTTTTGTTTTTTTCAAAGTTCCTCATCAGATTTTTGCATAATATGTCAGAACTAGCTCATTTTATGAGGTACCTTGTTCAGGTTCTGTGGTAGAGATCAAGACTGGTCTTGTAACCTAACATAAATTTGAACATTTTTTAGGTCCTTGAGTACCAGGGTATTCGCTCCTTCTTTTCTTCCCTTTGATGTTAGTTTATGTATGTATGTGTACATGTTTAATACACATAAATATAAACATAATATACATTAATAGCATTATTTTCTGTTTACAGAGAAAAAAAGATTTAGAAATGTTACTCAAGTCGCAACGGACATATATAAATGGTACTAACTTAAAAGACTCAAAATATTACTTGGCATTAACGACTGGTGATTTTAACCCTAGAGAACTGAGACCTTGTACTTCCAAAAATTATCATGTTGGTGGAGTGACTCCTGTTCTATATCCGGGTAATAACTGCAACTGTAAACATACCAAGCTAACAGAAGAGAAAGTAGAACAGAAGAATCTTAATAAACTCGAATTTAAATCTCTGCCCCAAGCTTTAAACTTTTCTAGAGATGCTAAAACAAAATACTTAAATAAACCATCTATACTGGAGAGAATTGAAAAAAATGAACTTAATTTGAAAAAGAAACTTAGAGCAGATTTCAGAATTTGTCACTGTAAAAGTGTTTTGCCAAAATTCGTTATAGATAAAGTAAAGACACAAAAAAGAGAAAATACTTACCTTCTTCCAGATTTGAAAAGAGACTTAGAAATGAAAGACATTAAGAAAGCAATCTTCAATAAACCTTCAAACAAATTGACTGCTCAGTTTTATAATGATAGTGAGATACGATTAGTAGCAAATAACTTTTATAAGTGGATGGAATCCCTTGGTGAAGGTGAACCATATATAACAGTCAGTTCATTATATAGCCTTTTGTTGAACAGTTTTGAGATAAAACCCTCATTGGCTATAAATCTACAAATAATTGATGAAAAGGAACTGGACGTTGGCCAACGTAGATATTCTACCGGATTAGAGACTTTTACCTTTGGCAATGAAAATCCTTCCTACCTCGAATATTTTAACAATAATATAAGTAAGAAAGAGTTGTTAAGATTTGAGAAACTATTCTCCAATGATGATAATTATGATGATGATAATTTTAACAAAAATGTTAATAAATAAAACAAAAATAATGGCCAAACAGTGAAAATTTATATTGAACCTTTCTAACTACTTCGCAAGTTACTTTTATATAATGGAACAGAAACTATTATTTAATATAGATTTTAAACTGTATTAAATCTATAAATGAATTTCTGGCATGTAATATATTCTAGTGAAGTTTGTGGAAAACAAAATTTATTCATAGAATGGAAATCGTGTAATCAAATGAAATTATAAAATAATACACATCATGCAAGTATATTATTTTATTTTATTCTCCAAAATAACAATAAAGTGTTTATGCCCCATAAAAAAAATATGTCGTCACACCTTGTCTAGCTGTTTTCTCTTTTTCACCTCATAATTTTACCTTTTCATCTTACAAGTAAGTTTAAGGTAATGAATAGGTTAAGGCATAATCTGACCAATAATAATATTAGGAAATTTATGTCTACTCAGAAGTTTGGTGACAAAGCCTTTTTTTTCAGTTGGAGATGCAGAAGTGTAGACTTTGGAACTTATACTTCATCCCTGATAAATGGGGATAACTGATTCAAAAGGTGGCATTAGTTTTGAACTTCCAGCTCTAATTAATGATCTATTTTGATATAATATAACAATATTAATATATCATATGCTATTAAGACAACCACATATTATTAAATCAGTTTATTTCACTACAAAAGCTTAGAGTAAAGGCATTGAACAAAGGTCTATCTTGTGTACTTTTGCAATATGTTCCCTGGGCTGAGGATAGAAAAACTTAAAGCAGTTAATTAAGAGAGTTTATATAAGACTAGCAGTATCGCCCGGCATTGCTCGGGTTTGTAAGGGAAATAACTATATAAGCATTTTTAGTGAGTTATAGCAAAAAATGCATTAAAAATGGAATAAAAAATGATGGTAATTTTTTTTTTGAATCGTTGACTCACCGTAGACATTTTTAGAGAGTTACTTCCCTTATATAATAGCGAAAAATGCATTAAAATGGAATAAAAAATGATGGTAATTTTTTCTTTTAATCGTTGACTCATCGTAGACATTTTTAGAAAGTTACTTCCCTTATATAATAGCGAAAAATGCATTAAAATGAAATAAAAAATGATGGTAATTTTTTTTAAATCGTGGACTCATCGTAGATGTGCGCTAATATCCAGAAGGGCTCGATATGAATCACGACTATAAGATACCCGGTTTTGGTTACACTGCACCGCAAAATGTGGGAGTAGTTAGGAATCTAAATCGTAGGAGACAGACACACAACCTTACTTTTATATATAAAGATTTGTGCAACAACTAAAACATTCGGTTGTGCAAATTGTTTGCACAGGAAACCTGCCCTGTGTGGCGGTAATTACCGTTTTTGTGGATCTGTTTCAGCTTTTTTAGCGATTTCTGTTTTGGCGACTTCAAGCCATGAAGTCGTTGTTCTAAAAGAACGCTGGTCTCCTTGACAACGCATTACGACGTTGATTTCCTTACACTCCCTTCCCCACAGCTTCACGAGGGAGGGAAGAAGGGGGGAAGCAACACAGGTGCAGATGTGAGCGTGGACGCCAACTCCGCTGCCATCGACACACGAAAAAATATGCATTAAAATGGAATAAAAAATGATGTTAAATTATTTTTTAAATCGTAGACTCATCGTAGATGCGCGCTAATACCCAGACAGGCTCAATATGAATCACGACTATAAGATACCCGAATTTGGTTAAACTGCACTGCAAAATATGGGAGTAGTTAGGAATCTAAATTGAAGGGGACAGACACACACAACTACAGTTTTATATATATAGATTTCATGTCTTCAATGGGTAACATTGTACCCTGTGCATAGTTGTCAAAATCTCTTTTGGCAACCATTAAAGCAAACAGCTACTTTGAATTAGCAGAGAACACTCTCTCCAATTTTAATAACCATTTTTGAGATATGAATATTAAGGTCTATTATATGTACAATCACTTAGTTGCTTTTAAAGAGCTTGATGATTTAAATCAGGTATTCTCAACCATTTTTTATCCAAGGATTCCTTTGATTAATATTTTATTCTGGTGGGCCCCCATAGCCATTTGATGTTTAAAAACTAGATTTACAGAAACTTTTTTCAAAATTCCTGCTTAGTTTTTCACACGTTAACTTATGTAGATTGAACTATATAAAATGTTGGAGAGAGAAATCTAGCTGTTTCTTCCAATACAAACCAATATATACATCTAAAGCAAAATTTTTTCAGGGGCCCTTAAAGTATTATTGTGGATCCCCAATTTATTATGTGGACCCCTGAAAATCTTATATGGACGCTGAGAAGCCATGAGGACCTTGGTTGAGAATCACTGTTAAATGAAGAGCAAAGAGCAAAAATTCATTAGAATATAAAATATAATAATGGTAATAACATCACCAGTCCTCTAGTTGGCTCTAAAAAATATGTAAATGGAAGTGGATCCTTGCATAATTGTGTTGTCAGCTAAGAATTTTGAATTAATTAAAATTACACCCTTGAAGAAAACAATCATTATATTTGCAAAAGAAAAATAAATTCTGTTACCTTAAAAGTAATACTTATTCATGGGTATAATTCATCTATTCTTTTGCTTATTTCAGTCAGTTAGGGCACTGCCTTGAAAATTTTTACCTGAACAAATTGACTCCAGTACTTTGCTACTTATTCTATCGGTTTCTTTTGCTGAACTGCTAAATTATAGGAACATAAACAAATTGATATCTGTTGTCAAGTGGGGAGACAGATTTCTCTCTCTCTTTACACAACAACCTTTCACTCAGTTTCTATCTACCAAATTCACTCAAAAGTATTGGTTACCCCAGGGTTCTAGTAGAAGACACTTACTTGCCCAAGGTGCTGCATAGTGGGAATGTACCTGAAATCAGATGATTGCAAAATGAACTTCTTAATCAAATAGTATATTTGAACCAATTTAAGGTATTAATTCTAAATGGATCATCAGTTTTGCAGAATCAGCTTTAGTTTTGGGAAATACAGCATACACTTTTACATGCTTCTTGTGAAGGCACATGGCTCAGTGGTTAGAGTGTCAGTCTCACAATCATGAGATAGTGAGTTTGATTCCTGGACTGGGTTATGTGTTGTGTTCTTGAGCAATACACTTTATTTCCCATTGCTTCAGTTTACTCAGTTGTAGAAAAGAGTTGCAATGTTACTGGTGCCATGCTGTATCAACCTTTGCCTTTCTCTTGGATTACCTCAGTGGCACAAAGAGAGGAAGCTGGTATGTATGGGAGACTTCTGGTCATAAATAAACAAATTTGTCCAGACTTGTACCTTGGAAGGGGACTGGATCTATTCAATTTGACATACAGATTTTTTAATTAATTGTTTTTAACTAACCAGTTTGAAACTTCGGATACTGTTGGATGTTTTTCTATTCTGTATATAAAAAAAGTTTGGCTACTTTTTCTAGTCCTAACCCTAACCCAACATACAGTCTCCGTCATTGGTCTGTCTCAGTAATAATTTTGTTACTATTTAGCTTCAAATCAACCTTGATACTGCAAACCTATCATCAAAGACATTCCAGTCTTCAGCAAACCGTCTTTTTAGGGATAATCTAGGATATTATGTACAATGGATGTGTGATCTAGGTAGGGGGATACTTTGGCTGTTATTTTTAGCGTGATGAGCGATCAAGTGGAGGCTCTTTCATTGGTTCGATTGCATGATGAGATTTTTTTACACATATGTGTATGTATATATATCATCGGCAGAAGTTAGAGAGTAAGTTAAAAGCTGAGAGTTTTGTGTATTGGCACTTATCGAGCACGAATTTGGCCATTGTCACTGTAACTTTTGCCTACTATTAATGTGTGTATATACATATATATATATATATATGTATATACACATATATATGTATATACGATGAAAACAGCTCTTCCTTCTCGTTTCAAGGAAGGACACGTGACAATATTCACAATAGACTCGGTTGATAAACCGACTCATCCCACACGTGATAGCAATCGTTTGACATAGGCCCACAGGTCGGAAATGGTTGGACACTGTACGAGTGCGTGCAGGATTGTTTCGTCACTCTGACTGCATCTCAGATAGGTTGGCCCCATGCTTCTCAAGCCATGCCTGTAGAGCTTATCCCGAACAGGTAGCACTTCTCGATAGTACTACCAGGCCAGAGGGCCTCTGGAAGTTGACCATAGGTCCTGGCCCGAAAGTCATCTTGAACAAGCGGGTCAGGTATTCCTCGTCAATGACCAGCTTCACCTGAGATCGTTGTCGTATTTCCCCTCCACTAATCCCCTATAGAATGCTTTGGTTGTGTTGAAGTCACTCAAGGTCAACCCAGAATGGCAGAGTTGCTTGAGAGCAACACAACACTCACGGTGCAATTTGCCCTTCCTCCGCCTTTTTTTGATCCACAACTGCAGTTCAGTCATGGAGACGAGCTGCAGGAAAGTGCACCTCACAAACAGTGACCACACCCATTCACTGTCGCCTACGTAGAGCCAGAGACGTTGCAGTATCAGCGTGTGTCTGCGCATCATCAACCACGACATGCCCAGCCCTCCTTTTAATGGGTGTTAGCAGCAAATAGATCACCTGACCATCAGAATGCAACCCTTCCACAAGAAGCAGAAGAGAATGCATTCTAGTTTGGTCATGGTATGGTCAGGACATGGCACGATGGTCAGGTGGTAGTAGATGACGGATGCAATGTACGTGCTCGCCACCTCTGCCCGACCTTTTAGGGACAGCTTCCTCTCAGCCCATTGCCGGGCAAGAGTGACCACCCTACTCATTATCTCATCCCAGTTCTTCTCCATTTGGAGGTCTGGACCAAACCAGACCCCGAACAATTTGACAGGACCGTCAGTCCAGCGTCCCATGATGGAAGTGCTGGTGGATGGCATGGGCTTGCTTCTCCAGGTGCCAAGCTACAAGCCCACTGACTTTTCCTGGTTGATTTTTGCTCGTTACCACTTCGTAGTCTTTCACCAACCAGCTCGATGTGCTTCTGGCTAGACACTATGACGGTGATGTTGTCTGCGTATGTAGACATGCTCATCCTGCATCCCAATTCTTACGGGATGCTCCTCAGTCGCCAGCTTTCACAGTAGTGGCTTGAGAGTCATGTATAAAAGCGATGAGAGGGGGCATCCCTGATGGACTGAACATGCAATGTCGAAAGGTCTCGATAGATGTCCATTTATGTGAAATACTGAATGGATGCCTCTGTACAAAGCAGCTATCTAGCTGCAGAAGATGGGACCGAAACCAGCCGCTATGAGGACAGCCTCCAAGTATCAATGGTCTACCCTATCGAAAGCTTTGGATTGACCCAAATTGATCAGGGCCCCACCCATGCCAGGTTCCTTAACTACCCTGTCTATGATGTAGCGCATCAGATGAGAGGTTGTCATGGATGCTCCGGCCTGGCATGGCACACGTTTGCGCCTTGTCAACCAGTTTCTCTCAATGACAAGCGCCATCCTCTTGGCTAACACCTTGGCCAAAATTTTCAAATTTGCACTGAGCAGAGTGATGAGCCTAAAGTTATCT
Source organism: Octopus sinensis (assembly GCF_006345805.1). Taxonomy (NCBI): domain Eukaryota; kingdom Metazoa; phylum Mollusca; class Cephalopoda; order Octopoda; family Octopodidae; genus Octopus; species Octopus sinensis. Next base: position 59,105,923 of record NC_043000.1, on the reverse strand, counting down.
ATCACGTCCCACTCATCTAGATCTTTCTTCCGCAGTGTTACAGCTCTTCGGCTCACAAAACCAGGGATGCTCCTGTTTTGCTGCCAAGACGTCTCCAAACAAGCCTGGCATACAACTGTAAAGCTCGTAGGGTAGACCATCCAAACTCAGTGATTTGTCCCTTGAGCATTCTGCCGCCATGATGGCACCTTCGCAGCACCTTGCCTCTTTTGTCGAGAGTTGTGGCAGGCTGTGTAGGTAGGCAATGAAATCCACCTTGCGTTCTTACCTGCCACTTGTCCCGAACATTCGAGCAAAATGCTGTTGAAAGGCCTCACACATTTTACTTGGCTCGAGTAATTCACGCCCCTGTTCATCTACCAGAGACCGAATGGTGGCTTTGTTGCCCTGTTGCGCCTCCGCCACCCAGGCCTCTCATGTGCGTCCAACGCTTTCGTTCCTTAGGGAACACATCCTAGCTCTGACAACACACCCTTCATGTTTAGCATTGAAGTGTTGGTCTAGAGCCAACCTCGATGGGAAAGATGCGTTTAGTTTCCAGTACCCGGGACCCTGCCTATGTGTCTTACCTAAGTCTAGTGTACACGTTACAAGTTTGTGATCTGTGTAGCTGACTATGTGGAATTGTGGATACCCTATGCTATCTCTATCTACTGTCCTGCGCAGTATCCTATCTAGATATGATCTCGACGACCCGATGTGGTTGCTCCATGTCCACGTTGGCGCATTCGGGTGATCGAGTTGGTACCTGTCAGACAGTGGAAAGTGTCTGGGCAGGTCTCCGAGGCATTTGCATCCCCATCTATTCCTATCTCTGCCCACATAGTCTACATGTGTGGCCAAGGTAGCATTCTAATCCCCCACTAAAAGTAAAGGATGAGATGTTCCTAGGAATACTTCTAGACATCGAAAGAAATCCGGCTGACCTGTTAAAGGCAGTGCATAGACTGATACAATTTGAAAAGTGCACCCATTGCTGCCATCGACATCTAGAACGACCAGTCTACCCTCCGGGTCTACGAATATTGTCTTTACTTCAAGATCCAGACTCTTGCGAAAAAGTACCATGGACTTTAGGGCCCGTGGATTATGGAGTCTGGTCTCACTTATAGCTATGATTTTTAACTAGTGTGTCTGTATGTCATTTAAGAGGTACCCTTGTTTCCAAGCCACACAACAAATCTTGATCATAATCCTAGTGAATTAAAACACATACGAAAGAATAGAGGGTTACTGCTCAAAAGTTTTTGCTTTCTCTTCCCATGGTTTGTCGTCAAGGAGATCCCAATACAGTTTCTTCATGAGGTATTTTTGGCATTTACCAACCGCACTGGGGAAAATGCCTTTTAGTGTGTGGTGTAGACTTCTTGAGATGTGTAGTATTTGGATGTGCTCCGGTGGTGTTGTGTATGGGTGGTTGTTTGTTTTTGTTATCTTTTGTTAGGTTTGTTTTTGATTTGATGTATTCCATCAAATCTATGTTTTTAGTGTCTATAGCTGTGAACATGTTTGCTGTATATATTGTTGTGGTGTTGGTGTTGCTGTTGTTTGTGGTAGATTTCAAAATGTCTTGAGGAAATGTATATCCCCCTGCTTTGTTTGCATTTGCATTTGGTTTGGTTGTTTTTTTGCTCCTTTTCTGGCTATTTGCCATTCCTCACTGGTTTCATCTTCCGACGAAATTTCTGAGGAATCGGATGGTGGTAGGGGCATTTTGTAGGCTTCTATGATTGTTTGTGTAAGTGGTTGTGTTGCTGTTTTCATTGATGTTGGTTGTTGGCTGTTTGTTTGTGCTGTATGTGATATAGGGGAAGGGGTATAAGTTTTTGTGTTTTCTTTTGTTATTTTTTATTTCTTTAGTTGTTGTTGGTGTTTTTCCAGGTGCTGGTGTATGTTCATTTGTTGGCGTTGGCATATTTGGTTTGTATATTTCTTTTGTCGTACTCCCTTTGCTTGTCTTCTGTGTTGGTGATAGTGTGGGTAGCAAGGGTTCCTTTATCCTTGTTGTGGTTGATGATCTTTTTCTTGCTGTTTTTGTTGTTCCATTGCTGTTGGGTACTTAGTTTTGACGTGCTCTTCGCTTCCACACATGTAACATCGAGGCCTCCTACCTCCCAGCACCATGTATAGGTTATGGCCATCAACAACAAAACCAAGGTTGCAAGGCCATCCACCATCACCAATGATTCTGCCATTTTCATTTGACACCGCTAGAAAAAAATCTCATTTTCCGTAGCGGTGTCGTATGAAATTGTCACCCATAATTATAACCCTAGTATCGATCTATTGCATTTCAATTTATTTTAGATTTAGGGGTAGGGTATCTTTTTTCTTCACAAATGTAAATAAACCCAATCTGTTTCTTAAAGGAGGGACATATTCATTATGCACAGAATGTTATTTACCTAAATGGACTCCAGTGATTGGTTAAAATTGCCGAAATATCTTACAACCTAGAGAATTTTCTCAATAAAGCCAAGAGAAAATGATGTTTTATAAACTAATTCTACCAATATACGAAGTTTAAAACTTTTTAGTTACCTAGAAATTATGTTACAAAGTGCCGTTCAAAAGGAAAAGATCCCAAAAACCCTTTTCTCCCCCCCCCCATATATATATATATATGATCTGAATGATATGATACATATGTAAAAAATGTAATATATAGATAAATATCTGTAAATATGAACCATCCGATCTTCTGATTACCTCATTTCTTCTAATATATATATATATATATATAAAAAAACACTTTCTTGAAATGTATCCGGTACTTTCGGTACCTATACCGAAGTTACGCCGCATTTAGATATAATTAGTGAAGAAAGTAAAATGTAACTGCTAGTCTTCGAAAGGTATGAGCAATAGTTTTCAAAAAGCAACGAAGCTTGATTCACGACCAAGCAGGCCGCATTACTAAAACAATTCAAGGTTATTTTTCGTAAGGTGTGCCATTGAGAAAGTCCCGCGAGCCGCAGTTTGCCTCCGAACAAACTATGATAAGTCAAATTTATTTACCTTTGTTTTAAATGGAGCGATCTGTTGTTAGCTAAGTAGTTTGAACTTATAGCCTTTCTTACGTTATGTGAAACTAAATCTTATAACTTTTTTAGTTGTAGCTTTCATGTGTTCTCGTACTGTTAGCGTTAGAGAGCTGAATGCAAAACTAGGCTACCGCAGAAATACTGATGTTAACACACTGGTACGAGCTAGTTTGTTTGTAACATTTAATACATCTTTTATTTGTAGCAGGAAAATAATATATTAGACGGAAAACGAAAAAAAAAACCTATGTATTTACAAAATTATGCTTTTATGGTCAGTGATGCAACATAAAATACATGGTAAATCCACGTGCTTCTATGTGTAACTTCCGTTTTACCCATAGTTCATTTCACAAAAACGGAAGTTGTTCTTTCTCTTGAATCTGTGATCGGGATTGAACGGTATGTTACATTCTTTCAATCTATTAATGTATTTCATTGTTTATTGAGCATCGTCGTAATATTTAATAATTTATATCTAAAGGACATAATCTAATACTTATTTTGTAATTTCTTTTCTAATAAATTTCAGCTAGTAACCCGAGAAAATGTCTGATACTGAAAGGTAGGTACACGTTTATTCCTGTTTTACCTCCATCTTCCTCATGCTATAAATGTTAATATTTCGTTTATTTGAATTTTGTATGCTTTTATTTGGTTTGAAAATACTTTTAATACTACATTTACTCACTTAAAGGCTGACTAAAAGACTATTGATAGCTAAAAGATTAAAATAAAATATGTAATTTTATTACATATTAAAATATGTAATAAAAATAATTATTACATATTGATGTTTGTCATAACCTATAATTATGAATTATTACTCTTTACAGGGAAGATGCCCCAGCTCCTGCTGGCTCGCTCGATTTATACTCTGCTTTGCAGGAAATTTTAAAGACCTCTCTCATTCACGATGGCTTAGAAAGAGGACTCAGCCAGTGTTGTAAAGCACTAGACAAGTATGTGTTGGTTTTCTTCCTAGTTTAAATATTTGTGACGACTAAATTATGATTCCATGGTATTTAATTGCGAAAATAATGATATATGTGGCATTCCTTCAATATAACTCGACAAAATCAAAACATTTCACTTGGGTTATTTCCGTGGGTTGTGTAGAACAGATATAACGAAATTATGCCAGTAATGTCTCATTTTAAATTTGAAGAAAAAAAAAGCCTTGCATATTTGTTCTTACCCGTTTCATGTGTATGTAAATTCCGCAATTTTCAAGCAGAAAACAATCGAACTGTCATTTGCTTCCACGGAAATGCCCGAATTGAAATGTTTTGATTTTGTCGAGTTATATCGAAAGAATGCTAAGATTATTTTCTTCACTTTCTATTGATAGGTCGATGTGTGTGAGTGCTTCGCGTATGCTATTTAAGTGTTACGCTATAGTTTCTATGTCTCTAAACTATTTTTGTTTCCTCCCATCTAGACGAAAAGCCCATTTGTGTATCTTGGCAAACAGTGTAGATGAACCCAGCTATACTAAACTAGTTGAAGCTCTCTGCACTGAACACGGTATCAACCTCCTCAAAGTAAGAGCAATTATTTATTTACTTGGGTTTTAAAATTGATTTTTAAAATGCTTCTGCTGAATTTTTTTTCTAATTACTCGTGTCAGCTTTTGAAAGTAAAACCATATGGATTTGTATCAGGTTATATTTTACTTTGGTGTGTATGCATGGATATATTATATATATATATATGTCCGAGTCTCATGGTCAACCAACACGTTGCAATTTAACTCCTTTTTGGAAAATTCTCCCAGTTAACCAGTTTAAATATGAAAATTTAATTTACCTATTTCTCTAATTGACTATGGAAACGGCTGTAGGGATAAGAATTTCATATTATATTGATTTAACTATCTTTGAATAACCTGATGTCTATATATCAATTTTTCCATTTTCCTTTTCTCAATCATAAATCATTTAAACACCCATATCCATCATTGCAAAATTAACGCATTTAGCTTTTCACGGAACACTTGTAAAAACCGGAAAGCTACGATGCAAACATCCCTTAAAGGATTATAGGCCCTTTGTATAGTTATATATAGCTGATATTTGCTTTTAACTTGTGATTCCATGTGTTACACAATTGGCTTGTAGCATTTAATACCCCTACATTAGCTGATATTAGTACTGCAATTACTTGTCCAGTCATAACTTCTAATTGTTAAATTGCCTGTATAAAAACTCACGTTTTTTGTATTTTAAAGAGATGTCTACTATCGTCATCATTATACTTCCGCTTATCATGTTGGCATGTTATAGTATATCACCCTCGTAATTAGCACACGTCTGTCATTGATAAATCTTACTCTAATCCGACGGTGAAGAAATACTTGATCAAAAATTGATATTGTCATGCATGTTAATCAAGGAGTAACTACATTAGCTGCAACAAATGGATGTAAATTTATTCCAAATAACTTATATGTTTCTTACTATTTGTCTCATGTAGTAGTCAAGTTAACTCCCTTACTTAAACCGACTGTCTTCAATTAATAACTGGTATGCGATTTTATAATTTTTATAGATGCTTATTCAGCAAATATGAATAGTATTCTACAATGCAGCACATCTTGTGAAAGGTCATACCTCTGTATAGGTAATGTTCCTTCCAAGGTGAAAGAATTGAGTATGATAATAAATGCTCCCTCTTTCTCAACCTCAAGTAAATTGTCATGGCTTTGCACTGAGCAAACATTTTCTACTATATTAGCCTCGTGAAGATGAAAAAGTACTGTTGTTACTGATTATTAGACCAAGCTAGTTGGATATAGCTTCTGATATTGTTTCGCTTTCAGCTTGCACATGTTCATATTTCTGCAATAATCTGTCTAGATGTATACGCCTGGAAGCCCGTTGTGTCTGTAGGTGCTCTTGTCTAGTAGAAGTCATGGTTATAAATGAGCAATATTACACAAGACAAGGTTTTTCCATCTGGCTATGGGGAATGTAACCTTACCTGGAAGCCAGTGTGGAGTTGCAAATAGGAAGAGCATTCAGTTTTAGAAAATACTTCAAATATTCAATCTAACCCATGCAGGCATCGTAAGATGGACGTTTAATAACGATAGGCTACTGATTGGGGGTGGGGGTGTCTTTTATATATGAACAGTTTTTATTTTTACTAGTCATTGAATTTTATGTAATGTTTGGTTTACTCAAATTATGGCTTTATTCAAGTGATTGATACTGGTTTCTTTTGCTTTGAATATTCCCATTATTAGTGATAACTTGGATTTTTTTCTTTCCTTAACTATTACTGTAGTGTTGGGTGTGATGATGATGAATGCTCCCTCTACTGATTATAGAATGAGGATTGCAGTGTCTGACCCAATTGTTGTTGAGAATGGTACAAAATACAAAATGCTTGGAAGTTTGCTTAGCTTCAGGCCAGGCATGATTGACTTATAATCAAAGATGGGTACTACTATAGCGTGTGATCTGCAGTAGTATCAGTGAAATGGGTTAGGGTTAGTCTGTATGCTAAAGTATAAATGGCCAAGTAGACTGTGGTACCCAAGATGTTTAAACTGTAACTCTGGAACATTATTAGAATTAAGAATTGAATTTTATAGTCAAAGGTATTTGCATGGTCTCTCTCTCACTATCAAGTACTTTCTACAATGGCCCCCAGACTTGATGATTTTGGGGATGATACTTTGAAAGGTGACATGTCATGTGTGTTGGGTTTGTCACTAGCTTCCCATCCTGTGTTTGCTTGCATCCCTGTAACTTAGCATTTTTGGCAAAAATAACCAATTCACACTATTCTGTCAAAAGTAATGTTTATTTATTTACGCTATTGTGGATTACTTGTGCAATATTTTGTAGTTTGAGATTTTGATGAATTAACTATTAATTTTTAGAATAATATTGTAGGGTTGGCATGAGGTGCCAGGCCTGGCCAAAAGCAGGTAGAATATTTTGGCCAGTTATGGCCGGTTTAAATGCAAAAGGGTTAAAGATGACACTGTCTCAAGCAGTTTTTGAGTAACTAATTGGCAGCAACTTTGATACATTCAGCATTTCCATTTTTGGAGGTTTTGTACCTTGGTTGTTTTGCTTATTTTAAAAAACCTTTTATACACTTGTCTAAGTTATGTGTTGGATATGACCGAGTGCTCTCTTTAATGATGTATAATATGGATTGCGACATCTGATCCAGCATAGAAAGTATTTTTACCGTGTGGCTGGGGCCGTTTAACCTATGGTCATTCTTCATTAAGTAAATCCATGATCAGAAATCCCCTGTTACTTTCGTTTATGTCTCTTTATTATATATGTGACTAATGTATTCTTTATTATAGTGGTAGGATGGGATTTAAAGAAAGTTTTGCTATCCTTAGCAGGTCAAGCAACTACTGAACCTCAACCGTTGAGTTTCATGGTATTGTATAGATAGTTGTCTGAGGTACTAGAATCTTCCAATTTGGTGAAGTTTAAGGCCCAGTTGAGCTAAATGTAGAATGACAAAATCACTTATCTTGAGGTATCCATTTCATTGCATTTATGTAAAGTTTATCTAAATTTTCTTTGAATCTGTTACAAAAAATATTTGTCCCAACATGCATAGCTGTTTTCACCTTTTATTTTTCTGATATGTAACAATATTGTTTTATACTATGTAATATGGTTGGATATGATGAAGCTAAATGCTCCCTCTTCTGAAATGTCTATTGAGGATTGCAATAACTGACCCAACCGTATTTTGTTACCCCCAAGTTTTCAACCATGAAGTGAAGCATTAAAATATATCACAAGGGGAAAAATATTATTTTGCTTAGTGAAAAAGGTGGGGAGATTCTCTTTTGCAAAAGAGATAATTTCACTGCAACATAGTTTATTCCATTTAGTGAATTTTTCATAAAGACAATGGTGGTTACACTAAGTATCTGAATATTGGGACAGACTAGTAGCCACTAACCTTTTGTCATTTTCATCACTGGAAACTTTTTACTTAATTCACATGCTAAGTCAAACCTCTTTGAACAGATTGCAATGGCAATCAGTCAAGGTTTATAGCTGATTTCATAGGTTGGTTTTTTTTCTCTCTCTTATGCCCTCTTTCCATTACATCCATAACTTAAAACATCTTGTGATACATCTGAAAAATTTTGCTGTTGCATTGGACAATGCTCTCTCTCCTAATACATAATGAAGATTGCAATGATTCACCTATTAAGAATTTACAAAATATGACCTCGATCTAAACAACCTCTCAAATATACATTGATTTAAGTAGTCCTGTGATGGGACACTTCAGTCATGATGCCTAAATTTCAAGTGCATGTAGGACTGCTTGTTTTATTTATTTATTTATATATATATATATATATATATATATATATATATAGATAGATGGGTGAGTGAAATTCAGCTGATGTTTTTAGTAAGTTATGCTTTATTTTCGTACACGTGTTGTGTCTGAAGTACTGAACCAGTGACTCTTGGTTAAATACTTTATTCTTGAAAATACTATGGCTTATTTTCTGTTACATTGTTTTATACTATGTAATATGGTTGGATATGATGAAACTAAATGCTCCCTCTTCTGAAATATCTATTGAGGATTGCAATAACTGACCCAACCGTATTTTGTTACCCCCAAGTTTTCAACCATGAAGTGAAGCATTAAAATATATTACAAGGTGAAAAATATTATTTTCCTTAGTGGAAAAAGTGGGGAGATTCTCTTTTGCAAAAGAGATAATCTCACTGCAACATAGTTTTTTGTCTCAAATATTGCTTTCTTCTTGAACATAGTTTATTCCATTTAGTGAATTTTTCATAAAGACAATGGTAGTTACACTAGGTATCTGAATATTGGGGCAGGCTAAATTTCAAGTGCATGTAGGACTGCTTGTTTTATTTATTTATTTATATATATATATATAGATAGATGGGTGAGATTCAGCTGATGTTTTTAGTAAGTTATGCTTTATTTTCATACATGTGTTGTGTCTGAAGTACCTGAATGATCCAATTTTGTGATATTAGTGATCATTAGGTCTAACCTAGCTAAAGCATGCCGTCCTTATATTTTACTCCTTATTTCTAAGGAGTAAATACACTTGTTTGGTAATGTTCTGGTTGTAATGTTATTTTAAACAATGGAGTTGTTTGGTTGGGATAGATGCTCCTCCCTTTCCTGAAATACTTTTTGAGGGTTATAGTAACTAGTCCAATTGAGGCTAAGAAGTGTACAAAATTGGCATTGCCTGTAGAAACAGTAATACTGTTATTTAACCCGTTATTCAGCTTCAGTGAAATGTAATGCTTATTCATGATTTTGAGAATATGATATTGTGATTGTTTTTTTTAAATGACATTGTAGGGTAGGTGAGAGAAGCACGATCTTGTCAGTTTGAACATAAAGCAGAATATTTGGGCTGGAAATAACAGGTTTAAATGCTAAAGGATTGAATCTAAATTGACTTCTGTGAAAATAGTTGTTTATTCATTTTTTTTAACTTTGCTAATTTTATAGATATTATCACAGTGAAGTTTTGTCTTTCTTTTCAGGTTGAAGACAGCAAGAAGTTAGGCGAATGGGCTGGTCTTCGTCGTATTGATGTTGAAGGCAAAGCCAGAAAAGTGAATGGATGTGGCTGTGTTGTTGTAAAGGTAATGCAATCTATTCTATGATATAGTCTATTTTTAGAAATTTCTTTTAAATACTGTTTTATAAGCAGTGGCTTCATAGGTTATGAAGTTTCAAGGATGTGTTGGATAAATAACAAAGTATTTTTATTTGAAACACTGATCTGTTTGCAACCCCAGAGTCCTGTGGTTGTGAAGTGAACTCCTTGACTTCAAAGCCATGATTTTCATTTTAATTCAGAGAGAGGGAAAATTTGTTTCTCTCTAGAGAATTGAATTTTAGTGAAGAATGCCTTTGATGTCATGATTGAAATAGTTTGCCCAAAAATGATTGAAAGATGATTTTAGAAAGTAAATGAATTTTCTGGAATTCCTCAGTTATTAGATATTAAGTTGCTTTTATTGTTTTGTATATAGTCTTGATAGGAATATGTAATGTTGATTTCTAAATTTGGCACAAAGCCATCAATTTCGGGGGAGGTGGTGAGTGAATTACATTGACCCTCAGTACTCAACTGGTATTTATTTTACCAACTCTGAAGAGATGAGGAGCAAAGTTGATCTTAGTGAAATTTCAACTCAGTGGAGATGGATGAAATCATTTTGCCCAGCATGCTAACAATTCTGCCAGCTCGCCACTTTGTTGGTTATGTAATGTTAATAGAAGTGAAGTACTTGAAATATACAGGGATACGACTTTTCTTTGCAGGTTACGTTTGCAATTCTGTCTTAACATTACTCATCCAATTGTTGAGTATTTTAATTCCCTCTGACTTATAGGTTCTTGTATTGTGATTTGAACAACAGACCAGTGACTCTTGGTTAACTACTTTATTCTTGAAAATACTATGGCTTATTTTCTGTTGCATTGTTTTATACTATGTAATATGGTTGGATATGATGAAACTAAATGCTCCCTCTTCTGAAATATCTATTGAGGATTGCAATAACTGACCCAACCGTATTTTGTTACCCCCAAGTTTTCAACCATGAAGTGAGGCATTAAAATATGTCACAAGGTGAAAAATATTGTTTTGCTTAGTGGAAAAAATGGAGAGATTCTCTTTTGCAAAAGAGATCTTACTGCAACATTAAAAAAAAACTGAAGTTACAAGAAGTTATTCACAACTCCCAACATATTAAACTGCCTTGTTCTCACGTTAAATATGACTTTACTGTCACAAAGAAATTATCAAGCTTAATAACAATCTATTAAGCAACAACTACCCCATATACATACTATCCACTCCAATTATGAAAAAAAAAGGGCATGGAACCAATAAACTCTCCACTGTCTACCCTATGTGAAAGGCCTCTCTCAAACGATACAAGTATTCAAGAGTAATACAACACTTCGCAAATATCTCCTTCGAGTAAAACCACCAATAGAAGAGAATATGACCAAAAACTGCGTACTCCATCCCATGCAGCTGTGGTAGGTTACGCAAAGGTGACACATGCCACCCCATCAAAATAAGGGTGGATGAACATGGCAAAGCTGTGACATGAGATATTGATAAATCAGATATAGCTGATCATGTATGGAATAATGGAGACCACTGGAAAATACGAAAACTAAACAGAAGCAGCCCATATGCTAGGACACAACAACCTCCTAAGTGCAGATATGAGTAGCATATGGGAACCAGTATTAAGGAAGGATAGGAAAATATTAGATTTATAAGCCTTAAAATTCACTCCATAATTGCCTATGAGCATTGTGGTAAACTCGGGCTACTAACCCCAAGATTCCAAGTTTGATTCCCAGCAGTGATCTGAATAATAACATTGAAAAATACCTTAGGAATGAGAACCCAGATTCGAAATTTCCTCCAAGATACCTGATGAAGGCTGGAGGGTATATAAGCCGAAACATGTTAACAACAAAGATGAGAGCAAATATCCATCAAATGCAAATAATGTACATTTCCCATCTCTTAAATATAGGACTGAAAGAAGTAAAGTTATATCACAATTGACTTGGATAAATGAAATTATTTGTATGTGTTGAAAAAAATTTAGGACAAAGTATAATTTGCAGCTTGGTGTAAATTTTGTGTGCTATATCATCTTATTGCTCAGCAGGTATGACTATGTTGGTCTTTGATGCAACTAGTGTTTTAAGTACCTAACATTTTGTTCTTCAGAGTTAAATTTTTGCTATTTGTTTTATTTCAGGACTATGGAAAAGAATCACAAGCACTTGATGTTTTGAATGAATATTTCAAGTCCAAGAAATAACTTCTTATAGCATTCTGTGAGCATATGCTATGTTAATAAAGTGTTTGTAAAACAGACTTTCACTGTATTGTTTCAGTTCGGCTTGGTATTTTAATAAATGTCCTGATAAATACTTAAGGCGACAAAAATTCAAATCACCATAAAATACTTGTGAGATCTGGGCTACATGTTGAATGTGGCAGTATAGCAGCAGGGTCACTAGCTTAATTGCTGGAATAATAGCAGCTGTGTGTAAGGAGCATAAAATACTAGAATACTATATTTCTGGACTTAGGTGCTTTTGTTTCTATTCAGTGTAGCAGGCTGTATTTAAATTGGCCAGTTTTGTCTAATATTACCATCTGTTTAAAGAAAAATATCTGATCTTTGATGTCTGGTTCCTGTTTTGAGTTTTCTTCATGCAAATTCCACTTGCTAGATATCTTCCAAGATTAGGAGACAATGTGATTATTTTAGCCTGATGACATTGCCAGGCCTTGTGATATTGGGTGGATGGGGGATAAATCTGACTGAACTATTTGTAAAGTAACTGTAGAATGCTTTCCTTCCAGATAACTAACGTTAGTTTTGGTGTAGTCCACCTATTGCCTCCATTTGTTGTTAATGACATATGCTGACTAAATTTGGTTTGTCAGTGTTCTCTCAGCATTCTCTTTTAGTCCAATAACTGAACCATACAAGTTTAAAATCCAGCAGTGAATTAGTTTCGAGGCTGATTGCTTAGTTCCCTTTCCTTTCACTCAAATTTGACATTTATGCCCCATATTGGGACTTGTACTGTTGACGTACTTAGATGACTTTGAAGGGATCTAAAGGATGAAGTGATTAAAGCAAATGTCAATGCTGGATGACATGGAAGAGGTAAGGAACTACTGCACTAATAAAGTACAGACAGACATGATAAAGGTTGTTATCCACTGGAATTTTTGGAACAACTTATGTCACAAAATTTCTTTCCTCAATTTTTGCAATTTGACAATGTGGAATGGCACTAATTCCCAATTAAGTGCTTGCATTAAAACTGATTTAGAATTTGATCTTTGTCCCAGATCTTACTTTAAATCTATATTTTCATGGTGTTTATTCCATCCTTTGTGTGTGCTTTTAACCTTGTCACTCCGTACTCCCACTTGAATGGGAATAGGATGTCATCTCTGAATTCTTGATAAAGCTATAACAAACACATAGAAAAAAAATATAGCTGATTTTGTTCAGTTTGGTTGCAACCATTACCCTTGAGTTGCATATGCAACTTTTTTTTTGTTTTGCTCAGGAGTCCAGGTGGAGGGTTAGGATGGTTGATAGTAAAGTAGGTCAGATTTGACATTTCTAGCAGGTCACCTATGTAGAAGCTGGGACATTGTTGAATGTCAGTTTACTAGCATACCTGTCATCAAAAAAATGGGAGAAACCACTGGTAAATGTTAAGTATATACACATTCATATGCAATATTGAATAATATACTAATAAAGACAATCTGTTAATACATGCTCACATGGATCAGACAGATTTTGTACTGTTGGATGTAATTCCTGTTGCCAACCTGATCCAGTTAAGGTAATATTTCACCATGTTCAGACATGATTACATGTAAGATTGGAAATGATGCTCTGTATGGGTAAATCAAACTTCCATCAAGTCTATCGTTGGTGTAAACTGTCTCGTAGTTCCTGACTATGGTTTATATATGCACATGTAACAACTTAAGGGCAACTGAATAAATTTGTGACATGCAAAGTCCCTTCTCAACCTAAGGTGACATGGTGGTTTGAATGGCGTAGTTGACAGGGCCAGGAGAGAGCAGAAATGGAACTCCATCTGCCAATAGGTACTTTTATTTCTGGTTGAACAAAGGACCAGCGGTTCTTCCTTAAATACTTTGTCCTTGAAAATACTGAGACATTTTCGGTTGTATGAGCATATGGCCTGACAGTAAAGTCATATTTAACATGTTGGGAGTTAGTAACATCTTGTAACTTCAATTTTCTGATCCTTGAGGATTGTACAGCCTAAATAATGGTATTGTCGAGCGGATATGTACAATTGATATTATATATGTTAGCTCTTAAAACTTGTAGCCTAGTAAGTTCTTAGAACAACACATTGCTTAGTCTGCCTAATATAGATCCAGCTGTCCAAATGGACAGTAGCTTGGTAGATAAAGCAGTTAAGAATAGGAAAATGGAAAACCTGGCCCATCAGGAATCACCACCAAGATCCTTAAAATATCTGGCCTAGTCACCTGCATAGTTAATCAGGTTGTCCATAAGGGAGTCATACCCAACTGGTGTAGCAGTACCATAATCTACAGCTACAAAGGTTCAGGCGATGCCTAACAAATAATTACAGAGGTATCAAACTGCTGGACTGGGTAATGAAAGTTATAGAAAAGGCTATAGTGCAAATAATTGGGAGAACCTAGATGAGATGTAGTTTGGTTTTGTATCTCAGAGAACGTACTACTTTCCTTGTAAGGCAACTGCAGAAGTATTTGGCCAAAAATAAACTTCTACTCCCTTATCTGGTGGTCAATGCAGAAGCTAGGGATAGAAGAGTGGTTAGTGAAGGTTGGCAACAAGTGTAGTAATAAATTCAGTGTAGTTCTTGTTTATCATAGACCTCCAGGCCATAGCAGGAATTCGAGACTGGGAACACCTCTACACTGATAGCCTTATGGCTGAATCACTACCTGACTTAGATTTAAGAGGAAAACTGAATATAAGAGGCATGTGTGCAAGAGAGAAGACTGCTGGTTTGGTCATATGATACTTATGGATGAGGACAGCTTTGTAAAGTGCCAATCTTAAATTGTGGAAGGGGGTAGACTCAGGAAGACAGGATGAAGTGGTTAGAAAGGATATTCAGATGCTGGGCCTCCCTGACAAAGTGACTAGGAGAATGAGAGTTGTGGCAATTTGCTGTACCTGGGATGTGTCAAGCTTAGTCAAATTACTGTCATCCACATATAGGCTTGTCTTTCACAAGTTTGGTATGTAAAAAGCACTCTGCAGACTGTAAAGGGTTTGGGATTAGGAAGGGCATCCAGCTACAGCAGACAATAGGAGTCTGGACAGCTGTCAAACTGTCCTTCCCATGCCAGCATGAAAAATGGATGTTAAATGATGATATAGAGATGCATATATGGTGGGCTTCTTTCAGTTTCCTGGGCTATAGTTGAAAACACTCAAGGTTCCTATACATGTCTGTTTTATTGCCTTTTATTTGTTTCAATTAGACTGACCATGTAATATAGGGCAGGGCTTTTAGTCACATGAATTGACCCCCAGTATTCATTTTTTTCGGCCTGATACATATCTCCCTACAGTAACATGTAAACAAACAGCAGTGGTGGGGGCAAGGCACACAGCAGGCTTCTTTCAGCTTCAGTCTACCAATTCCACTCACAAGACAGTCAGCCAGAGCTAGCACGATTGAGCAGCAAACTTCTATATACATATGCACGTGTCATCCTTTACTTGGGGAAAAATGTCAGGAAAGACACATATGGAAAAACGGACTAAAGCAAAAAAAGAGGAATATATATAGATGTTATAGGAGTGATTTTTTGAAAATGTGTAAGATTAATTTCATATATTTTTAAATGTGTAATGTCAGTGTGTACACAAGTGTAAGCACCCTGAGAGAAATGTTGGACGTAAGAAGCATCAGATATAGTGTGCAAGTGAGATAACTGCACTGGTATGATCATGTACTGTGTGAAGAAGTGCCACTCCCTAACAGTGGAAGGAACCCATAGAAGAGGAAGACATGGGATGAGTTGGTGAAGCATAACCTTCAAACATTGAGCCTCACAGAGGCAATGACAAAAGATCGAAACCTCTGGAGATATGCTGTGATTGAGAAGATCCAGCAAGTAAAGTGAGATTACTGCCGTTGCCTATACTGGTGTTGCATAACCAGCCCATTTAAAATGTACCTCTGAATTGTCGGGCAACACACCATGCTTGAGACCTATTGAGTCAAGTAATATTAAATCGTAATGGAAATTGTAGTTGTGGCTGATGTCAGTGTCACCTGACTGGCCCGTGCTGGTGGCATGCAATAAGCACCATGCATGTGTGGGTCAATGCCAGTGCTGGTTGCATGTAAAAAGCACCCACTACACTCAAGAGTGGTTGGTGTTAGGAAGGGCATCCAGCTGTAGAAACCTTGCCAGATCAAATTGGAGTCTAGTGCTGCCTCCTGACTTGCCAGTCCCCAGTCAAACTGTCCAACACATGCCAGCAAGGGAAACAGACGTTAAATGATGATTTGTGTGTATTAGAGTGAAATTGTTGAAATAAACAATTTCACTCTAATTTTTGCACAGTAACTTCAGAGCAAAACCTTTTACTACAGTTTGCCTGCATTTTGTATCTCTGGCTGTCACTCACTCAAACTGTTGTTTTATTCTCCTACCAGCATAACTGATGACACACATTATATTTAAGATTTTGAGGTGAAGTGCAAGTGGTGCTAATATTTATATGGGACATAAGTTGTAAAATATGGTGTTGCCAAGAGAAAAGACAGGTGTTCCAAAACTTTAGCCTACAACCTGTTCATATATAATAATTTCCATGGAATGTGGAATTCTGCACATCCCCTGGAAATTATCTTGGTTTAATTTCTATATTCTCCCTAATAAACTTCACTGAATTCAGTATTCTGCAATTTCATGACACCTAACTCCTAGGATGAGGTAAATATGACTGGAATATCTTTGACCATGGGACCTCATGCAACTGTAGCACAAGATATGACAACCACAGGTTTGATTTACTAGACTTCATAAGGAAAGTACAATCTTCTAAAGCCAACTTGATCAGTGAAAATAGGTTTTTTACATGGCCAATTAAAAGCCTGTTAAGAAATAAAAATGACAAGAAATATTTACAAGTTTTTATCTTCAAAAAAAACATACAGTTTTGAATATCATTCAATCCATGATACTTTGACTCCATTGATTGCCATATTCTGTACCAAATAAACCTCGGCACTGCATTGAGTATTCTTTCACAAGTTCACGCACTCGTCTTCTGTTAACTCTCTCCCTTAAAAGACAAGCAAAATAGGAATTCAAATTGGTGCTAAACTCAAAAGTTGATGTTACTATTAAAAGTAAGGCGTTTTTTTCATTATTACTCTATATTGCATGTCATTTTCTTCATTTGGTCTTTTGAAATGACTAAATATAAACTTTCAAATTATAATTTATGGAAAATTCATTTGGAAACTGGGCAATGTCCATACAACAAAATTTGATAAAAATTGATTAGCTTGTTTCCTCATTGATCATAAAATGAGTGAATCAAGGCAAAATCAGGAGGATGGTAGATGTCAGTGATGCCATTGCAAAGATTCTCATACAAAAATCCATTTTGTTTTTGGCTGGTATGCACCAGGTGAAATTTGAGGCACATTAACCTACACCTGTTTCTAAGTAACATTACATAACCCCTAAATTCTTTGAACACTAACAACACAATGGCTGGACATGATTTCATTGATTACTGAGGAATGACTCTGACATTTGTCTATAACTAGCACATGATGTCAAAACAAGGAAACATTAACATATATATATATACATGCATACATACACAACTGGTTTCAGTTTCTGTGAGCCAAATCAACTCACAATGCTTTGATCATATAATAGAAGATACTTATCCAAAGTGTCATGTCATGAGATGGGTTGAAAATCATGTGGTTTGTGGCTTTCACATGAACTTCTTACCACACAATTTTGCCTGCACCTTCAGGTGCAAAAGAATATGTTTTTGAAGAACAAATTCATAGTTATAATAACTAAAATTCATACAAATGTTTTTTATCCTATTTTTTTTTTTTTAAACAATGGGTAATAATAAAGAAGTCAACCCAAAAAGAAAAAAAATTATTACCTTAAAACACAAGTATAAAAATGTTTTCTTTGATCTTTAGATTGTTTGGTTAGAGGCCTATCATCTCTGGAAATGACGTTGTTCATAAATTTTGTCAATTCTTCGATATGTAGTTTATTTAGGGCAAGTAGTACATCAGCATATTGATCAAGAACTGACCTGGGACATTCTCCTTCAATACCCTGAAATACATCACACCAATTTTTCAGTGCATTTTAATGATGTAATTAGATAATCTGATAAAGTATGATGACTCACATTTGTAAAACAAAAGCAATAAGATCTTGTAATGTTCATGCATTTGCAGTAGCAAAAATTTGACATTCTCTGCTAAGCTGGAAAATTGAAACTTGTAAAATAAGCATTTAAATTAAACAAAACTTTATTTGCATTGAAACTTCTGACTAATTTTTCATTCCTAATTATAAAAGATTACATTATGTTTATAGAATGAATCAGATATAACTAAACTTTATTAAGAATGGAACTATCAGGTTAAATCTCACTTCTGGTGTTTCCAAAGAACACTCATATTCATAAGGCTTCACTGGTACATTATGACAATGGTTTATATAGAACTCTTTTGGCACATTAGTAATTAAATTTGGTATCAATTTACAGTTAGGTGAACTGAGCCATTTTGAAAGTTCTACAGTTCCATAACCATATACTACTAACCTTTTGACTGGATGTTTGCTCTCCTAAACATTAGACCTCCTTATGGGATTCTACACCGATTCTGACAGACAGGCTTCACTCACAAGATTTTGATTGAGCAAAGGCTATGATACAAGGAAGTAGCTTATGGAATTGAAAATGGAACCATGCTGTTGTAAAGTATACAGCTTAACCACCATTGTTAACTACCTGGAGATTTTAGAATTATTACTTCACTGAATATAAATATGATGGCCAAGAATTTATGAAACTGAAAAGTTATTTTAGCATACAATTGTCATAAGATCAAAGTTAAAAACTGTTTTCGTATACGAGTTGGAATACATGGTTGTCTTACTTTAAATGGAGATCTATATTTTTTGTCACTCACCTTTAGCAGCTGTCCAATTAAGTTACTGCTATACTTTTGTATAACACATTTTACCCAGGGTACTTCACATGCAAAACTAAAGAATTCTTGCTGCAAATGATAAAAAAACAACTTTTTAGGTAAAGTTCATCATCATCATTTAACATCCGTTTTCCATGCTGGCATGGGTTGGACGGTTTGACATGTGCTAATACAAGGATTTATAGCTGTTTTGGCTTTGTTTCTATAGCTGGATGCCCTTTCTAATGCTGACCACTTTACAGAATGTATTGGGTACTTTTTACATGGCACCAGCTCCCTTCATGAGAAAGCACTACAAAGGTGATTTTAGAATATCAGTAAAGAAATGATTCCTATTATTTATTTTAGATTTTTCCACCAGTATGATATATATCGTGGACAAAGGTATGTAGCTGGTTCTCTCGCAGTGTGTATTCACCAGGGGCAAATGTCTTCTAAATTAACCTTGTGCTGACTAAATGATTCAAAAGTGAAATTTAGCAGACAGAAACGTTAGCACGCCGGGCGAAATGCTTAGCGGTATTTCGTCTGCCGTTACGTTCTGAGTTCAAATTCCGCCGAGGTCAACTTTGCCTTTCATCCTTTTGGGGTCGATAAATTAAGTACCAGTTACGCACTGGGGTCGATGTAATCGACTTAATCAATTTGTCTGTACTTGTTTGTCCCCTCTGTGTTTAGCCCATTGTGGGTAGTAAAGAAATAGGTATTTCGTCTTCCGTTACGTTCTGAGTTCAAATTCCACGAGGTTGACTTTGCCTTTCATCCTTTCAGGGTCAATAAATTAAGAAGCAGTTATGCACTGGGGTTGATGTAATCAACTTAATACCTTTGTCTGTCCTTGTTTGTCCCCTTGTGGACAATAAAGAAATAAGAAACTGTATAGAAGCCTGTCATCAACTAAATGGTTTCAGGTTCGATCTCACTGCTTAGTAAATTAAGCAAATGCTTTCTATTATAGCCTCGGTCCTACCAATGCTTTGTTATTTGGTGAACCAAGACATGTTAATATACAAATATGCATGTGTCTGAATTGAGACTGCTTGTCCAGAAGTCATGCCTGTGGATTACATAAACAATATGTCCTGTAGTTTGACATGCAAAGACAAGTGAAAGAAAGTACCTTACTTAAAATTCTACCTGAAGAAATCTCATCCAAACCATGCATTCAATATTTAAAAAATAAAACATTTACAGGGTTGGCGACAGGAAGGGCAGTTGGGCATAGAAAGTTTACCTCAGTGAACTCTGATCCATGCAAGCATGGAAAAGTAAACAATGACGCAGGAGTGGCTGTGTGGTAAGTAGCTTGCTTACCAACCACATGGTTCCGGGTTCAGTCCCACTGTGTGGCATCTTGGGCAAGTGTCTTCTGCTATAGCCCTGGGCTGACCAATGCCTTGTGAGTGGATTTGGTAGACGGAAACTGAAAGAAGCCTGTCGTATATATTTATATATGTTTGTGTGTCTGTGTTTGTCCCCCTAGCATTGCCTGACAACCGATGCTGGTGTGTTTACGTCCCCGTCACTTAGCGGTTCAGCAAAAGAGACTGATAGAATAAGTCCCGGGGTCGATTTGCTCGACTAAAGGCGGTGCTCCAGCATGGCCGCAGTCAAATGACTGAAACAAGTAAAAGAGATATATATATGTATGTCTGTGTGTGTGTGTATACATTTGTGTGTCTGTGTTTGTCCCACCACCATCGCTTGACATATGATATTGGTCTGTTTACATCCCGGTAACTTAGCAGTTCAGCGAAAGAGACCAATAGAATAAGTACTATGCTTACAAAGAATAAGTTCTGGGGTTGATTTGTTTGACTAATGGCGGCGCTCCAGCATGGCCATAGTCAAATAACGGAAACAAGTAAAGAAAAAAAAATGAAATGATGACAGTGATAAGAGTACTAATCTCTATACATCAGAATGATGCCATGATTCATACTTTTATGCAGGTATAGTATTGGCCATGTGGCTAAAAAGATTGCTTCTCAACCACATGGTTTCAGGCCCAGCTCCACTATGTGGCACCATGGGTGAGTGTCTTCTACCAATAGCCCCAGGCTGAACAAAGCCTTATGAGTGGCTTCAGTAAGAAACTGAAAGACGTCTATTGTCTGTATATATATATATATTTATTCTTTTATACTTTTACTTGTTTCAGTCATTTTTTACTGAAACCATGCTGGAGCACCATCTTTTTTGGTCAAAGAAATCAAGCCCAGGACGTATTCTTTGTAACCGTAGTGCTTGTTTTATCAGTCATTTTCACTAAACCACTAAGTTATGGGTACTTGAATACACCAATATCGGTCGTCAAGTAATGGTGGGAGGACAAACACAGACACACACATATAACAGGCTTCTCTCAGTTTCTTCTGTCTATTAAATCCACTCACAAAGCTTTAGTTGGCCCAAGGCCATGGCAGAAGAGACACTTGGCCAATGTGTCATAGTGGGACTGAACCCGGAACCATGTGGTTGGGAAGCTTCTTACCACACAGCCACGCCTAATGTATGTATGTATATATATCATCATCATCGTTTAACGTCCGCTTTCCATGCTAGCATGGGTTGGACGGTTCAACTGGGGTCTGGCAAGCCCGAAGGCTGCACCAGGCCAGTCAGATCTGGCAGTGTTTCTACAGCTGGATGCCCTTCCTAACGCCAACCACTCCGAGAGTGTAGTGGGTGATTTTATGTGCCACCGACACAGGTGCCAGACGAGGCTGGCAGACGGCCACGCTCGGATGGTGTTTTTTATGTGTCACCGACACAGGTGCCAGACGAGCCTGGCGGACGGCCACGCTCGGATGGTGTTTTCTTATGTGTCACCGACACAGGTGCCAGACAAGGCTGGCGGACGGCCACGCTCGGATACGCTCGGATGGTGTTTGTTACGTGCCCTCAGCACGGAGGCCAGTCGTTGCGGTACTGGCTACGGTCATGTTCGGATGGTTTTCTTATGTGCCACCGGCACTGGTACCACAAGGATACAAATTCCATTGATGTTCATCTATTTTGATTTGGTTCGATTTGATTTGATTCGATTCTCACTTGCCTCAACAGGTCTTCACAAGTGTCACAAGAAGGAAGGTATGCACAGGTGGACTGACTATGTCCCAGGTAGGGGCCATATATATATATATATATATATATATATATATATATATATATATATTTCTTATTGCTCACAGGGGGCTAAACATAGAGGGGACAAACAAGGACAATGGGATGAAGTTGATTACATTGACCCCAGTGCATAACTGGTACTTATTTAATCAACCCCAAAAAGGATGAAAAGCAAAGTCAACCTCAGCGAAATTTGAACTCAGAACGTAATGGCAGATGAAATACCGCTAAGCATTTCGTCCAGTGTGCTAACAATTCTGCCAGTTTGCTGCCCTTATACATGCATATATATATATGGTGGGTGTACATGTACATATATATGAGTATGTGGTTGTGTCTCCGTGTCTTGACACCACACAATGGTCGTAAATGAACATCATCAACATACAAGTGGTGTCTTTCATTTCCAGTTCTCCATGAAAACATTTTCTGGCATTGGGAAATATTACCCTGCTTAGAAACAGGTGAAAGTTGGTGACAGAAAGGGCATCCAGTTGTAGAAAATTTACCTCATTGAATTCTGTCTGACCAATGTGAGTATGGAAAAGTAGATGCTAAAATGACAACAATAAGATTATAACAATTGCAGCGTGGAAGGTGTTTGTAAGCCATTTAAGATTAAACTTAAATGTTGAAGTGAATCGAACGGCTTTTGCGTGTTTCTTAAATGGCTTACAAACACCTTCCACGCTGCAATTGTTTTCGTTTCAGCACACGATCTCAGATCAAATCACTTGCTATGCAGGTACATCTCCGTAAATAAGATTATAATTTTTCAGTATGTCAATATCATTTTTAGACATGAAGTGATTTTTTAAAAATATATATATATCTATACATAGTTTTAATTGGTTTGATCTCTACCATCACATGTCATATTCCTGGATGTGTACATCTTGATTTCAACGTAGGAACTGTTATTTTTGTAAATTAAGATTATTAACACACTCATGAACTAGCTATTGATGCATTAATAGACATTTAACTGATTTGGTGGATTTCAAAAAAAAAAAAAAAAGGAATGTAAAAATACTTACTAAAAAATAAGATGATGCTTTAACAGTGAAATTTTCAGGAAGACTAAGACCAAGAACAGCTGAAAATATATGAACAATGGTCAATTTAAAAATAAAATTATAAATTATGTCAAATAAATATGAATAATAAAAAATAACCTTTGAATGTATTCAGATACAAACAAATTCATGATTTATATTATAATCTATAGTTGAAACTGCCATTACAAATTATATTTGCATCCAGCCATAGAAACCTTGCCAAATCAGATGGGAATCTGATGCAGCTTACCAGTTTCAGTCAAACTGTCCAACCCATGCCAGCATGGAAAGTAGATGCTAAATGTTGATGATGATGCCATTTAGTAGCTCAAAGTTGGTTTCTTTTGTTTTTTTCTTCACATTTTTCCCAAGTTAATATGAGTGTGTTGGCTTCTGAAAAACTTTGACAGTTGCAAGTTGTTTAAGCAAGTATATATATTTTTTTATCTTAGATGTTGTTCTTATCATTAATTCATATATGGACAAGAAGTGAGGCCACATGACCCAGTGGTTAAGATGTTGCACTCACTATCACAAGATTGTGGTTTCAGTTCCAAGACCAGCAGTGCAAGGTGTTTTTGAGTGGAACACTTCAATTCACGTTGGTCCAGTCCACTCAGCTGTAAATGAGTAACCCTGCAACAGATTGGCGTTCTGCTCAGAAGTAATGTTGGTAGGGTGGCATCATTCAAAAGTTACAACAATGTAAGGGTTTTGTGACCAGCAGTGTATAATAACACCTGATAATCAAATCAATACAATGATATGAACAAGGAGTTGACAATAAAGTCAG
>NC_043000.1:58914559-59077059 GCF_006345805.1 Octopus sinensis | reverse complement strand
AGAAATAGCAGATGCATTTGCTTGCTCTATCCATCTTGGCCACACCATTATTAAATAGGTGGTGCACATTTTAAGAACCATGGTTATGTAGTTGTGGAATATTTTTCAACTAAATAAATAATTCTTATTTCTTTACTGCCCACAAGGGGCTACACAGAGAGGGGACAAACAAGGAGAGACAAATGGATTAAGTCGATTATATCGACCCCTGTGCGTACAAGGATGAAAGGCAAAGTTGACCTTGGTGGAATTTGAAATCAGAACGTAACGGCAGATGAAATACCACAAAGCATTTCGCCCAGTGTGCTAACATTCCTGCCAGTTTGCCGCCTTGCTAAATAATTCTATTACATCAAACATTCAGATAATTCCTATGTCAATATTGAAATCTGCAAGGGCAAAAAATCCCTGTCCCATCTATGCAATAAAAATAAATAAATAAATATCTATTTGATACATTTTCTAGATTCCATCATGTGAAAGTTTCTGCAAAATTAAATTAACAATATTTAAACAAATTTATATAAGAAAGTTGTTGATATGAATGGAACTACACAAACACTTACATGTTTTGCCAAGCTAAGGATGCAAGAATGAGGAAAAGTGTGACATATGTGAATCAATATCTGGAATGTGTCTTGTGCTATTGGAGCAAATCCATCCATGAGAACTCTAAGTGCTTTCCTAAATAACTCACAGATTGCCTGAAATAGAAACAGAAAGCAGCAAATTGATGATTAAGTTCATTTACAGAATTTTACTAAATGAATTCTAACAATAAATATGAACTGGAACTCTTTAGCATTCAGTTTACTCTGTCAAATGTAATGCTTATTTATTCACATTGTTGTGAATTAATCATTACCTTGGAGCTTTAAGACTTTGATGATGTAATTGTTTATTTTTTAGAATGACATTGTAAGGTAGGTGTAAGAAATCAGATATAGACAATTTGAACTTAAAACATGAAGAATATTTGGGCTGGATGTGGCCAATTTAAATGCTAAAGAGTTCAATTTTGAAGAGAAAGAGCAGTGTACTGGTTTACAAATGAATTGTAATTGTGAATATACTTATTCAAGTGAAAATTTGTATCCACCAAAAAATTACCAAAATACTAATATATAAATTGTTTTTTAGTTAGTTTTTTTTTTGTAAGTAATGATGGACAAAAAGTCTGAGCAAGGATTTAAAACCAAGTATTTTAAAAAAAATGTAATAATTTAAGACATAGAGATGGACTTCATGAGATAAAAACTATTGCAAATGATATATTTTTCAAAATGTTTTCTGCTATTGCAGAAAAATATTTGTCCCTTAAGTATTTTATAAAATTTGATGGTATAATTATGTATTTCACATTTCGCTTATAGCTAAAAACCAAGTATGAATGTAAATGATATTTCAAGTTATTCTTTTACTTGCTTCAGTCATTTAACTGAGGCCATGCTGGAGCACAACCTTCAGTTGAACAAATCAACCCCAGGACTTATTCGTTGTTCTCTTATTGTTCTCTTTTGCCAAACTGCTAAGTTACGGGGACGTAAACACACTAACATCGGTTGCCAAGTGATGTTCGGGGAACAAATAGACACGCAAACATATCATCATCATCATTTAATGTCTGTTGTCCATGATGGCATGGATGGACAGTTTTACTGGGCTGGCATTCTGGAAGGCTGCAAAAGACTCCAGATTGATTTGGCATGGTTTTCTACAGTTGGATGCCCTTCCTAACACCAACCATTCCGAGAATGTAATGGGTGCTTTTACATGCCACCAGCACAGATGCCATTTGCGTGACACCAGGGTGCATTTACATGCCACTGGTACAGGTGCCAGTTTGCACAACACCAGTATCTGTCATGACTGTGAAATTGCTTGGCATGCCTTCATGCCAAGCAATTTCACAGTCATGACAGATACTGGTGTTGTGCAAACTTCTCAAGCATGACAAAATGCCAAAGGTCTTGGTCATTGCCTCTGTGAGGCTCAACACTCGAAATGAACTCTGTCACTTTGCGTCCATGAGGCCCAACACTCGTAAGGTACTCAGCCACTTTGCCACC
Organism: Octopus sinensis; assembly: GCF_006345805.1. Classification (NCBI taxonomy): domain Eukaryota; kingdom Metazoa; phylum Mollusca; class Cephalopoda; order Octopoda; family Octopodidae; genus Octopus; species Octopus sinensis. Next base: position 59,074,990 of record NC_043000.1, on the reverse strand, counting down.
ATGAGGCCTGATGTTCAAAAGACGTTCTTTACATGTCACCAGCACAGGTGCACTTGGCTTGACGAATCCTCTCAAGCGCAACATATTGCCAAAGGTCTCAGTCACCAGTCACAGCCTTTGTGAGGCTCAAAGTTCAGAGATCATGCTTCACCACCTCATCCCATGTCTTCTTGGGTCTACCTCTACCACAGCTTCCCTCCACAGTTAGAGATCAGCACTTCTTTACACAGCTGTCCTCGTCCATATGCATCACATGACCATACCAGCACAGTTGTCTCTCTTGCACACCACATCTAATTCCTCTTATGCCTAACTTTTCTCTCAAGATGCTTACACTCTTTCGAACATGCATACTGACATTGCACATCCAGCGAAGCATACTGGCTTCATTTCTTTCAAGTTTGCACATGTCCTTGGCTGTCATAGCCCATACTATATATATACACGTTGTGCTTCTTTCAGTTTCCATCTATCAAGGCTTTGGTCGGCCCAAGGCTATAGTAGAAGACACTTGCTGAAGGTGCCACACAGTGGAACTGAACCCGGAACCATGAGGTTGGGAAGCAAGCTTCTTACCACACAGCCATGCTTTTTTTTTCTTCTAAATTTGAATGTAGCATTCTCTCACACTCCAGGCCAACATTATCCTAAAAGATCAGGTTTAACTGCTCTAATACATCATATATCTACACATAAATACAACTTTTTCAGAACAGAATATTCTTCTTGAGATTACTGCCTATTGCTATTTTTCTTTCTTTTCTGGATAGATAACTTTAAATATTGCATTAAACTTCAGCTGTTAATTCTCCACTATTTTGTTTTAACTTACCTACTTTTCTAGCTTTATCTTTGTAATATAGTTTCTTTAATTGTAGGAAAAGAAGATGCACTTATTGTCTATCTTATATAATGTTTATAAAATAAACAAAGATACAATATACATTACCTGAATCACAGTGGCATCTGTAATCCATTTTGTTAATATACTTTGCAATATTGGTGCAATATGCTGCATTATAACTAGAACCTACAAAGAGAACAACAATATTAAAAATAAGTATGATTCTATGATAAATACATTAATAATGGTTTCAAAGTTTGGCATAAAGCCAGAAATAATGGAGGATGGGCATAAGCCAATTATATTGACCCTAGTGCTGAACTGGGATTTATAATTCAGAAACTGAAAGTGGCTGAGTTATGTACCAGATACAACACATTGGCTATTGTAAGGTTTGAACTCATGGCCAGTAATTTTCTACTTTACTCTTTTCTTGAATTTTTATCAATTGCAATATGTTAGCTATTTACTTCATCCTGCATGTATCTTTTTTTATTACTATCTAAATTATAAAATGAATGCTATAGAGATTATTTTCTATCAAAATGTAAAGCAAAAGAGAATCCATCAAAAGTATGATTTGCCCACATCTTTGACAGACTTGAAAGACCATTCTAAGATACTCTGTAATTTATTGATATCATTCAGAAAGCTCAAAATTATTCAGAAAATATACTACACTATATACGATTCAAATCTAATTATTTTACTGATTAATCCATCCAGGAAAACCCTTATGTTGATTTGTTTCATATATATATATATATATATATATATCTATATATATATATATATATATATATATATATATATATATAATATATATATATATATATCTATATATATATATATATATATATCTGTTTAGTCAAAGAGAAGTGGTGGTGCTTCTATGCTAATTTGCCATGATCTATTTGATCCTGACTGATACATTATTTTTACATGTTACATCTGGCTGAAATTATATGGTACTAGCTTACTGGCCAAATTATTGACTTAATATTACTCAACTTTCATTTACCACTCTGCCTAACTGTAAGTAGTAAAAGATAGTCCACTGTTGTAAGCAGTGAGGGAAATGATATAACTGATGATTGTTAATATGCATCATTATACTAGCTGAAGAAATGCAATAGAAAGCCAGGCCAATATATCCAACCTTACACCATTAGATAATAAAGCCTTTATGTGATACTCAACAGTCATTATGCTCCAGCCTAATAGTGATTCTTGCTAAGGTATTATCTTTCCATTTGCTCCATTTGTCTGATTAGATAATTTCAGCCAATGAGTATAAAAATGATGTAATAAAGTATATTATCACATTCATTCAAGAACTATTTTTTCATTCATGTATTTATAACAGCTCAAAAAAAACAGGTGTGGAGATGGGTGTTTCCTGAATATTAAAATTATCAAATAATTGAATGTCACAATTATCTAGATTCAGTAAACTTCATTTCACAACTTCTCAAGTTCAATAGAAAGAGTAAACTTTAATATTGATTCATTTAACTTTAACTGTTATTCTAAGGAGTCAACATAAGTGTTGATACTGAGGATCTTCTTTTGGAGACCACAATAACAGAATGAGGTCAATACAATTTATGTTTGTGTTCAAATTAATGGCAAGTACATCAAATGTGCTTAGGTAGAGTTCATATATAGTCAGCATGTTCTGAAATGCAGGGTTCATTATAATAGTAGTAGTAGTAGAACAGATAGATGGCACAGCAGGGTGGATAGTTCAATGGTAAGTGTTTGTGAATATGAGATAGACTAAAGCAGTCAGATAATATTCCTCTCCTCCAAACACTGGCAGTGTGTCAAATGCAAAGCAATCAACTTTACTGTACAAAAAATGCTATTAATGACAGAAGAAACAACATGAAACAAATTATTGAGAAATAAGACCTACTTACTGGATTTGGTTGGTTTGATTTTGAATTTTTCTCAGCCTCTTCAGACACACTCTGTTCAGAGTCAGTTTTCTCAGTATTAATTGTGGAAATTAGCCAACTTAACATATCAAGCTTTTGGTTAATGGCTTCCCATATAGGTTTGGAAGGCTAAAATAATCAGAATAGTTTATTGTTGAGAGAAAAACTGGGCATAAGAGACATCAGATGTGGTGTGCAAGAGAGATGAATGCACTGGTATGGTCATGTGAGACGTATGGGAGGGAACAGCTGTGTAAAGAAGTGCTGATCTCTAACTGTGGAGAGGACTTGTGGAAGAGGTAGACCCAGGAAGCCATGGAATGACGTGAAGTATAATCTTCAAATGTTGGGCCTCACAGAGATGATGACTAGTGACCGAGATCTTTGGTGATATGTTGTACTTGAGAAGACTCATCAAGCCAAATGAAATTGTAGTTATGGTTGTTGCTGGTTTCATGTAAATGGCATCCATGAAATCGTAATTGTGGCTGTTGCCGGTAACATGATCTTAGGCAATAACAACTGACCGAGACCTTTGGCAATATGCTGAGCTTAAGAAGATTTATGAAGCCAAGTGAACCTAGTTGTGGCCATTGCCAATGTCATGTAAATCATAGTATTGTCCATTGCTAGTGTCATATAAATCATAGTCATGGCAGTTGCCAGTGTCATGTAAATACCACCCATGCTACTGGCATGTAAAGAGCATCCATTACACTCTTGGAGTGGTTGGTGTTAGGAAGGACAACCAGCTGTAGAAACCATGCCAAATCAGACTGAAACCTGATGCAGCTCTCGGACTTACCAGTTCTAGTCAAACCATCTAACTCATGCCAGCATGGAAAGCAGATGTTAAATGATGATGATGACATATCCTCATCGTCATCATCATTTAACATCCGTTTTCTATGCTGGCATGGATTAGATGACCAAGCTCCACTGTCTGTTTGAGCTGGATGCCCTTCCTAATGCCAACCACTTTACAGATTGGACTGGGTGCTTTTTACGTGACACCAGTAAGGTTTGTTTTGGCATGGTTATTTTACAATTGGATGTCATATATATATATATATATATATATATGTGGTGCATGGTGGTTGTCACCAAATTTCAAGCAGGAGTATAACAAAAGTTTTCCATTAGGACTTGCAATTAAATTTATGAGTAAGATTAATATTTATAATGAATTTGCCATTTTTGATGGGTGTATGGGTGTGCAGCACATACCTAGCACATCTGGAATATACGTCCCTGATTGTGTGTGTGTGTACATATGTATATATGGTCTTCATAAAAATTTACATCCACACATAAAATGAGGATGTGAATATAAAATCCACTTCATAACAACATGGTTTCATTTGACAGATGGAAACTGTAAGGAAGGCCCATCGTATATATGAGGGGGTACTGAAAAGTCCTTGATTTTAGGTGAAAGAAAACACAGGAGGATCAGTTAAGTATGATTTTATTGAACATTATTTCCCTCCCAAATTCATACATTTATTGCAGCGGTCCTTTAGTTTTTCTAAGCTCTGCAAAAGAGCTTGGAACCAGGCCTTTCGCAATACCCCTAAAGCCAGGAACTTTTCAGCACCCCCTCATATATATATGTGTTCATGTCATGGCTGTATGGTTAAGTAGTTCAATCCTCAGCCATATGGTTTCAGGTTCATCAATAGTTGAAGCAAGTGTATTACACAATAGCTCTGGGCCAATCAATGGTTCATCAACGAATTTAACTGAGGCCATGCTGGAGCACAACCTTCAGTTGAACAAATCAACCCCAGGACTTATTCGTTGTTCTCTTATTGTTCTCTTTTGCCAAACTGCTAAGTTACGGGGACGTAAACACACTAACATCGGTTGCCAAGTGTGTGTGTAAATGCATTTGCATTTGTCTTTCATCACTTGACAACTGGTGTTGCTTGGTTTGCATTCACATAGCCTAGTGATACAGTAAAAGGGGCTGACAGAAAACCAGACTTAAAATGAGTACTGGGGTTGACTTGATTGACTAAACCAATTAAAGGCAGTGACCATAGATGGCTTACAGTCCAATGACTGAAAAAAAAACAAGTATAATGCATGCATATGTGTATGTGTGCATATGTATGCCAGTGAATGCATGTGTGTACATGAATATTTGCATTCCACATCTCTTCACATCATACTGTTTGAACAAAACAGTGATGTTTACATTCCCAGTAAACAATAGTTACTGTAACTCTGAGCTATCAACTTGAGAGAGAGAGAGAAAGAGAGAGATATCTGCCAAGCATAAAGTTCATAGTCTTGTACTAGTAGCACAAAGCATCCAGTGTAAGCAGTGAAGTGGTTGGCATTAGAAAGGGCATCCAGCCATTGAAGCCATGCCAAAGAAACACTGGAGCATGATGCACTCCTTGAGCTCATTGGGTCCTGTCAAATCATCCAACCCTGGCTAGCATGGAACATGGACATGATGATGATGAAGATATATTTATATATACATTACATTTGAAAATAAAATGGTAAAAGTAGCTGTACCTCTTCTTTTGCTAGTAGTTCAAGTTCTTGAATCTGGGGGCTGATCAATTTATCCAAATATAACATAATCTCCTGGAACTGAAGAACACTGAGAACATGTCCTGTTATAGCCATCATTCTTGTCAATTCTTTAGGCTGCAAAAAATATTTTAAAACATATTTTAATGCTTTATATGACACAATTCTAAATTTAACAATCCTATATAGGTATGTGTTGATTAACATCATGGCATTGCAATATTAATGAGAAAATAAGAATTAGAATTTAAAAAATTAATACTTGGAGCAAATTTCATAGGATTATTTTTCACCAGGAGAAGCCTGAAACTAATTTTTACAGAATATCTAAGTTTTCACTGTAATATGTCTCAATAAAAATATTTGAAATCTTACCTTAAGAGTTTTCCTTTCCAGAACATTCTGAAATTATTAAAATTTCAAAAGTGATTTAGTAAACTCTTATGCATATAAGAATGCACAGAACAAAATAACAGAAGTTTAATGTTATTCCAAATTATTCAAAAGGTTAGTATAATTAAATTGCTTAGCAAAAATTAGCAGCAACTTACAATCTTTCTTTAATAAAGATATATATTTTTTTAAAGCTTTTATATATATTTTTCCACATTAGCATAGTTGAGACGATGGTTTTGCAAACTTGGACATTTGCATATTGCAAGGGAAATGGGTTTCAGAGCTTTATGTGTTTCCTACTGTCAACTACTTGATAGTAAAAGCAGTACCTGTAGTCAACCAGGCAGACTGAAGTAAGAAGAGTTATATGCTTTATCCAGAGGCACAATCACCCCAACTTTAAGGCTATTGTGTCGTAGTATCTTAATGAGTCTTTGCTAATGAGTTACGTGTTTTGATGTTATTTGTTGGAGCAGTACTCTAATAAAAGTTGTACTCGTGTCTCATACAATGTTATAGGAATGTGTTGTTAAAACTGATATGAATTTTATGTGGAAATTATCAAACCTATGTGAAATGGTGTGAGTTATGAAGGAAAAGCAGTGTTTCAAACAATGATTTATACACATTTTAAAAATTTGTAGGTCAATGTCTGAGTAGGAATTTCAGAGAGTTGCAGTCCTAGAGATGAATAATTTGGTAAAGTGTATAGTGCAGGATCTGGGAGACAGGACACAGTGAGGGTTACAAAAACAAGGTAGAAATGATTAAGGGAGATATGTAAACTGCTAGTTCATAGAGTAGCTATTGTTGTTGTAATGCTGAAAGAAGATGTAAAGAGGAGAAACAATACGTTTGTGAGATGTTGTGTCTTGATAAGTGAGTTTTTGCTAATTGGCTAAACAGCTTTCTTTTGATGTTGCCTTGGATGTAGAGGATCAGCAACAGAACAGGCTCAAGGTATTTTCTGGTACTGAGGAAGAACTCTAGTCTTCTGGATAGCAGTTTGGTCAATGTTTTATGTTAGGGTTGTATCTTGTGTGTTACTCATGTGTAAAGAGAGCAAGGCCACAAGACTTTTGTTGGTATGCATAGCAACTGTGTTAGGTAAACCTAATGACAAATCTCAATAAGTATTTCTACACAAATTTTCTTACAATGAAGATACTAATAACTGCTAGTTCACTTTCTCCACATGTCAATTATTTTAACTGTCTATTCAATAAGGTACTTATTTCAAATCTAGAACAATGAATGATTGAATAATTCAAATCTACTATCCTGTCTTTTTTTATTTTATTATTTTGTTGTTAATTAATCAGGGGAGAAGGGTCACAGTCAATCACATTTATAAGCCTTCATAAACTGTTAATGTATTCAGTTGGAACATCTATATCTTGACAAATGCAATGAGAACTTTGTAGGAGTGAATTTTAGAGAGTTTCAGTTCAAACAAGGACGAGTTATCAAAATATTTAGCACACAATTTGAGACAAAGAAAGAGTGATGAGATGAAGAATGAGAAAATTGTCAGGCAGGCTTGAGTGAAGTAAAAAGCATGCTAGTTCATAAAGGCTTGTTGTAGCAATATTAGAACATACAAATATGTTTATGAGCCAGTAATTACACTGCTTTGGTAAGTGACTCTTTGTCATTCAACAGAAAGGCTTACTTTTTATGTGGTGTGTGTCAATATCAGCACTCAAAGATATATGCAGAGTACTTCAATGTGAATCACACTTGAGTTTTGTAGATGGTCACTAATCAAAGCATCTTCAGGTCTTGAAGTGAAAGCTTAGTATTTGTGGTGCATTTGTGGCAATGTTTCAGGTAAATAAATAATTAAATATATATATATATATATATATATATGAGATTCACATGAGCGATCATCAGAGATTGTGACAAATAGCATTGTAGTAACTGTGAGAGTTTTAACCATGTATTGCACCAGATGGGTGTAGTGTGGTAATTATGCATTTGTGCTGTTAAAAGAGACTAGATTGTCATATCTCCATTAAAGAATGCTATAGGGTTTATGCTCATAAGGGGATGTTTTGGGATATCTAATTATTAGAGGATGTTTGAGGGAGAAGAATGATGTAGTCATTAGAGGCTTGAGGTGTTTATGTTACATGTAGATGATGTATGTGTTGAAGGTTAAGGAGTAGTGAAAGGTGGTGTCATCTTCATAAGAATGTATATGATTAGTGGTGAGAGAAAGTAGATCATCAATGTATAAAAGAAAGCATGCAGGAAACATAGCTAAACATTATGGACTTTGGTTCAAAAGGAGTAACATCTGTGCATGTTGTAATGTATCATGCCAGACATAGCTGAAGCCTTAGATGCTATCAAGGACAACACTGCTTTCAACGAAGCCAGCATCACTATCTTGAAGGCTTAAGATAGATATTTCTTTTTAAAACTATCAAAAGCTTGTTTATTTTTAGTAATTTCAAGCGTTTCGTTTTAAGACTCATGCGAAAAGTATTTAAGCTCTGCATGTTTGTATACATTGTGGTTGAAACCCTACTTTCACTCAGTTTGCGCATGGCTTCATAAGCCTATACATATTACTTTAAAAAGGAAAATACTTGCATGTAGGATAATGAGAGCTTTTTCTGTCTAATACATCCTCAAATCTGTTAGATATGAAAAATAAACTGAAATTATTCCCATATTCCTTGACATTCAAAGTGAGATATAGTAAATGACACTGAATTGATGTTTACTGCCAGTGTTTTGGCAAATTGCAGAATTTTCTATTTTAAGTATATACTGCAGTGGCATCCATCATTGAGTAAAATTCCTCCCTAAGTCATTCATAGAAGTCTCACTATTAACTAATAATTGCACAAATTTAGGAATTTGTTTTTGTGCTAGTTTTACATGTATTACTTTTCTGCCAAATTCCCTTCCAGTTTAAATATTCAAAATAGTTTTATAAAGCTTTATATAAAAATGTATGAAATTATGTTTTAAAATATGTTTCATATTTGTATGAATTGAATTCTGTTTTGATTTAGGATATTCACATAAACTACTGACAGAAGCAAAAATCTCTATATATAGATGTCTTCCTCAGTACAAACTATTCAACTGCAAGAAAAGCAAATTCAGCAAATGAAAGAGCTTCTGCATAAGCTAATGAGGGAGAGACTCTATTTTAATCTAATGAAGGAGTTTCTACACAAGCTAGCATGGAAACTTTTGCATAATTACATTACCTGCACAATGCAACAGCCAAATTTCCCTCAACAAAGTACCTAAATAAATAAATAACAAATATTGTTGAAAATCAGCTCATGCTGATTTTCAACAAATATTATCAGAAGTCAGGAAAAAACATAAAACAGCTTACTTGACAAGCAGTTAGAATTTGGGGTGCAAAAGGTGGAAGATGATCTCGAGTTTCTTTTGTAACATCTTTCAAAGCCAAAGAGGCAGGTGTCACAACCTCAGGATTCTGTAGGGCTTCAAGTAACATTGGAATTACAGACTGAAGTACATCTGGATTCCAGTTCAACCATTCAGCAAATGAACCTTAAACAGAAAGAATTTTTTATTTTGAGATTTAAAAGAAAATATTTTGTTTTCTATTCACAATTTTTCTTTTACTTTCATGTATATTTAAAAAATTATATTAGAGAGAGGAGAAATAGTTTTACATTTACATAAATGATCATCTTAAATATAGTAGTATAGTCAATTATGATGAATTAATTTACACACAAAAAAAAATAATTTTTTAATTAGTTGTTGTTGCTGCTTGCTTAACCCCAAGATGACCCTGAACAAGTCTATGATAAAAGGTATTCAAGCTATGACCATCTCAATGTTTATTTTATACATTTATTTATTTATTTTTTTGAGATGCTAAAGTGTAATTTGAGGACAATTTCACTTCTGTTTCTAGCTGGTCAAGCAACTGTGTAGAAGCTCCAGAGTTAGCTTATTTGGAAAGACAAGCAGTGTCTATCACTTTTATAAGTCTTCCCTGATTGGTGAGGTTGATGCGATTGAAGTTCAGTTTGAAAACTCCAGAAGATTGCAGCTCAACAGAGGAGAATTCTACTATAGGCACAAGGCCAGGAATTTTGAGAGATAGATAGTTGATTACAATGACTCCAGTGTTCAACTAATACTTATTTTATTGACTCCAAAATGATGAATGGTAAGGTTAACCTAGGCAGAATTTGAACACAGACCATAAGAAATGCCACTAAGTATTTTGTCCAGTATGCTAATGATTCTACCAGCTGCTGCTTTTCAACAGAGAATAATGACTATGTAAAATATTAAGTGAGACCAGAAGTGGGGTGAATGAGACACAGCAGGACTTATAAGAATAAAAGAGATGGGGTGTCATCTTGATAATTCAGAGGAAAAACATTATAGTAATGGTTGAAGAGGCGGAGAGAATAAATACACACTGTGTCTGTGAACCAGTGGTTGTATTGTGTTGGTGAATGAGTCTTTGCCAGTCAGTCAAATGTTCATGGTTTAGATGTAATCTAGAATGCTGGTAAGTAGTAGCAGGACTAACTAAGATATGTAAGCAATGCTCCAATGTAGGTCCCACTTGAAGTTTGTTAGCAACCAACCAGTGCTCAAATATCTTATTGTTTTACAGAAGAAGCTTAGATTTTAGAATATAAATTTTGAGAATGTTATACATGTTTCTTTTTTCATTTTTCACTTAGTCAAAAGGGAAGGGAAGTGTTCATAACCCTTTCCAGGGCCTCTATGACTGGTGTGTGAGAGGGAAGATACATATTCTCAAACTACTGGACATTTAACTTGACTGTTCTATTAAAGACACCCAAAGACCAGGTGGTCATGTTAAAGCAGGCAATGAGTTAAGTTTATCACCATCCAAATAGCCAAGAAGTGATTTGAATTCAGAACACAAAGAGATATGACAGGCTTAATTCCTTAAGCCTGACCTATCAAACAAGATGGTATGATTTATAAATCATATAGTTTAACCCTTTAGCATTCAAATTATTTTATCAAATGTAATGCTTAATTATTCACATTATTTTGAATTAACCATGCATTATCTTGTAACTATAATTTCTCAATGTGACTGCTTATTTTGAGAATAACATTGTAAGATAAGTGTGAGAGGCTGGACCTGGCTGATTTGAACATAAAACATGTAGAATATTTGGAACAGATATGGCCAGTTTAAATGCTCAAAGGTTAATTTACTTGGGGGTGAAGGCAGAGAGCTGGCAGAAACATTAGCACGCCGGGCAAAATGCTTAGTGGTATTTCGTCTGTCTTTATGTTCTGAGTTCAAATTCCCTCAAGGCCAACTTTGCATTTCATCCTTTTGGGGTCAATAAATTAAGTACCAGTTGAACACTGGGGTCGATCTAATCGACTGGCCCCCCTCTCCAAAAATTTCAGGCCTTGTGCCTAGAGTAGAAAAGAATTTATTTATGGGGTGAAAATCCTTTTTCTGGCAACAAACTTTCTTCCAACCACTTTCTACCAACGGGAGATCACTGGTTCCATTCAGAAACAAACTAAGTAGGAACATATAACTCAAATATCCCTACCAAACTATCAATGTAGTCTATTGCTGCATTTAGGTAAAATAAATTACTAGATGATAAGAAAAAAGAGTAAACAAGATAATAAAGAAAGGTCATAACCCAGATATATTGGGTTGTCCGGAAAGTTTGTGCCGATTTATAGTAGCTTACCTTTCGACTTATTTTAGAACATGGTTGAGTTCATAAAATAGGATTTGACTACACCTCCATTTAGAGCACAGTTTAAGGTATCTTTTCGTGGAAGAAGGTTCATGCTCCTATAACCTGTGTTAATTCTGTAACCCTTTAAAATGGAAGATAAGAAAGTTCACTTTCAGCACTTGATGCTTTGGGAACCAGACAAAAATTGCTGCAGCTCGGCTGAGATGTGTTACCCCACCCTCCATATTCACCAGATATTGCTCCTTCAGATTTCCACTTATTCAGGTCTCTGCAGAATAGTCTTAATGGTAAAAATTCCAATTCCTTGGATGACGTAAAAAGATACCTTGATGAATTCTTTGCCATGAAACCACCTCAATTCTGGGAAGAGGGCATTTTCAAGTTACAGGAAGATGGAGATGCATTGTGCAACAAAATGGTTCAAATTATTAGGTTGATTAAAAATGTAATGGCAAGTATTTATTGACCTTTTTCTTTCCCTTAAAAATCAGCACGAACTTTCCGGAAAACGCAATAGAAATTTAAGATAAAACTGCAACTTTTGTTTTGTTTTCCTTTTATAGTTTACTTTGTACTTTCTTGCATTGTTCCAGCCTTACACAACAAATCTCTTTAAAGTTACACCACACAATGCTTCACCAAAATTACTCCATAATAAAGAAATTCAATAAAAATCTTTGAAAATCTACTTTCACTTACAGAACATATTGTGTGATTAATTTCCTATTTTACTATTTTTACTGATGTTCTTTCTTTAAATGTGTGGAACTATTCATGTATTAGAACATAAAACATAGATAATAATGAAGTTTATATGAAGTTCATATTTATTACTTTTGTTAATGTTTATCCTCTATTACAAGTATCACTTACCAATCATTGCTAATGTGGTTGATATAAGTGTTGGATGGTGAAAAGTTAACTGTGGTAGAAAGTTCAGCAACGCAGGCAAATAAGTTTTCTCACTCAATTCAACTCTTTCAGCAATGGCACTGTAGAGGAAAAAAATTCCTTCAAACACCTGAAAATAGAATCAAATTAACGAAATATCAAATTTAGAATGTATGAAACTTGAGATAACATACTCATAAAATATTGGTTTCAAACTTTGGCACAAGGCCAGCAATTTCAGTGGGTGGGGTAAGTCAGTTATACTGACCCTAGTACTCAACTGGTATTTATTTTATCAACCCCAGAAAGGATGAAAGGCAAAGTTGACCCCAGCAGAATTTGAACTCAGAACATAAGGATGGACAAAATGCCACAAAGCATTTGCCCAGTGAGCTAATGGTTCTGCCAGCTCACCATTTTATATATTCATTAAATATTCATGCAACATTATGTTATTATATCACAACACATAACGCAATAGTAATGTGAATTATAATTTAATGATTGAACAGTGAGAGAATGTAAACTATAGGTTACATCTAAATTTATAGAATCATTCATTTCACAAAATATCCTGACTAAACAATCATTAACTATTAGAATATGGCAAACAAAATAAGTATTCTCTAAAGGATTCGTTATGCATGAGTAAAAGCTGGAGCACATGCGATCAGAAAAAACTGTCAGTTATTCAAATCATCAACCAATGTGTGTAGAAAAGAAGACAGTGATGCTACCAACGTGGAATACAAAAGTCCAAAAGTGAGTGCTGAGTTAAAAAGGTTACGTGTACTGAGTGTGGAAAGTAATGGTGTCAGAGTAAGGCCAAGAAGGATGTGAGAAAAAGTGGTAAGGTTAGATATCAGGATGCTGGGTGTTATGGAGGAAATGGCACAAGATTGTCAGTTTGGCAACATGAGACATGAAAAAAATCTATGATGATTTGTATTAAGATTGTTTTTCTTGACACTAACAAAAGTAGATAATGTCTAATTTAAACATAAAGTTAAAATAAGTAATTACCTGCCATTGTACATCATGAGTAGCTTGAGCAGAATTGTTCAATACAGACCATAAATAAGGCAAGATAAAATCTTTTAATATTGTAAAAGAATACATCTGGAAGAAAAAAACAATGAATAAATATATAATTATATACCAGTTAACAGCAGATGCGATAAATTATTGTCTTTCTTTATCTATTATCATTATTTATTGTTGATTTAAAAATCAAGTATTTTACAATGTCTATGGTGCAACCTGATAGTACAAACTCAAAAACTTGAAAAACTATAAGTTCTAAATGTAAGTATTTGATTATTAATAAGCAATATGTCTGAAGAACTCTAACATTTGTTTTAGAATTCTACACCACACAGACTGTACATATGTATGCTTGTATATATATTTGGATTGCTAGACAAAGTGTCAAGGTAAATCTGAATGTTGCTGGCATCAAGTGCATATGAAATGGAAGCAACACACTTGCCCTGGCTGGTACTGAGAAGAAAAAGGCAGGAAATGCTTCTATGAGCAGCTGAAGAATGAAGAGACTGTTTGGGTAAAAGTTGAATTTCTCTAAGTGGACCAACAGAGGTTGACTACTGTATAATCAAAAGGGCCACTAAAGATAAAAAGGCAAAAGAAACAAAAAAACAACTGGACTATCAGGGTTTGTCACCAAGGTTCTGAAAATATCTGGTTCCACAGATTACTTGCATAATTAATTAGGCACTGCAGTGTGAGGGGGGACATGTTTAGAGATGGGGAAAACATACATACAAACACGTGTGTGTGCACACACACACAGTTGTAATAATGAAGTCAAACCAAATAGATATTTTGAAATTATTTGATATATATATATATATATGTTTAAGGTTTGTGTAATATATAATAGGAAATACAGCCATTATGTAAGCATTCCTACACACACACATTCACACACAATATATATACATATATAATTTACTCTTTTAATACTTTTATATGTATTCCCATATTACATATTCTGTACATAAATAATATAACTGAATTCTTTTAGAACACGTTTGCTACAATAACATAAAAAATTGCTGAAATTTTAAAAATTAATGAGGATAATGGCAAAGTGAAAAACATTATAATCAACTGAAGAGGAAATAAAGATAAAAGTCTAGTTAAAAACTGCTTTCTTTACTAAATGTCTAAAAATTAGTTGTAGTGTAATGATAAATAAACTTGTCTCAAAGAAGGTTTTTATATGAGACTTAAGTATTCTAAGAAGTTACAAAATCAACATTTACTTGTAAAAGGAATTTAATTAATTTTCACAGAGTTATGAAAAATACTGGACATTTTTGTGAGATAAAAACAATAAACAACACTATTTTCATATCCTATCCTATTTTTTGAGTACAGCTTTAAATAATTCAAATTACCATAGTATCTCCAATGTCATGTCGATAGCACCTGAACTGTTCTTTTTGTTCTACAATGAATAGAATGTACACCAATAAATACCAAACATAAATGTAAATTCTAAAATATAAACAGTTTATTAAGAACTAATTTATAATATCTTCTATGAATTTAATATAAAACATCAAGACTAATGTTCTTTATACAAAATATACATTATATAAGTTAGTCTCTTACAATTCATTAATAATTTTTTTTAATAATATGAATGCTAAAGTTTAGTGAGTTTTTGTCATCAAACTTTCAAGATAAATTATCATAGAATTTCACTAATTTAAGATTCTGTCTCTGCAAATTAATTCAAAGTTATTGCATAACACAGTGTAGCAATTTTCTGTTAGAAAAAAATTGCACATTTTTTAAAAATATTTAATGTGAACTGAGGATAAAAGGCTCTAGAAATTACATTTATTCACATACATTAAAACAGAGTTTTCTTTATTGCAGAGGTTTAATTTTTGAAGTAGAAAATAAAGTTTTAGAAAAAGAAAACTGAAATCATTTAATTAAATTAACATTTTGAGTTAACTTAAACAGGCATTTTAAGAATTTATTTTCAATGAAATGTAAAGTGATATAATAAAAGAATTCCATTATTTTACCTCAATAATTGTTTAAATAGCAATTGAATAAAAATATTGTTCAGATATGGAAACATCATATAGCATAAAAACAAAACAACAAAAATCATAAAAATGCACATTAAACCAATAATGGTGCAGATACAAACACGTTTAAAAAAAAAACAATAATTCTAGAGCTTTTATCAACCTCAGTACATTATTTCAAATCGAAATATTTCTCATTCAAATGTTTAAAATATCTACTATTAACTAAATATAGCAACATATATATATAAACATCAAAACTTTAGAAAGCTAAAGACTTATAATGTTTTATAAAATGTAACACCAATAACAAAAATCTGGAAGATCTGTTAAAATATACTAAGTTAGCACTTAGTATTGCATTAATTATTTTTAGCTAACAAAATAACGAAATAAATGTCTAATTGATAAAAGAAACTAAATGAGATGCATATAAAAGCAGGTATCAAAACTCATTATTTTTCAGCCTCCTCAATCTTAAAGATAATAAACAGCTTACCTGTAGACCAAGAATTGTATTCCTGGTCAGGTGGATACTGCACTTTTGTTAGTAACACTTCAACCAATTTGCAATATATTTCTCGAAAAATTGGCATCAACTGTGGATCAGCATCAGAACCAAGCTCAACTAGCTCATCCTAAAAAAAAAAAGAATTACTGAACCCTTTTAGGTAGTTTATAGTTTATAAAAAATACTACGAAACTTTTTGAATAATGAAAAGATGATCTATAAAAACAAAAAACAAAACCTCAGAAGAATTAAAGAAACAAAAGCATTTGATTTTTCTTCCATTATAGTTTTTTTAATAAGTATCACACATTTTACATTATTTGAATATTTTACATATTTCACACAAACTGATCATTAATCATAACTTCACAGCGCCCATGACGTTCAGGAAAAATTTTTCACACTCAGAATTGCTGAAGCATGGAATAAACTACCTACATTCTTTTTAGCTATTGGGACACTACATCCTTCGAAACTTCCATGTTTCCTGAAATTTGCCAACAGTACACCTGATGCATCCCACGCCTGTCTTTTTCTTTTAAAGACTTATTCACTGTTCACTTCCTGTTCATATTCTATGTACTGTTCATGCAGTTTTAGTTACTTTTTCTGGTGAGTTATAGTAGACCTGAGAACTGTATACATTAAGTTCATTATTATATTATTATAATACAAGGATAGAGTTTCTACAGACACTCAAACTGTAAGAAATAGCAGCCAAACCTCCCTCAAATCATCCCCTACTGTCTTAAGTAAAGGTAACACCAGTCAGTGAAATCCCTGACACAGAAAAGACAGTATGGTCAAAGCTGGAATACTTTTGATCATATGACTATTTGATAAGAACAAACCTGGTGTTAAAAACAACTTGCTGGAGGAAACATAGGTCATTAAATTATAGTACTAAAACTTTAAAAAATATAAAAACTTTGTGTGACAGGGACTTGTGTTTTATTTGAATAAACTTAAATATTTTACAGAGAAAATTACCAGAATGTTTAAACTAAGAATTTCAATGAAAACAGATAAAGAAATAATTTAATTTGCTGAAATTCAAGAGAGAAATACATGACAATCATACCTGGATAGCATACCAAAATGTGAAGGTCAGCTCACTACAAGTTTCATCAACAGGGTAATAGCCAGGCAAACCAGTGCAAGCCTAATAAAGAAAATATACACATGCAAAATATTAACAAACTTATGGAATATTAATGATTAGATGATGATGATGATGCTTCCACAGACACCAACCCCCTATCATCATTTTACGTTGGCTTTCCATGCTGGCATGGATTGAACAGGTTATCATAATCTGAGTTTATTCTTATTTAGATCTACTACTATCACTGACTAATACTCATACATGGAATTTTGGCTCACTTTCTATGGTTGAATGCTCTTCTTACCATCCACCATTTTACTGAGTGTATTGTGTGCATTTTCTCACTGACACCAGCACTAGAGAGGTCGATAAATCATCAGTGAAATACAACAAAAGGGACCTTATGACTCTGCACTTCCTCAGCTTGTTTGCCATCATTGAAAAGTGAAGTTAGATATTGCTACATTTTGACATTGCTATTCACAATCATCACCATTTAACATCCACTTTTCTGTGCTTGTGTAAGTCAAACAGAATCTGTTGAGGCAGATTTTCTATAGCCAGATGCCCTTCCTGCCAGCAACCCTCACCTGTTTCCAAGTAAAGTAATGTTTCCCATGGCCGGACATGTTTTCCACAGAAGACTAGAAATGAACAGTGTTGCCTGTATGATAGCAATACTCATATACAACCATCACATGATATCAAGACAAGAGTACACACACACATGTGCATATATACACACACATGATGAGCTTCTTTCAGTTTCCATCTACCAAATCCATTGACAAGGCTTTATTTGGCCTATAGTAAAGACACATGCCCAAGGTGCTACATAGTGGGACTGAACCTGAGATCACATGTTTAAGAAGTAAGTTTTTCAACCAACCAGCCATGCCTGCACCTATTACTTGTATAAATATCTTTGTGTAATCTTGCATTAATGAACAACATCATAAATTCTTTGATACATTTTACATGTAAGACAGAAAAATAAACCCATCTATCACCAATGTTGAAAAGTTAAAGATTTTGAAAACATACCATTACCATATACATGAGATTCAAAGAATTTTGTTTCTGTATATCATCTCCATTAGGGAAAGAATTAATTAATAACTTGGAATGAGTTTCAGCAATGGACACCACAAGTCGACAGATTATGCTACAGACTTCCTAAAAGATAGAAAACCTACAAGTTACAAAATGGTAATTTCTAACAAAGGCAAAAGACTAAACATTTTTGGTGGGAGGGTATTACTGACTTAGATCAATGGCCAGTACAACACTGGCACTTATTTTATCATGAAGGATGGAAAGGAAAACTGACTATATCAAGATTTGAACTTGGAATAGAACCAAATACAACAAAGAACTTTTTCTAGCATTCTGCAAATTCTACCATTTGCCAATAAATTCAATTAACAATTCATAAATAATACATTTTTTCTTTTTACTTTTTCTTGTTTTTGTTATATTTCTGTATTTGTTTCAATTAGTTCTTAAAATAATGAAGAATTCAGTAAATTAACTTTGTTGTTGAAGTTTGGAAAATAAATGAACCAGAAATTTTGACAGAAGGTTTTCTTAACAGATTACTTTAAAACAGAAAGTTTGTATCATAGAAACAGGGATGATCTCAAACGTGTATCAAAAGGATTAAAATAAAAATCCTGCTCAGAACATTGACCTCCTGGAATCTGTCCAGAGACGTGCAACCAAACGCATACCCTCCATCAGACACCTACCATATTCTGAGCGCCTTGTTTCCCTGGGCATGGATTCACTGAAGCTCCGGCGTCTGGCGACGGACTTGGTAAACACCCACAAGGTTATCAACCACCTCACCAACAACAACACTGAACACCTTTTTGATCTCCATGTGTCTAACACACGTGGACATGCCTACAAAGTCAGAAAACAACACAGCTCCCATGACTTTCGGAAACATTTTTTCACGCTCAGAGTTGCTGAAGCATGGAATAAACTGCCTGCGTCAGTTGTTGACTGCCATGACACTGCATCCTTTAAGGCCCTCATGCTTTCCGAAATCCGCCGAAACTACACCTGATTATATATACACTTTAGATGAGTTGTAGTGCACCTGAGCACTGTATACAATTATTATTATTATTATTAATACTAAATGAATATAAATGCAAATTATTAATCATCATCATTGTTTAATGTCTGTTTTCCATGCTGGCATGGGTTGGGCAGTTTGACTGGGGTCTGGAAAGCCAGGAAGCTGCACCAGGCACCAGTCTGATCTGGCAATGTTTCTACAGCTGGATGCCCTTCCTAATGCCAACCAATCGGCCATGTTCGGATGGTGCTTTTTACATGCCACCAGCACAGGGGCATCCAGTCTTGAATTCCTCTGTTATTGCCTGGAGGACTATGATGAGCAAGAGGGAGATGAGGACTGATCCTTGATGGACCCCTTCCCCTACCCGGAATTCTTCACTGTACTTGTTGCCAACCCTCAACTTACTGACAGCATCCCTATACATGGCTTGTACAGTGCTCACTAACCACTCATCTATCCCTATTTTCTGTACTGTCCATTAGATAAGGGATCAGGGGACCCTGTCAAAAGCTTTCTCCATGTCAACGAAAGCCAGGTACAGAGGTTTATCTTTGGCTAGGTATTTCTCCTGCAGCTGTCTTACCAGAAATATAGCATCAGTGGTGCTTTTCCCTGGCACAAATTCAAACTGCATCTCATCTAGACTGATTCTCTCCCTAATTAGTTGGGCTATGACCCTCTCTGTCATTTTCATTACCTGATTCAACAACTTGATATCTCTGTAATTATTCATATCTAATGCATCACATTTACCTTTGTAGCAGTTGACTATGGTGCCGCTACACCAGTCATTGGGTATGACTCCTTCATGTAACACCTGATTGACTATACAGGTGACTAGGCTATAGCCGACACTGCCAGATATTTTAAACATCTCTACAGTGAATCCTGATGGGCCAGGGGCTTTCCCTGTCTTCATACCCTTAACTGCTTTATATACTAAGGTACTCTCAATTCAGATAGCTGGTCCCTCTGTTGGATCGACATTCAGCAGACTCTCTTTCTCCCACTCATTCTCTTCATTTAGCAACCTTTCACAATGGCACTCTTCATTCTTTTCTTCTTTCAATACTTAGATCTCCTAGGTTCAGTTTCCAACAAATTTACCACCATTTATAGAAAATCTCAAACAATAACTTACAATATTTTTTTCATCAATGGCTCTCTTTAGAACAGGCTGTAGCTGTATAACATGGGGCAATAATTTCTGTACAGTGTAAGGAAATCTGAAATAGAGATATATATAAACATATATTTCATATGCATATATATATATATACAAAAGACCATTCAATACTTCAATTACTATCAAGCACTATTAACCCAAGCGTACTACACATACACGCACACACATCTGTATGTACAACTAACATTTACACACAAATTGTTTTACAGGTAATGCAACCTTCAAACATGTTTATATTAAAAAACCCGACAGATTTATAGCATACATAATATCAAGAGCGGCTGTGTGGTAGGTAGCTTGTTTACCAACCACATGGTTCTGGTTTCAGTCCCACTGCATGGTATCTTGGGCAAGTGTCTTCTACTATAACCATGGGCCAACCAAAGCCTGTGAGTGGATTTGATAGATGGAAACTGAAAGAAGCCCATCATATATATATATATATATATATATATGTAGGTCCCGGGTTGATTCGGGGTTAACCACAGTAAATAAGGTACTCAATACATAGCAGAGTAAAATTAATTTATTATATAGAAGGAGCTTCTACAGGACTAGAACTGTTTCATTCAAGAGAAATCATCAGGAAGCTTCCTGATGATTTCTCTTGAATGAAACAGTTCTAGTCCTGTAGAAGCTCCTTCTATATAATAAATATATATATATATATATATATATATATATATAGATATATATGTTTGTATGCCGGTATTTGTCCTCCCACCATCGCTTGATAACTGATGTTGGTGTGTTTACATCTCTGTAATGTAGCAGTTCGGCAAAAGAGACTGATAGAATAAGTAATAGGCTTATGACTAATAAGTTCTGGGGTCACTTTGTTTGACTAAAGGCGGTGTGCCAGCATAGCTGCAGTCAAATGACTGAAACAAGTAAAAGAATCATCATCATCATATGTCTGCTTCTCTGTGCAGATACGAGTGGGATGTGACATCCTGAGACTATCCTATGGATAGTCGCACCTTCTGATGCCAACCCTCACTTGTTTTCAATTAAGGTATTTTATTCTGTCATCACACATCAAATCACTGAGCTGCAGTAGTTTTTGTTCATGGGAGATAGAAATGTCATCATAGCCCAAGCATGATTCAATATGAAGACATGAAGGGGCAAATACACACACACGTCTCTTGGAACAAACAGGAAAATAGAACTCAATAGGATAAGTGTATACATATCGTTATTTAGCTGTAATGAAACAGAAATGACTCAAGGGTTGAGATGTTGCATTTAACATCTTTTGGAAAGTGCAATACACAAAACTTTGCCATCAATCAAATTTCACTCACATTTTGGTCAACCTAAGGCTAAAATAGAAGACATTTGCTCAAAGTATAATACAGTGGGATCAAAACTACATGGTTGCAAAGCAAACTTCTTATACTGCACAACCATGACTGTACCTATATAATTATGTCCTGTAAAGTATTGTTACGTACACAGTGCACTGTTATATACATATTAATTACTTGTAGGGACACTGTGTATTTTGTTATGCAACCATAATATACTATGAAGTACATTAAATGCTTTATAAGTCAATACTGTATCCTAAGTCAGTACAGCTGTGAAATTATTGAAGCCCTTAATAACTACTTGGTTTAAATTGATTTTTTTCTTCTATTAGCTAATCAACTTCAAAGAAAACTTACCTGTGGGAATCTGGATGTGCTAAAATGGCACACAAAACATCAGCAGCTGTTTCAAACAGGTCGCTATTCTGCATCATCTTAAATAGATGTACAATGAGCTCCTCTCCTTCATGAAGTGGAATTCCAAATTCTGCCCAGCTATTAATACATTTCAGAGTTTCCAGTTTCATATTAGTTGGAGAAGAAGCCATTAAATTTTCAAGTAATGTAATTACTGTAGAGAGGAAACAATGTTATATTCTAAATAAAAAGAAATTCAGTTCATAAAATGTAATTCATTAGATTGTCTTATGTCCATTTTTCCATCCTAGTATGAGTTAGGTGAATACATAT
Source organism: Octopus sinensis (assembly GCF_006345805.1). Classification (NCBI taxonomy): domain Eukaryota; kingdom Metazoa; phylum Mollusca; class Cephalopoda; order Octopoda; family Octopodidae; genus Octopus; species Octopus sinensis. The sequence goes on along the minus strand of NC_043000.1, from coordinate 59,052,681 downwards.
TACTGAGGTATTGTTTTACAGTTGGATATCCTTTATATTGCTAACTGTTACTTGTTTTTCAAGTCAAAGAGTTTTCGTTCAACTTTGTATAGTTTCTGTCTACCAAATTTACTCACAAGGCATTAATTGACTTGCAGCTATAATAGAAGACACTTGCCCAAGGCACCGACAACTATTTCAACTCTATATCTTTACTGTTCTCTTTTCTTTTTTATAAACTATTTTTCTTTAAGTTTCATTCAAAAAGGAAAAAAATGAATATATTTCATCATAAATATGAAATAAAGAAAATCTTCACTTGTTACATAAATTTTTCTGTATCAGCATTATCCTTTATTGGAATACATTTTTTTTTTCATAGCTGATACTGCAAACAACATAATTATTAAATAAGAGTAGGTCTTCACTTGAGGTAATTCAAACAAATCTAACTCTTTGTATTGTAATAAAATTTGAACTTATGACCATGTTTTCAGCCATGTAGCAGAAAAAAATAGTGTACCCCTTTAAGAATTCCTAAATGGACTTGGTATCTATAGTTCTAAACTACTTTGTCATATATAATGATGATAAAAGAACATAAACATTTAACGAAGTCATTACATTGTGTGCGCACTATGTTTGCACAAATACTGTTGTTATGAAAATGAAAGTTTCAAAGGTGAAAAGAAAAAACTTCTGTAACTGCATTCATTCATGTATAGCATGCATTTTCTCCTATCATTGATTTAAATCCTGGGTCATGTGAATGTGTAATACAACCTCTCTAGTCTCATCTCAAGCCTAAATAGTCTCTTCTATTTTCTAGGATCTACCTCTAGTAGAGAGAACCTTCCACTGTCAAGTCATTTCACTGTTTCACCTGATGTGTGCCGTCCATTCTTATTACATGCAGATACCTAGTTTCATGTATGCAAATATCTGTCAAAGCCCAGTTAGTGCTTTAATTCAATCATATTCAATTTTTCTCATAGTTCAAGGCGATGAACAGGCAGAATCATTAGCATGCCAGGCAAAATGCTTAGCAGCATTTCATCTATCTTTATATTCTGAGTTCAAATTCCACCAAGGTCGACTCAAGGTCTTTCATCATTTCAGGGTTAATAAAGTAAGTACTATTTGAGAACTAGGGTCAATTTAATTGACCAACCCACTCCCTTAGAAGTAGCTGGCCTTGTCCCAAAATTTGAAACCAATATTTCTCATAGCTTAATAATCCACATCAAATGGAACACACTCAATTCACTCCTGCTTTAGGTTGATAAACTTTCATATAAATTTAAAATCTTACCATCCTTAAGTTCATTGCTGAGATAGTTTTTTACAACTCCTTTTCTGTATTGCGGGAGATAAACACTAAAAAACTAATAGAACATAATAGAATTTGTGTTAAGAAAGAAAATAGAAAAATAAACATAAAATGAAGATGACACAAACATTCAAATTTTGTATTCTCTGCGAATTAGATATATCTGATAAATGAGTAATTTGAATTATATGTTATTTGTAACAAGTATATTGTCAGAAGTCACATCTTTGATCAGTTTCCATTAAAAACTGTCATTAAAAGTGCTTTTTGTTCATCAGCCCATAACATTTTAAAAATTTAACCCGAGTACAGGTAATTAAAATATTTTAATCATAATCAATATTATCATCAAATTACAAATATGTAAATTGATGGTGGTGAAATGCAAGCAAGAAGAGTTCCATAGTGATGTAGTTATAAAGGAAAAAAAGATTGGAGAAATGTGTATAATGTAAAAGTAAGGAAATATTCAATTTTTAGTTACATTTAGATTCTGAGGTTTTAGTACTTTGTTATTGTATTTTAATATATAATGCTTCCTTAATATGCAACTAAAATTAATCTTCATGTTGTTTCTATGAAAAAACTCGTTTTATAAGGCATAATATGTGGAACAGATGATACAGGTTTATATAAATTTGGTATAAAAATTGTTGCAAGTTTGAGATAACAGGTTCTGTTACAGTAATGGTTAGATGAAAAATATAAACCTTTCATTTTGTATCCCCCCACCACTTTTTTTTTTTTACTTAAAGACACTTTAAATTTTGAAGTATGAAGTTATATGCCAATTGCAATGTAACTTTATTTCCCTTGTAGATCTACCACAACCTGGTTTACCGAGAGGTCTTTGTCGCGTGAGCTCAAGAGTGCTGGTGCCACATAAAAAGCACCTGTACAAGTGCTACATATAAGGCATCCATGTTGGTGCCACTTAAAAAGCACCCAGAACACTGTATAATGGCTAGTGCTAGGAAGGGCATCCAGCCATAGAAATCATGCCAAAACAGACAATTGGAGCTTGGTGCAGCTCTATGGGAAGCCAGCTCTTGTCAAGCTGTCCAACATGGAAAACAGATGTATGATGATGTAACTCATACATTATTATATTATAAGTTTTATTTATATTTCATATTAAATAAAACTATTTCCTTGTTCACTATGTCCTTTTTTTATGCTCTATTCAGAGGTTAAGGCAGAGCCTCCAGGACAGCCAGGCAGAAGAAGGAAGAAACTATGGGTTATACTCAGACTAGAGACCTAGTCCGGATGCTTGCAAATGAGTGGACTCTACAAAAGGAATCAAAGGGTCAACTAGTGGTATTAAACAGGTCAACAGATTATGTTTACTATTTAAGAACAGAATGGGCTTCTATGCAGTTTCATCTATCTAGTTTCAGTCACAAAGCTTTGATGTAACCTGAGGATATAGATGAAAATGCATATTCAGAATACGGTGCAATAGGATCAAACCAAGCATCACTTGATTGTGAAGTAAAACTTCTTGACTACACAACCATGACTGCAGGTGTGTTTTGCAAAAAAAAAAAAAAAAAAAAAACTGTACTGGCTGTTTTGTTGGATTTATCAATTATTATGTTCTGTTTATGAATTAAAAATATACAAGGACAACTTCAATCACTTCTTTCTTGTAGACTAACCAAAAGATATAGCAGTTTTTCTGGGGACTTAGAATACTTAGGTGACTATTTACATCAATCTAGGATATTTTTTTAAAAATCTAGATAAATGAAAAGAAATCTAAGAGATTTAGTTAATGAAAAGAACATAAAAATGTAAAAAACATACCTCTTCTGGAATAACAGTCAAAGTTTCAATTAAAGCTTCACATAAATTATATTCCTGTCAAACAAAGAACAAAGATGTTTTTAGTTCATTATCAGTTCATTATTTATGAGACTAACCACCAATAACAAACTTTGTGTATAAATACTTGTGTGTGTGTGTGTGTATATATATATATATATTATATATATATATATATAGAGAGAGAGAGAGAGAGAGAGAGAGAGAGAGAGAGAGTACAATGGGTAAATTGTCGAGATTTTATATTTTTAATTTCACACATGCGCGTTGTTTGTTTTTGATTTTGTTGACTACACAATATAGTAGGGACAGTTGGGCACTGTCTGTGAGAAAAACAGCGCCATGACACAAAACATTCTGCCAGAAATTTGGAAACGACATACTGTACTGTTTGGCATTCGCACTGGAAGTTCCAATACAAACGTCTTAGAGTGTTTGGGTATCAATCTGAGGACAGTGTAGACGATTTGGAAAGTGTTGGATGGCTCTAATGTTGATTACAAAGGTACAACAGCTCAGAAAACTCACTCTCATAATAAGAGAACTCCTGAATTTTTGCTGAGATCCAGGTCATGATTGACAACGATCCCTTCAAGTCAATCAGGTCCATCACCAGGGACATGGGAGAGTCTGAGTTTTTTATCAGGCAGGTAGTGCATGAAGACATTCGGTATTCCTCATACAAGGGAAAGGGCCAATTTTCCCTGTTGTCATACCCTTAATTCTTTTATCTACCAAGGTACTGTCAATTCGGATAGCTGGTCCCTCTGTTGGGTCAGCATTCGGCAGACTCTCTTTCTCCCATTCATTTCTCTTTATTTAACAACCTTTTATAGTGGCATCTCCAAACCTCTTTCTTTGCAGCCAAATTTAATGACACATCCATGTGGACACATTTCTCTCCTACGATATCATGATTCTCTCTAACACACTGTCTTGCAATATGAAATACCTCAGGTCTTTGGTCCTCACGGTGCAGAACATTGGCAAATTTTCTCTTATCTGCTTCCCCTCTGGCTAAATAAACCTGTCTCCTAGCTTCCCTTCTGGCAGTCTGATACAATTCCCTGTTACCACTGTTCTTCCAGTCCTTTCAAGCCTGTTTCTTTTCCCTAATGGCCCTGTCAACAACATTGTTCCACCACCACGTTACCTTGGGTCGAGAGGGGACTTTGCACCATCCACAGATCTGGTCAGTAGCCCTCAGCAGGTTGTTCTATAGAAACCTCCAGTTGTCTTCCACATCATGTGATGCTATATCCCCCTCTATTAGATCGGTAGGTGACTAGGTGGCTGGCAGGTTTCCTGAAGTTAGTATTGCAAACCATAAGATCATTTGCATCGCAGGATTCCAGCAGCCTGGTTGCCTCCTCATTGTGGGAACCAAAACCATAGCCTCCATGTATGCCATGGAAGCCCTCTGCATGTTGCCCAATATGTCCATTGAAGTCACCAGCCACAAAGAGAAGGTCCTTGTCATTCGTCAATGAGGTAGTCTGCAAGAGGGTGTCATAAAATCAGTCTTTCTGTCCATCAGGTAGCCCCAGCTGAGGGGTATAGGCCGAGATAATGGTTGCTAACCCATGATGTAGCACTAATTTAATCTTAAGTATTCTATTGCATACTCTGACTACTACATTATCAACCCATTTCTCTGCATGAAGTATATCCACGTCCCCGACCCCATCAGTGTTCCCTGCCCAGAAATCTTGTACCTGCGTTCTTTGCCTGTGAGGAACCTAGCAGAACCTCCTCTCCACCTTACTTCTTAGATGCAGCACAAATCTACAAGTCTCCGTTCAAGCAGGATGGGTGGGAGGGCGAGCGTACCGTGGAATAGCAAAATCAGAGAAGAGCATCTTCTGGATTTGTATTCTTTCGGTAGAGTTATTAAAATGAAGTAGGGGAATCCAAGTGCATGCACTAGTTTATATAGGGTGGGGTGGTGGAGGACAGGGAAGTGTTGGTGAAGCAAGTGGTTATCAAAATAGAGAGAGAGGGGGTCAGAGTTAGGCTGGTCAAAGATAGAACAAGAGGGAGAAAAATATTCTTTTGGAATTTTGGGTAACATAATTTAATGACACAGCAAATGCTGATAATAGTGAAATAGAATTGAAAAATCTTAGAATTTTCAGTCAGCCAATCTGTGACAAAATTAGAGAAATGAGTGACAATGTGACAAACTTGAATAAATGAATAGGTGACGAATAGTAAATGCGCGTGAAGGAACTTAAGTTTGTTTTAAGACAACAGCGAAGAAGACGAAACTATGTTTACATGGTAATGAAATAAATAGAATAATAAAAAGAACTAATAAGGGGCTTATGATCTGCACAGAAAGAGAGGTGTAGATGTAATACACACACACATATATATATATATAATAATAATATATAATAATATATAATTAAAAGATTTTAATCATAATCAATATTATCATCAAATAACAAATAAGTAAATTGATGGTGGTGAAATGCAAGTAAGAAGAGTTCCTCTGTTTGAGTTGCATAATAGTGGTTTTATCTTTAATTCATATTATATATATATATATATATATATATACACATATGTTCTTATCAGTTTCAGCTCAAAGCTATGGCAATTCTGGGGCACCGCCGTTTTGTTCAATGTTATTATTGAGAGCCTCCTCTGATGTGTGGCATTTGGTGAATAAGAGTGTTTGACGTTACTACCCTCATTTGCACACCCTGCCCCAAGGTAGGTTCATCTGGGACTCTCAACAGTAAGAGATCCTTTTTGATTTGAAAACACTTACATCCACTTTGTGTAGGTCACTCAGGCTCTTTGGAAGCTGTGGGCCCCTAAAACCTAGGCTGTTGCAGTAACTGGTCTTGAAGTGCAAAGGCATTGCTGGGAACTTAGACACCATGCAGTGGTGACCCACTGTGGCATTTGTGTAGCTTTCAATGCCAAAATTTGGCACAATCCCTTCCAGCATCTTCCAGGTGTATATTACTGCATATGTCTCCTGCCTTCACTCCAGGGAGTAGAGTCTTAGTTGTTTCAGCCTTTCCCAGTAGCTGATCTGTTGCAATGAGACAATCTTCTATGTGAAGCTTTGCTGGATGGCTTCAAGGTCTACTGTTAATTTTACACTGTTGGGTGACCATAGCTGGGAGCAGTAGTCCAGGCAGCTGAGAACGAATGTCCTCCAGAGGACCATTATGGTTTCCTTTTCTCTGGTTCTGAAGGTTCTCAGGATCCATCCAGCCATGTGGTTGGAAGCCAGCTTCTTACCACACAGGCATGCCTGCACTTTCGTTCAAATAAATTGTATTTATATGAAAAACTTCAAGATACTTACACTGACATTAGGAAAATTAGACTGACTGAAAGTTTCCCTGAGATTAGAGACTGGCTTGGGCCACATACTAGGTATTGTCTGAAGCACCAATGAGGAGAACTAAAAAAGAAAACATGGAAATAGAAAGAATGTTGTATTAGCACACATGTATTCTAGCTTCATAAAATATATTCATCTAGATTTAACTGCCAAATTCCATGCTGGTGAGTGATTAGTACTACTCCTTGTAATATGTTACAAATATGCATTCAGGTATGTTCTAAAATAATGTTTCTCATGGATGGGACACCTCACTCCAAGTGGTTGTGTGTGTATGTGGGCGGGAGATTGAAAAAGAAACAGATGGCCAAATTCAATAAATAAAGATGATTTTAAACTTTTTAAACTTGTCCAACACCATGGTAGAGAAAAACTAATTATACAGATACAAACACCTATTTTGTTTTCTGTGTAACCCTTTAGCATTTAAACCAGCTATATCCAGGCAAAATATTCTGCCTCTTTCATATTCAAACATCTACAATGTCATTCTAAAAATAAACAATCACATCATCGAAATCTTGAAGCCATGAGATAATGCATGATTTATTTAAAACAATGTAAATAAACAAGCAGTACATTTAACAGAGTAATTTGAATGTTAAAGTGTTAATACAGAGAGGTGGGGAGGGAGTACTAATAATTTATTAGGAGAGAGGGTGTTGGTATTTTTCACTTTGAGAACCAGAGTTCTAAACTAACTCAGTGATGATAGAAATCATCCTTCCGCTAATACCAACTTTCTACGTAACACTGAGTATTTCCATTTCTACATGAAGTAAAGGAGTTTTAATTATTATTTTTTTCATTTTAACCTATTTTCAATAATCTGTAAAAATTTAAAAGTGATATTCAGAAATTTAAGAATTCTGGAACTTAATGGGTTAAGCTACCCTTCCCTCAAGAATTAGACTGTTCTGCAGCTTGGAAATAATGTTTCATTGAGATCAGTCAAATTCACTTGATCTGAACTTAGTGTATGTAACCTAGCTGGTTAAATAGACATAGGAGAGAGCAGAGTCTTGTCAAGCCATCTTGCTCTATACTATCATCACTAAGTTATATTTTACCTTAATATCAGATGTCATTCTACTCTCAGAGCTATATATAGATTTAGATCATGCATAGAAGATGCTATTTGCTTATAACATACAGTAACTACATTATACCATCTGCAGTTGGTGTGGGAGTCTTAATGACAATTTTATGCCATCAAAACTAACTTGTACATGTAATTGATTTTCTACTTTCATGTATTATATGGAAATGGTAATTGTTGCTGATAGTCATCATAATCATTTAATGTCCATTTTCCATTCTGGTGTAGGTTGGTTGGTTTGAGAGAAACTGGCAAGACCAGGGGCAGCACCAAGTTCCATAGACTGTTTTGGCTTGCTTTCTACAACTGGATGCCCTTTACAGAGTATATAGGGTGCTTTTTACATGGCACCAGCACAAGTGCTTTTCATGTGACACCAGCACTAACACTTTTTACGTGGCAGCTTGGTTTTAGGATATCAGTTCTGTTGTGGTGGGCAGGTCTTCTTTAGTACAGTAATGTGCCACCTATCTTGGTTCTCTGTCATCTTCACAAGGCTCAGCATTTTGAGATCAGCTGTCAATGCTTGGTCTCATGTTTTCCTGGGTCTCCCTCTTCCACATTAAGTGAACAGCACTTGTTTATGCAATTATCCTCATCCATCTGCACCACATGACCAAATCAGTGCAGTCTCCTCTCTTACACACTGCATATAAGTCCTCTTATGCTTAACTTTCTTCCAATACACTTATGCACTGTCATACATGTATAATGACATTGCACATACAGCAGCGTGTACCAGTTTTGTTCCTTTCTAGTTTATGCATATCCTCTGCATCCAGAGCCCATGTCACACTACTGTGTAGCATTGCAATTCATACACATGCATCATACAATCTTCCTTCTACTCAGAGAGAGAGAGAGAGAGAGAGAGAGAGAGAGAGAGACTTTTGGTTGCCAACAGAGGCAAAAGCTCTCATCCTAAACTAAAGTAGGAAAAACATAATCACTCTCTGTATTAAGTAAATGAAATGAGCATTACTTACTGCTAAACATAATCTTGTAAAAATTAGTCGGGGGCCATTTGCATATTCAATAATCTTTTCTAATAACTTGGTCTTCAAAGTTTCATAATCATTTTGAGGAACTTCATGCCTTTATAAAGATAAATCAACAAAACTATAAAATAGAATACAAATAATGTAATAATGAAATACATACTATTTTGCTATTTCTTTTTTAAATAAAAAATATTTATATTGATATATTTTTGTTACTTAGCACCAGGTCAACCTTGTTTAGAAAGCCTGATGTCAAAACATTCCAGCTGTAACCAACATGTCTTTTTAGGGGTCTATCTAATGTGTCTTTCATTGTTTGAGTTATGAGATTTAGTATTTCTAGTAAGTCAAGCAACTTCATGGAGGCTCTCTTTATGGCTTGTTTTATATATGAATATATGAGAGGTCTTCTGGAGAAACCTCGGTTCAAATTCAACACATATTTTAAATTACAAATTAGTTGAAAAAGACAGATAGTTCTGCAAAGTAAGTGTGAAAATAAATTAAACTGAAGTTTTCAGTTAATCAGACCTTTATTTATCATGGAAGTTATTTGAAATAGCAAATTATGTGTCATTATTTCACATCTGCTGCTGGTTGTTTTGTTGTCACTATGGACAGGCCACATCATTTTCTCCCCTTTATGACCAGCCAACAAAGGAACCACCACATACTCACTTTATCTGCTAGAAATAGTAGCTAAATCTCCCCCTACTGTGTTAAAAAAAGGATAGACCATATATAAAATGAAACATTTAAAAAATTCGCTTCTCAAACACAGGGTTTCAGATTCAGTTCTATTGCAGGAACCCATGGGCAAGTGTCTTCTACTATAGCCTCTGGTCAACCAAAGCCTTTTAAATGGATTTGGTAGACAGAAACTGAAAAAATCCCTTTGTATATACACACACAGATCAGGTCATCCCATAAGTTCTGTCCGATTTTACCATTTTTAAAATTTAATGAAATTTAATAGTATTTTAGAATGTCTAACGGAATTAAAAATTATTTTTATGCCTTTGTGTACATTTAAACTAATTAAATATTATTTTACAGAATAACAGAATTAAAATTTCTTTGATTAAAACCCTTTCTAACATGGAAGTATCCAAACAGCATTTGAGGCACATAATGCTTTATGAGTACAAAAAAGGAAACTCTGCAGCCGAAGTGATTCGAAACATGCACTCACTTTATGGGAAAGAATGCTGGAATGAAAGAACTTGCAGAAGATGTTTTGCAAAATTCAGAAGTAGAGATTTCATCCTCAAAGATGAAGATCGAAAAGGATATCCAGTTGAGTTTGATGATAAGCTTCTTGAGACATTACTTGAAGAAAATCCTGCATTATCAGTTGAAGAATTGGCAATAAAGCTTAGTTCAAACCATACAACTGATCATCATCTTCAACAACTTGGAAAGGTTCCTAAACTTGGAAAATGGGTACCTTATGAATTGTTTGAAAGCAACTGCAAATCTCGAGTTGACATCTGCTCTTCTCTCCATTCTTGCAAACTCATTTCACCCTTTTTAGATAGACTTGTGACTGGTGACAAAAAATGGATCTTCTATTGAAATGTTAAACATCGGAAACAGTGGCCTGATAAAAGGGAAAAAGCTCAACCACAACCGAGAAGGGAACTTCATGGGAAAAAGGTTCTTCTCTCCATCTGGTGGGATTGCAAAAGAGTAATTCACTTTGAATTGTTACTACCTAATGCAACAATCAATGCTCAAGTCTACAGTCAGCAATTTGAGCGTTTGAACCAAGCTTTGAAGAAAAAAAGACCCGCTTTAGTGAATCAAAAAGGAGTGAAGTTTCATCAGGACAATGCACAACCCCACACTGCAAAGATCACATTACAGAAGATCGAAGAGCTTGGTTGGGAAAAATTCCTCATTCCCCTTATTCTCCTGACCTTGCTCCTTCAGACTACCATTTGTTTCGTAGTTTACAGAATCATTTGGGGGATATAACTTTCACAAGCCAGGAGGAGGTCGAAACTGACATTTTAGAGTTCTTTGCTTTGAAACCAAAAGAGTTTTACATTGATGGGATTAAAAAGCTTGTAAATAGATGGAAGGAAGTCATAGATAATCAGGGAAAGTACACTGATGATTAAATTTCAATTAAATATAACATTTGATCACTTGTTTCCTTTATTCAAAATTTGGACAGAACTTATGGGATGACCTGATATATATCTCACCATGACCAGCTGCATTTTAACATCCACTTTTTCATGGCAACATAGGTGAGACAAAATATATTAAGGTGGATTTTATATAAGTGGATACCTTTCCTATCACCAACCCTCATTTGCTTCCAAGTAAAGTAATATTTCTCCATGACCAGGCACATTTTCATAAATGACTGGAGGCAAAGGATGCTGTTCGCATGATGGTGGCATGGTTACAACTATCGTGCAATGTCAACCAAAGAGACAGTAACACACACACAAACACACAAAATAAAGTGATAGGTGTAAGTGAGTATCACCAGCATATAAGTGGTGTCCTTCAGTTTCAATCATCTGTGAAAAGATATCCAACCAAAGAGAAATATTACCTTGAAACAGATGAGGGTTGGCAACTGGAAGGGCATCCACTTATAGAAAATCTGTCTTAATGAATTTTATTCAACCAATGTGAGCATGGAAAAGCAAACATTAAAACAACAATGATGTTGATGATGAAATAAATATTGCCAAGATCAACTACCTTTCATCATGATCAATAAAATATAAATAAAATATTGTGGTTGATATACGACAATAGCCTCTACCCAATTTGTGGTCTTGTGCTAATGATAAAAGGCATTATGTGTAAGATTTTAGTACATAAAAGCACCACATAAGAACCTTTTTTGTACGTTATATTTTAAATTTAGTATTAATTTTTTCAAAAGTTAGTTATCTTACTGTACTCTCACTTCCTTAAATTTAAAAAAAAAATATACAATCAGTTAACAGTTTTTAAAAATATACCAAAATGTTTAAAGAGAGTAACTCACCAAAACTTGGATATTTTCTGATGCAGGCAACTTGCAGCAAAAAACTGCACTTCTGGACTCTAAAGGATGAAAACAAAATAACAATTCAATTGAAAGATAAATAAAATAGTTTTAATAAATTTCTAATTAAATAAGGTAATTATATATTTTTTACTTAAAATCATGCAACAAAAACTAAGTAGAACATTAAAAGCTGAGCGTCAAGTTCAAGATCAACAATAATACAATCTTTTCTCATAATTTGTCTGGAGTTGACAACCGAATTGCACCGTTTCATTAGACAATATTGATAAAAGCTTTCTTCTTGTTTAGTAACTTGAAGCTAATTGTTGTCATTTTTGTTTCTTGTTGAGTAGTCTGGGTCAGTTCTAAAGGTTTCCAATCAAATGCATGCAGCAAATTCATAGACCCTGTATTCCCAGTAACTTATGAGTTGCTGTATAGTATCGTCATTTGAGCTGCTTGATTTAATAATGTAAATGTCTCCTGAATACAAGGGGCTTCTAAGGGTTACTGCTTGGAACCAGGTTCCTGACATTAAAAATATGAGACAAATTTCCCCTTTGGTACAACACCAATCTATTACAAATAACATTCTTAGAAGATATGGTATATACTCCCAACTGTTCATTTCATCCTTCTTTATGTTTTGAGTTCAAATTTCGCCAAGGACAAATTTGCCTTTCATCCTTTTGAGATCAATAAAATAAGATCAATATAAGTGGCTTATCCTCAACCCCAAACTTACTGGCCTTGAACCGAAATTTGAGACCAATATATTCCCAACTATTTAGTTCACTAACACATATAGTTACGGCAAATATGTAATGAAATACGATCAGTGAATTTGAAGTCAAGGTCTATGAGCTGGTAGTTTAATACCAAATTCACTCAGCCATTATACACTTGCTTGCTCAATATGGCAATTACATTTGTAAACCTCAGAACAATATGTTCACTGTAAAGATAGAATGATTAGTCACAGTTAGCACAGTCTTTCAATTAGAATACTGTTTGAACATAATATGACAAAAATTACTCAAGCAAACATTTGTTCTAAAGATACAAGAAATACACTATAAAACTTTGACTTTGAACAGTGGTAAGCATATCTAAAACAAATGTCCATTATTATGATACTACTAACATTACCAATTATATTAAAGAAGCTATCAAAGAACCAAAGGTAATAAATTCAGGTAAATTAGTTACTGTACCTGGTTAGGGTCAAGAAGTTGCCAAACAAATACCCATGCTTCAGGTGCTACCCGGGCTTTAGTTAGCCACGTATGAACTTGAGGTTTCTGATCAGAACTGAAATAGAATTGGCTCACAGCCTAAAAGAATGAACGACAACTCATTATTATATGGTATTTGAACATTTCATATATATAAATGATAAAAGATGAAATAGTGATGTTTTGGCTATTAAATATTATATTATTCTGCTCTTTGTATTGAGTAATGGTCAGTCACTCACTCACACACATATATAAATGTATGTGTGTATATATATATATACTTACATGTATAACAAAACCATTAGCACATATATATGTATATGTGTGTGTGTGTGTATATATATATATATATAATTCTAAGAAAGTTAGAGGCTGTGAATCCAACCAACTAAGGGATAATATCTATCCAATATACTGCTGGTAGAATACCTAATTATTAATACACAAGTGCTTTTTTTTTTTGCATTGAAATAACATTATACCAAGTGTAATAAATGGGTGAGGGTAAAGAGTTATTTTACCATGAATTAATAGACCAATAAGAAAATGCAGCGGATCAATAGGTGGTTTTCATCAACTTTTAGACATTATATTATGTCAATTTATTTATTTACTAAAATGACAATTATAACAATATACATACATGTATAACATATTAGTAATTATTAAAATATATAAAATACAGGAACAGAAATTGGGATAATATCTTACAGCTGTTTCAGCCAAGAGGCAAAAATACCTCATTCTACCTTTACCCTCCAGTAGACTTAGTAGATGAAATTAAGGTACTTGGTGTTTCTCTAGGCTTCGTCAGAGATTTTTGAAAGTACATAAGGTTAAGTTATAAATACACACACATATACATAAATACATATACCTACACTTAAATGTACATGCATATTTGCATGTATATGCATATAAAAGAATCAGTTATTATTATTATTAGATGCATTAGATTATTCATATTAGATAAAAAGATAAACAGAAGTATGAGAAAGTTATAAGAAGAGTAATATTGTAATTTATAAAATCAATATATCTTTAAAGTTATTTTAGTTATGTAAGAATGAAACTGCATATACATGAGGAACATACATACACACACATATATATATACATATATATATACATATATATATATATATATACACATATATATTTCCACTCAAAAATACTCATAGGTACCTACATATTAGTTGTGTTTAAGGGATGATTAGTGCAGTAGTTTGTATCATTATAATTATAACAATAATACACGAACTTATGTATGTTTTCATATAAGCATGTGATATGTTGATTTCTCTGTTATTTTTTTCTTTATGCAGTAGTTGAAATCCTGCGGGAAGTGGGGTGCATAAAGAAAAAATAACAGAGAAATAAACATATCACATGTTTATATGAAAATATATATAAGTTTGTGTATTATTGTTATAATTATATAATTATAATAATACAAACTACTGCACTAACCCTCCCTTCTAAACACATCTAAAACGTATGTACCTATGAGTTTTTGAGCGGAAATATATATGTATATATATATGTGTGTGTGTATGTATGTGTGTATATATATGTATGTTCCTCATGTATATGCAGTTTCATTCTTACATAACTAAAATAACTTTAAGACATATTGATTTTATTAATTACAATATTACTCTTCTTATAACTTTCTCATACCTCTGTTTATATTTTATCTAATATGAATAATATGATGCATCTAATAATAATTGATTCTTTTGTATGCATATACATGCAAATATGCATGTACATTTAAGTGTAGGTATATGTATTTATGTATTTTTATGTATATGTATGTATAAGTATGTGTATGTGTGTGTATTTATATTTATAACTTAACCTTATGTACTTTCAAAAATCTCTGACAAAGCCTAGCGAAACACCCAAGTACCTCAATTTCATCTACTAATTACTTCAGTCTACTGGTGGGATAAAGGTAGAATGAGGTATTTTTGCCTCTTGGCTGAAACAGCTGTAAGATATTATCCCAATTTCTGTTCCTGTATGTTATATATTTTAATAATTACTGATATCTTTAAATATTATATATGTAAAGCATGTTATACATGTATGTATATTATTATAATTGTCATTTTAGTAAATAAATAAATCATCATAATATAATGTCTAAAAGTTGATGAGTATCACCTATTGATCACCTCCGTTTTCTTATTGCTCTCTCTGTGTATATATATATATATATATATATACACACACACATCCAAGTAGAAAACTAAGCATTATACAGATAGAATTATTACCACCAGTCATTTGATCATAAGGTTTTTTTAATGTTTACCATAAAATCAGCTCTAGAAAACTTTTCTTTTATTTATAATAGCTTTTCCTTAGAGAAAATATTTTGATGAGTATTTTGCATCATATTCCATATTTATATGAGAAAGGAAAATAATTAAATCAATACATAACATATATACAAATGATATTTACTTAGATGTGACTTCTTGAGGGGATTAATGATATCAGAAACAAATTTGGACCTTTGCTTAATATGAAAATTATTTAAGTAATAATAAAATTAAGTTAGACCTAAAAAAATCATCTAAAGGGAACTTTTATGTTGTTAGTTTAAATTGTTCACACCTTGCAACAGTCAATTATAAGTATTACTAACTATAATGAAAAAATAAGTGTTTTTTCAGTGATAATTTTTCTCATGCTTAGTTTACAAACATAAATATGAAGAGATCCTCAAGTTACAACAAACCTGTATAACATTACTTGATGTAAATTCCATTTTTCAGAACAGCTCCATTATCTCTATTAATAGAAATAGTTGCAATGAATATTTCAATACATACATATAACACACTTATTGTAAAAAGTATTATTAACTTACAAACAAAACCATTTACAAACCAAGACACAAAGAAATTTCTAGCAACATTATTTTTTCTTGTCTGAATGTATTCTATCCAATCTCAAAATCATTAAAAAAAATTTTTTTTAATAAGGCAAGCCACATTATTCTGATCTCTATCAATCATCAGAATAAAGAATAAGATCTATTATGTTGTAGTTTCTCTCGATAATCCCATTATGTAGCAGCAATTATAACTTGTCAGAAATTGAGTATTTTTAAAAGAATTAGTTCTTTAATTTAACATGCTAGATGTAAGAGCATACTGTTTTGGGGAGACTAATGAAATAATTTTTAACTAGGTATGAATTGAACCCAAGATATGATGATACGATAAAGATGGTACCTACCAGTAATATTCCTAACATTATTAGAAGAATCTATAACATTAAACAAGAATTGGTTTTAGTCTGAAGTACGAGTTTTAATGTCTATATGACTTCAGGAAACTACGAAGTAAGGCTATGTTAAATAACTATGTGTTTAAGTTCTTATAGTGACCTAAACATATTGCAATTACCGAGATGTGTTATAAAAAATTACGGTGAAATTGAGTAGAATTCTATCAGAATATGGTAGTTTCGACCTTTTAGCCTTCTAGAATAGCTCTGTATGTTTATAAAGTGTATTTATTATTATGTTAACTCATATAAAACAATTAAAATTTGCTTTATTCAAATGACAAAATAGTTTCATGCAGAAATGCAATGGGAGGTTACAGAGATGGGGCAAAAACGATTGCAATACAACGTTGTTATAAATATACATATGATTGAATGATAAACGTAATTCGGCTAATAACACAGCCTTCGATAAATAATCTTACAATGAGATGACTTCGTACAAAAACTTCTTGAGATTAAGTAATAGCTTACAAAACTTTCCCGTTAGACTGATCAAATTCCTTAATACTTCCTTTTCTTCGTACCCATCTTCCCAGAAATAATTCTCGTCTTAAATGGAGTTGAAATTGAATTCCCTTAAAAAAACATTGCCTTGAAATTGCAACCGCTACATCCTACATACTTTACAGGGGGGAAAATCGATAAGATACTGCATCCTTGTGGTACGTCCTGGAGAACAGATGACGCACAAAACATTGTTATTAGCAGTAAATAGCAAACAATAGTAATTTTTTTGTTCTCCACTCTACCTATGTACCATATGTAACCAAAGTGTCTGCATATCAAAGTAGCACATAATAAAGTTAATCAGGTTTTTAGAATGTTCGTAATTAATTCCAGTTTCGGTAATAATTATAAATACACTATAACGTATGTTTAGTCTCCTATGGAAAGAGAGACCGACATCCCAATGTAAACATGTAACGGATAAATCACATAGCGGATTTAAACACAAACGAGCCCGGCTGTCGATAGGATGTCAAAATGTAAACAAGCATTATTTCTTTAATAAACAACTTGATAACATTTACAATCTGAAGATCATACACATATTACTAACACATATAATAGCCGGCTATATAAGCTAGGAACAGTCTGGTGTCTATGATTATATATTATTTATTAAAGGAAAATTAACAAAAATCATATTTAAAATTAATTTAGGGAAAAATACTATAATGTTTCTTTGTTTTACAATACTGAATTCTCCTTTACGTATACTTATGTTATATTTTTTCGTGGATAATGATTAAAATAAAGTTTAAAACAGGCTACAGAATGTGTTTGCAATATGTCTATGTAAAAACTACATCGAAATTACATATGCTAATCTAAGTATGAAAACAGTAATTTCTAAACGACCTGAAATATAAATGCCGCATTGAGAAGTAAACAACATTTACATATCGGATAAATGTGTGTGCGTGTGTGAGTGTTTTGTATGTAATTTACTCAGCTGTTTGTAAATGAAAAAGAAAGAAGATTGGTAACAAACAAAATACCGCATGGATCAATGTACAAGAGAAATTTAATTAAAGAATAGTTTAAGTATCTCAGAATAAATAACAAAGGAAATGTACCTTAATGACAAGAAAATATGCTTAAAATTAATTAGAAGTGATATAAATGTTAGAAAAGACCGGGAAACTTAAGTCGGAATACCATAAGATGTCTCCCCACCTAAGTCGTCTCAGTCGTTTCATTATCACAATCTACACTCACTTCCGTTTGCTGCCTTCTTTCTCATTTGTCTTCAGTTTCCCCACCTTTATTCCATAATCGGGAGTGTGGACATTGGAAAACCTGAATTACTTCCCTTGTTTTAATTAGCAATCAAACAATTAATTTCATTTTAATGCGTCATTTAGAGACCGTGCTTATTATTAATATGTTATATCTCAATCAGAAAAACGTATCAATAAGTTTTAGCGAAAATACAGGAAAATGAATTCAATTTTTTGTTACTGAAGGCAAATAAGTTGAAGCAAAACAAAATAATTTTGTGCACATAAAAATCAATGTACTTTACTTGATTTCGTTTATTTATTATTATTTTTTTTTTTGCATACTAGAGTAGACAGCTTGCCTCTTCAGATATGTGCTGTAATTGGGGAAACATTCTAATGTAAATTAAGCGCAGGAAAATCTCAGTAGGTACATATAAAACTAATGGAGAGGAAAAGTGTTTGAAAAAAGGGGCTACTTAAAATTTTCATAGTCCAAAGGAAAGTATTCGAAATGAGTAAAGAAGGTTAAAACTTTGGATACGTTAAAAGAAACATCTCCATAATTGATAAAAATAAGAAAATAATGAAGGATGGAAAATAAATGAGCAAGGTTGAAATACTATGCAAAGCAAGTGAAAGAAAGAGACAATAAACCACCATGAAGCAAATCAAAAGTCAAGGTTAAAGTCCTTTCAATTTGACCTCAACTTCACTGATTCCATATTTATAATCAATAAATTAAATAACAAAGGCAGCAAACTAGCAGAATTGTTAGCACACCAGTCAAAATGCTTTGCAGCATTTCTTCTGGTTTTACATTGTAAGATCAAATTCCACTGAGGTCAACATTGCCTTCCATTCTTTCAGGATTAATAAAATTAAGATTAGTTGAACACTGGGATTGGTGTGAAATTTCAGGCCTTGTGCATATAGTAGAAAGCAGTAAATTAAATAACAAATTTTTTTAAAAACTGTTCCTGATATTCTCCAGTGAGGACAGTCTTTCCATAATGTACAATATAGTAAAGAAAAAATAACAATCATATAAATGTTTATGTAAAGAAGTATAATAGGTGTGAAAATGAGGTACTGGATTCCTAGTTCATAAGTTTGAACCTTACAACAGTTGTGTTTTGCTCTAAGCCAGTTGATCTGACTGTCAATTCGTAGGTTACACCTTACAACAATTAGATGTCTAGGAGAAGAATGGGCATCTGGTTGTGTAAACTTCTACAACAAAATTAATACATCCATGCAAGCATGAAAAAATGAATGTAAAACAGAATATACTTTATAAACATAACCGAGACTGATAAATTTGAAAATCAAATAGTTCATAAAATATATCTGGAGCTAAACATCAACAGCAAATGGTAGTCAAAGAAACTGACTGAATGTCACAAACTCCCAATTTTTTATCATATTTCACCTACACACTTAACTATAACACATACACACACACCAATACCCAACATACCACTCTTCTTCCATACTTGCGCACCTCTACCCACATTCACATGCACCACAAAAAACACACACACACATACACATCACATTGCTGAAACAGGGGATTAAATCCAATAAAAATTAAAAGTAACTAAAAGCAATGACACATCTGCTGTCCAAAACTTACCTCAACCTAGCATTCTCTTTTGTGAACCACTAAAAAAACAACCCCATGACCTAAAGCTGACACACCTAAATAGACACACTTGTTTACAAAGTATACATGCATGAATAAATTCTGAACAAAAGTATAAACCCACATTTAATCAATAAAAGATTCTTCATATCTCTCCATCACAACCCATCTTATAATCTAATTACTACTCAACTGAGCTCAGTAAACCCTGGAAACAAATTTATTGTAACAGAGACTATATAAAGCCAAAATTAACTTAATGAATCACAGTCCAATGATAGCTTAGTAAGCTGAAACTTTGGAGTTACTGCCAATATTATTCTAGTTAAAGAATAATGTATGTATGTATGTATGTATGTATGTATGTATGTATGTGTATATATATATATATATATATATATATATATATATATATATATATATTAAAACAATAACTTAAATTCTGGTCATAGAATTACCAAAGGTCTCATATCCACAAAAGCCACAGGCTTACGGACAGTTCATCAGACACCTTAGGGAAGAGGTTTCCTTCAGTCCTCTTCGGTCTCTACAGATATGATGCCCTAGCCATTTCTAGAGAAGCCAACAGGCACACACTAGATAGACTTTGAAAAACCTAATTAGGGCCCTAAGCTCAATAGGACTCAAGATCATTATTGAAATTAATCTTACCACAGTAGATTTCCTAGATGTTACTGTAGATCTGGGCTCTGGTACATACATGCCCTATCACAAGCCAAATGAGAAGCTGTCCACAACCTTCTGCCACCTCCTTATAGTGTTCAAGAACCTAGTGAAGGGTGTAAGCAAGAGGATCTCGAATATATCCTCTAACCAAGATGTCTTCAATGCTACTTCCCTCTACTACAGCAAGGTACTAGCATTGAGTGTGTTTAAGGCTTGCATCTCCTACATGCCAGGCCCTAACACCCAGAAAAGGAAGCGCTGTAGAAATGCCGTTTGGTTTGCTCCACCCTTCTCACTCAATGTCAAGACTTGTGTAGGAAGGATTTTATTTAGATTAATAGATAAACATTTCACACACACGCATAGACACAAGCAATTATTTAACAGGCACAACCTAAGAGTCTCCTTTCGTTGTGCACCTAACATAAAAAGCATTCTAACAAGCACCCACAATACGAGGGGAGGCAGGTTGCTCTTGCAGGGTATACAATAACTGTCCAGTAGGAGGCTAATGTGAGGCCGAAAAAGTAATCTATGAAGTTACAGTGACACCTAGACTTGCTATCTGCATTACCAGTGATGTACCATCCAACAGCAATAATAGCAGATTAATCAGGTCTCACACCAGTACAATTGCCACAGCCAGAAACGATGACTAGTCTGGGACTAGTGACACAGAGGAGGTAACCAACAACCTCAGTACTACTGCCACAGATGATGAACAAACCATAGCTATGATTAAAGGCATACCAACCATAATTATCACGCCTTATCTTCAGACATATATTTGAGACTATCTTATCAAACATGTTTTTCCTTTTCCTTTAATATGGTGATTTGAGGAAAATTAACAGCTGTTTCTTTCAGGTTGAGCAACAAGAGTGTAATGGGTGCATTTATGTGCCACTGACATGGGTGCCATTTGCATGACACTGGTATCTGCTACCACTGCAGTTTTATTTGGCTTGATGAGTCTTCTCAAGCATGGCATAATGCCAAATAGACTTGGTCATTGTCTCCATGAGGCCCAATGCTTGAAAAGTGCTTTTACGTGCCACTTTCATGGGTGCCATTTGTGTGACACCAGTATCTTCCACAACTGCAACTTCACTTGGTTTGATGGGTCTTCCTCTCAAGCACAACATAATGCCCAAAGGTCTCAGTCATTGCCTCTGTGAGGTCGAACATTTGAAAGAAGCTCAACCACTTTGGCTCTGTGAGGCTCAATGCTTGAAAGATGCTTTTATGTACCACCTGCACAGGTGCCAGTTGCATGAGACCAGTATCAGCCACAACTGCATTTTCAGTTGGCTTGAAGGGTCTTCTCAAGCACAACATATCGCTATCTAAATTTTTTTTTTTGAATCTTATAGAAAATATTCACATTAACAACTACATATTTTTGTTAACCACATTGTTCCAGCTTCAGTCCGACTGCATGGCACCTTGGGCAAGTGTTTTCTACTATAGGCTCAGGCTGACCAAAGCCTTGTGTGTGAATTTGGTAGGCAGAAACTGAAAGAAGCCCATCATATATATCTATGTATGTGTCTCTTTGTATTTGTGTTTGTCCCCCACCACTAGTATTGGTGTGTTTATGTCCCAGCAACTTAGCAGTTCAGCAAAAGAGGCTCGAATACGTACCAGGTTTTCAAAACTTAAGTCCTGGGGTTGATTCATTTCACTAAAATTCTTCAAAGCAGTGCTCCAGCAAGGCCACAGTCTAATGTCTGAAATAAAGAGAAAAGAAAAAAGGAAAATGGGAAATAAATGAACAATGATGAAGAATTATAGAAAATATATACTTACCATGTCCCCTCAGATCAAGAGCAACACAATGGCAACTAACAAGTTCACAGAGTTGAAGACAACAGATATATATACATATATATATATATATATATATACACACACACACACACATATATATGTACGTATGTATAAGTGTATGCATATATGTATGTGAGTGTGTGTGTGTATAAAAGTAGAGCCATGACTTGCAAATGAATATGACTTAGTAGTATGTGCCACACTTTCAATGTTTAAGAGGCATATGTAGTCAAGGCCATCTTGACAAGCATTATATGCCTCTGGGTGAAGCAAAGTACTTGAGCCCCTACATTCATAGACAGCTAGTCACAGCATACAGAGATTAGCATTAGGCCACCAGATCTGTCTCCACTCTTGAATAACTATCTACCCAGCATGCCCATGCCTTATAACAGGACTGTATATAGTCACGAGCAGACATAGACACCCTCTCTTCACTTCAACCATTCAACTAACAGAACATCAAAAATGTGCCAGCTGGAGGAGAGAGAAAGTTGCACTAGCTTAATAAACTGAAGCAACATCTAATATCTTGCATTAGTGCACCTGAGCACTATACACAGTAATTTCATTGTTCTTATTTTTAACACTTTACCCTATCCAGGAATCAAACCCATGACCATGTGATCATGAGCCCAACTATTACCACTAGACTAGTTATTGAATTAGGTAATTCATGCAATAGCAAAAAAAGTATAGTGGAAAATAATTTCAAAAGAAAACGAAATCAGTTAAATATAAATATAATAAAGAAGTGTGTACACTCTCCCAATTTATACAATCGGATCAGGAATCATTAGTGGGCATACCTCACTCAACTTTGTCTTCTCATAACTTTCAGAAAAATAGATATTTGTTAATGAAATCGTCTACAAATACATTTCAGATGATGTAAATTCCGATTATATCGGAATATGCAGTGAAAACATTTTCTGAAGGTGGGGAGAAGAGCTTCAGAAAATTCACACGAGGCGGCTTTGTTTTTCATAACTTTTAGAAAAATGGAAATTTTTCATAAATACCTTTCAGAGTGTAGAGATTACGATTATATAGGAAGTTAATGTGAAAAGAAGAGAAAACAAAAAATGGTAGGTGCGCAATACATACATACTGACACATATCACATCCATTTTTCTGCAAGTTATGAGGAAACAAAGTTAGTGAGTGTGATGGGCACACTTGTGTAGGTATGCCCATTAATATTGTTATCTTAAAAAAAAATAGTGGCCACTCAAATAGTCATGGTTTTACCTAGCAAATGATTGCGATGTTGAGGCGTTGGAACAGCCAAGCTCCCTTATGAAATTTATCTGATACTTTGGTATCAGATAAAGCGCTATTTTGTACCAGATCTCACTGGCAGCCATTATTCTGTCCTAGACAAGAGCAAGATCTCGCATACAACCATTGCTATGCACGACACCACAACAATGCTCTCTCCTCAACAACAGCTATTTACGCAGGTACGAAAGACGTTCAACCTCTTAGTCTTCTCCAGCTTGCTTATGCTGAGGGACACTATGATGCAGGAAGCTACAGCGGACTAACCCACTCTAACCACATGTTATTCTCCAGAGATAATGTATCTCACGTGAGCGGAGATATCACACCATGCGCTGCCTTGAAGATGGACAGCTAGAACGGGACACAAGATCGGGAATCACAATAAACGATTATTGAATTGCATCTGCTTGTGAGCTTCTTCTTTCGCCATCCAGATCCGTAAGACAAATAATTAGAATGAGAGGTGATACTCTACTGGTATGATGAACCTTTCTTTTCCCTTATAAGACAATATACTAACCAAACAGAGTGGCAAGCTGGCAGAAACATTAGCATGCAGGACGAAATGCTTAGTGGTATTTCGTCTGCCGTTATGTTCTGAGTTCAAATTCTGCCGAGGTCGACTTTGCCTTTCATCCTTTCGGGGTCGATTAAATAAGTACAATTTATGCACAGGGGTTGATATAATCGTCTTAATCCCTTTGTTTGTCCCCTCTATGTTTAGCCGCTTGTGTGCAATAAAGAAATAAATATACTAACGAAACAATGTGGTGAGCTGGCAGAAATGTTAACACATTCTGAGTTCAAATTCCGCTAAGGTCGACTTTGCCTTTCATCCTTTCGAGGTTGATAAACTAAGTACCAGTTGTGTACTGATGTAGATCTAAACAACTGCCCCCTCCACAAAAATGTCGGGCCTTTTACCTAGAATAGAAAAAAATATACTAACGAAACTTCAAACTTCCTCATAGGCGGTCTACAACCCACAATCGTTTCAAATAGCAAAGGTTGACAAATAAGTCCACTAGTCTCTTCCCATGATCCCTGGACAATCCCACTAGTTCTACAACTGCAGGGATATTTACTCTGGCTAAGGATTGTTTAATAATTAGATTTACTTCATTTTGGCGAGTAATGCGACTTCCATTCCAATCGATGAAGAGTTCTGGAATTGAGAAACTTCAGGAAAATCTAGACATACTTTTTCTAAGCAATATCATTCAGTTACAAGGGCAGCAAAAGAGCAAGCGTGAGATAAAATACCTCGCGGTATTTCCGGGATTAATAAAATGAAGTACCAGCCAAGAACTAGGTTCGATAAAATTGATTACATCCACTCCAAAATCTTTGACAATGTGCCTACGTGGAAAATAGCTCTTACAGTTTTTAACTCTACATTACATTCACTTTCATTTCCACTCAACTTTTTATATCATTAACTTTACATTTCTACCCATATAGTACAAATATTTAACAAAACCCATGTTCTAAATGCAGCAGGCAATTCTAATTACGACAAAATGAAGAAATCGTCATAGAAGCTTTATGAATACATTTTTGCATATCTTCAAACAACAGTCTTGCGGATGCTAATATCAAAATGCTGAATGTTGTCCTTAAGAGATTCTGGCAATTAAAGAAACTTTGATAATCAAGCTTCACCTTTCAAATAACAGTTTTAAAGTAAAAATTAGCTGTAGTTTAGCTTGGATTCGGGCTCACTTTCCGTTTACTGTTTGGATAATTTCTCTAATATTACCGTTATTTAATGCCCTTGAAATAAGCGTGACCTTCAATACAGATGAGAAACAAATCTCCTCTTGGATAGGAAGCTCGTATATTGTAATAACATTCATCAGAAGTCCAGCGTTGTAAATTAGTGGATATAAATAGAAACATCTGTATTGTCATATAACACCCATATTAGTTATCCTTAATCATATGACTGTTTTGGGGGTGAAAAGAAAAGTAAAAGGAACAAAATAAAGAAACGAAAGTTAAAAATAAAAATCACCTGCGTGAAATTTTAAAATATCTAAGGGAGATAATTACCAAGATTCATTTACAGCAGAAATTAATATTTCCCACTGCTTCATTTAGTGATGTATTTATAACTTACCTGGAATCTAAAATTACTAATTGTTTAGAATTTTGTGCATATTTTTAGATAATGCCATTTCTAGTGTTAATCGTGACCTGAAAGTCAAATAATTACAACTCAGGTGTAAAGATGGCGACTAATATTTTGGAAACGAAAATTTCACAGTTGCTAGGTCAAAGATACTTCAAGAAGTCTGTATTAGTGCGGTTTCTTTTATTTTTAATATTACTTATCATATGGATCTCTGTTAATGGAGGTAAATATAGCTTTTTGTTTTGTTAATGTTAAGGAAATATAACTATTTAACCAGTTGATCCACTTGATCAAAAGCATACATATCACACGTTGCATGTTTACGTATGTGAGATGTTTAGTCCCACGTAGCTCCGACCGAGCGGAACTATGATCAAAACTATTCTAACCGTGAACATCCTGTCTTTCTTAGAAAGTATTAATAAGATCACACTGTTCAATGTGTTAATTTTTAAGATAGTAGGTTGCGGTTTAAGGAAGATTTGATTGCTATTTCTAGAAAGTCGAACGACTACATAGTAGCCTCTCATGTTGAACATGTTGCTCATTTATCAATTACCATTAGCTTTGATATTAAAACTATTTCAATTCTCATTATTTTCATAATTTTACTACCATTACTTTCAAAAGATCTCCTTAATATAACGAAATGTCATACAGTAAACCAACAGCATCGCTAGTATTAAATTAAATTTTAAAAAAGGTAAAAAAAAAATCACTCTAGGGTTTGTGCAAAGCTTCGTAATCATCAGGATTTTTTTTTTCTTTTTCAAAATAATTGTGCAATGCCAGCCAGAAATTCTTTGCTCCATGCTTATTTTACCATTCTTTGTTGTCTGTTTATAACATCGTAGTTATTACCATAAGGAAATGGATTAAGAACGCTACCTATCCGTCAAACTCTGTAATTGCACTTCGAATTTGCTAACTTCTGGCATTTTCAGCTTTAACTTTTGTCTCTTTACATTAAAACCCACGATGAAAATATATGTGCACTGCATTTGTTGGCAACTTTAACAATTTCAGTTCTAAAAAGTGCGGGCAACTTTAAATTGTTAATGTTTGAGATATACTTAGTATGAGCAGGCTTTAGATAGAGAATATTTCAAATCAAGATCACTTTTCACAATTATGAACCAACGAGATAATTTATACCTGGTTACCCGACCTGTAAGAAACAGTAGTCATCTCCTTCGAATTGCCCCTCTACCGTCTTAAAACAGAAGGACGCACCGGTTAATATAGCCCCTAGCTATTCAAAAAGAAGAGCTTTTCATGACGGAAATTTATTTGGTTGATCATGCTTGAATTGATAACAGTCAACTCAAACTGATAATCAGCTAATGTTTAGATCAGCGGTTCCCAAACTTTTTAGAGTCGCGACCCACTATTTATCACACCAGTTTATGACGACCCACTTAACTTTATTGAGTATCTCGATAGACAGCAGTTAATCAAAGCTAATGCGTAATTTTATAACTTTTTGCGACCCATCTGTGGGTCGCGACTCATAGTTTGGGAACCACTGGTTTAGATAGTTAAAACTTTACTCAAATCAATTTGATCTTACAAAAACTCTCGACTTATTAGACTATGATAATTATTTCCCAACTTGGTGGCTCAATAAAATACACATTTGTGGAACATAAAATTAAGTTTTAACAAATCTAAACTCTTTTTATTTATTTATTTTGTAAATTAATGTCATTTGTTTATTTCCACTAATAAAGCTTCTAAGTAACTGACTTCATCAATCTACTTGCTCCCCAAAATATTAGCCCATCTACACACTTTCTCTTCCCTCAATCTCTTCTTCCATTACTACAGTAGTTCCTTGATCCCTGAACAATCCAGCTTTGTACTGCCACAGTCAAAGCCCACATAATATACTTGCCACCCCTTTCTAGTTATCCCTACTTTGTTGTATTCCTGCTAACCTTGGACTAACACTTTGACCTCAGTCGATTCCCAAACTGTGTCTCCCTGGAATTGCTTCTCTCCTTTATGCTCAAAATGAACAGTAACTGCATCAACCTCATCAGTAGAATAGGCTACCCTCTGAGAATTAAAATGAGGAATCAAAGTGACTGTTGAATTAGCTAACTTTAAAATCCACTATGACTTGATGGTCATAACTAGAACAATTCCGATAATTGGTCTACACAATCAAGGTTGTTCTGGAGAACACTGGCAGAATCACTTTTGCAATTATACGATTTCTCTTCTAATATGATTTATGTCATATTATAAATCCTGACAGCTATATGGACCAGATTCAACAAGTGTGCAAAACAGCAATTAGCTTTACTTTAAAAAATCTACAAAATGCTGATTAAATGCTTGAGACTGACTGACCTGCTGTCTATAGGCTCATCACATCAAATAATGTTTCTGTCAGGTTTTTATCTAATGTGGGACTTGATTTTTATTTGGGCAAAAAGTAAAACTTAATAGTTAATTTTTTTCAATTTAAGATTATTTTTCAAAACAAATTTTTACACTCTATCATATCATTGAAAAAGCAAAATTATATTCTGTCTTTGTGCTAATATATTTTTTATTTTTCCTTTTTTTGTAGGACTTCTTCCTGGTTTTCTGCGTCAGAGACTGCCAATATTGCGTGTTGGACCAGAATTGAACATATTATATTATTTTGAAGAAGCAGAGAGAGATGGTAGCAAAATCAGATGGTCACGAGCAACAAATACCCCAGCAAAGCTTAAAGCAGCATTAAATGGTACATATGTGTTGTAATTACAATTATATTAGTACAAGTTGCAGTGAATTTATTTCAACTATATTATATTATTGAAGATCAGTTTTTTTAGGTTAATTATAAAAATTGAAATAAAGAGAAACTCTGAGTTATTGCAGATTATTATTGAATTTACTGATATGTGAGGCTGAACTCTATGCAATTTCAGTTTGAATTGTTTTGAATTGTTTGAATTGAATTCAAATGAGGGTAGTAGAAGATTATCTATTTTAAGAAATTCACTACTCCAAGTCTTCTCTGAGAGTGAACTGACTTACAACAGTTAAATGTGGAGCTTAAAGTTAGTGTATTAAAAATATGTAAAAGAGAAAGATGTTCTACATAGCGCCAATGATTTAGCATGTTGAGAAAAAATAGATAGAGAAATGGGGTGCAAAAATGATAGAAAATGAAGAGGGAGGATTAAGCATGAAAAAAGGGATTAAAAATTGGAGGCTTTCTCTCAGTCAAAATTGTTATTGGATACTCTGTTTTTCTTCAAATTATAAGCTAGTCAAGAGGACAGAGGCAGTGTTCATAAATTTGCATTCCTTTTTGTAGAATGTGATATTTTCTGATTGTATTTACAAAGTGATAGTGTTGTTCAAAATATATTTGTTGCAGGCAAGTATGATATGATCGAAGCAGATGTGATCTTAAAAGGACAAGGAACATCAAAACAAGCTATGACACCAATTGTATCTGATTTACCTGCAGTTGATAATAATTTCGAATTAAGGACGTGGTTACAGCAAGTGAAGAAGTATACAAAAGGCATTAAATTAGACTTTCGAACTATCGATGCTGTTGAGATGTCACTACAGCTATTGAAAAGCATGAAGGATGAGGTAAATTTATTTATTTTGTTTTTATCCATTTCCCTTACTGAGTAGATTCTGCTTCTTTGTCTTTTATCTACTGAATATAAGCATTCTTATTTTTGTTCCACATGTTGATCATATCTATTCAGCCTTATCAGAGTGACCAATTTTACAAAGTATTTCTTCTGTTTATGACATTTTCAATGGATTAGATAAAAATGTTGGTTAGTCATTTTACAACTGAAACTGTCTCTATGAATTAACAGTCATGAGTTTGGGTTGCTCTTCAAAATAGTTGATTTTATGTCAGTGTCTGTAGAAGGTGAGGATTGGCTTAGTACATTTTCTTGCTGGCTGTAATCAAGATATGAGAAATGTTTCTTGATATGGTTTTATTGTCCTCAGTGTAACAAATAAGTTTAAGGTACTATTTACTTTTATCATTACTCAATGGTTTCATCATGACTAGATCATAACAAACTTTACCTACATCTATTTTTGAGATCAATCAAGACAATCTTGTTGTGCAGCCAGTCTTCACTTCTTTTAAGGTGTCGTTTATTTCTTTTTTACTTCCTCTTCTAAAAGACTGTTGTATGAAGGATGAGAACTTTTTCTCCTTTTGAATAAGGAATAAGGATATGTGTTAGATCTTATTCATAGAACCATTTGCATTTGATATCTATATTAGCTGCACAAAGGAGCTTCTTCCCTATACGGTTGCTAGACCTGCTATAATTAGTAGTGAAATTACTCTCCCAATCACACATTTAAACTTAATGTATCTAGGACTAAATTGTCAAATGTATCATATGTTTAAAAATGACCGCATGGTCATAACTGGAACAATTCTGATTATTGGTCTACACAATCAGGGTTGTTCTGGAGCTAAACAGTTACACTGGCAGAATCACTTTTACAAATATCTGATTATCCTCCTTATATGACGTCTGTCATATTATAAATCCTGATAGCTATAAGGACCAGATTCTATGAATGTGCAAAACAGCAAATAGCTTTACTTTTAAAAAATCTACAAAATGCTGATTAAATGCTTGAGATTGGCTGATCTGCTGTCTAAAGGCTCATCACATCAAATATGTTTCTGTCAGGTTTTTATCTAATGTGGGATGTGCTTCCCATTTCATTATGCAATACTTGGTTGGTGGTGTGTAGCATGGTAATGTAGACGTGCTTCATGCATATCTACATTTAAACTGTTTTGATATACATGTAAGTTACTGTGAAGATTGCAGTGGGGGGATAGGCAAAGTGAATTCTGTAGCTACTTAATAGATCATACATTCATGTGAACAACCTTTTATAGGGTTGAAGTCTGGTAAAGAAATAAATACTAGCAATTGTATGTGTGTTCTTTGTTTGAATCAGAGAGAGAGAGAGAGAGAATGAATTGTAGTGGTGCTTTGATCATTTGTTTATATCTTGAAATGACAGCAAGTTGCCAATATAGATTACTTCAGTCATAAATTCCACACTCACTCTCAAATGGTTATAGAATGGGAAACAAATATGATAATTTTGCTGTGGAATACAAATCACTTTGTTTTATATTCATTAAACAATGTCCTAAGTAACATTATTGTTGATGTAACTACTGCAGCAGTAATTCATATAAATGAATTAACTGTTAAGAATTTCACTGTAAAATGATATTTAACACTACTGTCTCTAATTTGTGCCTCTAGAAATTAATATTAATGCGTAAAGACCCCCTTTTGTCATGAATGACCATGGGATTGCACCAAGAAAATTACCCTCTGAGGCACTAGTCCGGGCAAGGTTGTTTATGGACGACCAGCAGTCACCCATGCATACCAGCCTCCCCTCTCCATGCCACTGATGTTATCCAGGGGAAAGGCAAAGACCAATACAGCTTAGCACTAGTGATATTGCAACTCTTTTCTACAGCTGAGTGAACTGGAGCAATGTGAAATGAAGTATCTTGCTCAAGACACAGCCTTGTTCAGGAATTGAACTCACAAGCTCATGATCATAAGCTTATGCTCTAACCACCGAGCCATGTGTCTTCACAGAAATTAATATCATTTTACAATTATTTTATATCTGAATAGTAAGAATCATCAAAAAATGTAAACTTAGCAGATAAATTTCTCTCTTAAGCAAATCATCGTTATCATTTAATGTACATGGGCTGAACAGTTTGACCAGATCTATCAGGTCCTAGTATTGCATATACTCTAATGCTTGCTTTGGCATGGTTTCTATGGTTATATTTCCTTCTTGATGACAACCAATTCATAGAGAGTACTGAGTGCTTTTTTGTGGCACCAGCTCTAATGAGGTTACCATGTAGCTTGCAAGACCAAGGTCCTTGTTGACTGAGTGGGATTACTGTAGAGAGGGAGATCATTTTATGTTAGGAGATGAGAGGGTAAAGTATGAGCAAATGTGTCAAAATAGAACAGGCTGCTTGCAGTAGAGGGGCTACATGACAATTCACATTATAGAAGACAGAGTGAGAGTGATCAGGCTAGAGGTGGAAAGATAAAAATAGTGGGGATGAGGTGTCAGGTAGATCCTCAAAGTTTGAGGTGACTGGGGACAGGAGAACAGGGAGTGTGGGCGAGTTGAGGTTGCAAAAGTGTTTGAGAGAGTGAGAGATGGGAAATTGGTGAGGGTTGGTGTTGAATATAATGAATGAAGAATAAGAGTTGATGGCTGATAAGTAGCAAAGTTAGGGAAATGTATGTGTTAATCGTAGAGATCAAATAGGCTTGAGGGATGGATATAGCGACTGGAAGAATAATGGATGGGAGGGGTGATCTATGATACATATGGGTTAGGGGAGGTAGGGAAAAATAGGAGATGAATGACAGTGTAGAAAAAGTGGGGGTGATGAAGAGTAGACGATTAGTAATAACCACAAGTAAACTGTAATGCCATTGTTATGTCAATATTATTTTTTGATTTAAGGCAGCAAGCTAACAGAACTGTTAGCATGTCAGGCAAAATGTTTAGTGGCATTTCATCTGGCTTTACATTCCAAGTTCAAATTCCACTGAGGTCAAGTTTGCCTTTCATCCTTTTTTGTTTGATATAAGTACCAGTTGAGTACTGGAGTCAATGTAATTGACTTAGTCCCTCCATCAAAATTGCTGGCCTTGTGCCAAAATTTGAAACTTATTATTTCTTGATTTTTGCATGTTTGTATGAGATATAAATAATAAGCATAATGAGAGAGGATAAAAGAGAGATGACATGGTGGGGCAGATAGCAACTGTTTGGGGTAGGAGAAGCAGGGGGTAATGCATCCCTTTTCTTAACTAAAAGTATCAATTCAGATATATTTGTAGAATATTCACAACCAAGTTATAGGCACAGGAGTGGCTGTGTGGTAAGTAGCTTGCTTACCAACCACATGGTTCCAGGTTCATTCCCACTGTGTGGCACCTTGGGCAAGTGTCTTCTACTATAGCCTCGGGCTGACCAAAGCCTTGTGAGTGGATTTGGTAGATGGAAACTGAAAGATGCTTGTCGTATATATGTATATATATATATATGTATGTGTGTTTATATGTTTGTGTGTCTGTGTTTGTCCCCCCAACATCGCTTGACAACCGATGGTGGTGTGTTTACGTCCCTGTAACTTAGCGGTTCGGCAAAAAGGCGGTGCTCCAGCATGGCCACTGTCAAATGACTGAAACAAGTAATAGAGTAAAAGAGTAAATTTAGCACAATTTTCTACTAATGTTTACATATAGAGCTGAGTGATGCAATTCAAGGCTGGAGAGTTGCTGAAGCATGGAACAAACTGCCGGCATCAGTTGTTAGTTGTCGGAGCACTGCATCCTTCAAAACTTCCATGCTTTCTGAGATTCGCCAACACTACACCTGATTTTCTCCCCTCCATACACACACAGGCATGTATCTGACTCATACATTGTTCGCTTTCCAGACATTTTTACATTACTGCATGTACTTTATATGCACTTTCTGACAAGTTGTGGTGCACCTGAGCACTGTATACAATAATTTCATTATTATTATTATTATATATAAAACATGAAATGTTATGTAATTATATTGTTTTTGTCCTTGGGCAGCAACTGTTATTTCCTATTTGCTTATCCCTAGAAAGTATGAAAAATGGCTAATATTTCCTTCAAACTTTGCTTTTGTTATATTATTCAAACCCCAAAGGATCCCTCTCAACACATGGCTATGATGCTCCCCCACTTCTGCTCATGATCAGAGATGCACATATTGTCAGCCACTAAGGGACATATTCAAGTGGTTATGGTCAAGGTCATGCAACTGATGAGAAAATCTGTGGTACTGAGCAAAATGTTTTCTATAACGATATTTCTGCTTCAGCACTGAATCTGACTGAAATGTCAGTTTCAAAACATTGATGTCCAGGTTAGAAAAGCAAAGTTTGAAGGGAATAGTAGTCATTTCCTTTGATTTGTAGATAGAAGCAAATGGGAAATAACACTTACTGACCAATGACAAAAAAAAATTAAAATTTTGTCACATAGTATTATTTAATATAGTAAAATCACAACTAATTTTGTTGATAGTGTGTTGGCCTGGCAGTTGAAAGGTTGATGATTTATGTTCTGTTATCAACACAGTGTTGCGTCAAACTTTCTGGTCATATAGGCAGGATGTAAAGATCAACAGTACTTGGCTGCAGAATAGGTTCTCCAATTAACTTAATCAGCTTTACTGTTGATTTCAGTCTTGATTTTTGATGGTCTATGTACAAAGCTTTTGCTTATATTAAACAATATAACCACAAGCTTTGGACACCAAGAGAAGGTGGTAGTTGTGGTGGTGGCAGAGTGAGAACCAAAAAGTTATTTTCCAGTGCTGGATTTATTCTGGAGTAAATAGTATATATCATTAAAAAAATAAATAAAAGCAAAGTATAGAAAATTTGCAATTTTCCTCTTTACTCTAACCACAAGTAATTGTTATGTTGATATTAGTTTTTGATTTAAGGCAGCAAACTGGCAGAATTGTTAGCATGCTGGGCAAAATGCTTAGCGGCATTTCATCTGGCTTTACATTCCAAGTTCAAATTCTGTCAAGATTGACTTTGCCTTTCATCCTTTTTTGGTTGATAAAATAAGTACCATTTGAGTACTGGAGTCAATGTAATTGACTTAGTCCTTTTCTCAAAATTGCTGGCCTTGTGCCAAAATTTGAAACCAATATTATTTCTTGATTTTTGTGTGCTTGTCTGTGATATAAAAGCTGGTCCATCACTTAGATAAAACTTCTGAATGTAACCATCATCTGTACAACATGAGAAAGGCAACACTAGTTGATAATAAGGAACTTCTGCTTGATGACCTAGATATGATAGAAGTTTGGCTCTAACGTTTTACTATTATAATGAAAGATCTGGGCACTAATGATTAAAAATATAAAAATTGCAGATTTTTTTTTAATTGACAAGTAGGATGACCATATGAAAAATTTTGGTAAAGGTGAAACCTTAGGAACTTGAAATAATGAAATAATGAATAAAGATCTATGATAATACCATCAGTCCAACCTCAAAAGAAATTGATTATTGCTGAAAAGGTCAGATTCTTCTTACATCAAAATCTGAGTGAATCTATTCAAAGTTATTCTCAAAAATTATGTAAGTCAGCTCATTTTTGTGAATTTGATAAAATTGGACTTAAAAGATGAGGGACAGATGATATGATGGCATGCATTTATCTGAGTTTTGTGTCCAAGCATGAAAATATTTTCAGTCTGTGATCTGAATCATAATGCATGTACTGAATTAATTCAGCAATTTAAAATGCTTTTTATAATAGAAGTAGAATGAATAAAAGGTAATGATTTTGATGATATTACTGTGTCAATTGTGGATAGAAACCATTATACATCTCCTTAGAAATGTCAATTTTAAGGAGTTAACATTGTTAGCATACCATGCAAAATTTTTAGTGGTATATCATCCATCTTCATGTTCTGAGGTTGACTTCGCCTTTCATCCTTTCAGGGTTGATATGATAAATACCAGTTGTGTGCTTGGGTCAGTGTAGTTGAGTAGCCCCTTCCCCCAAATTGTGGCTATAGTAGAAGGGATTATAAGTGTCAATCTTGTGGATATAAGCATACACCATCCTGTATCTTGTAAGCCTGTATTAAGTGTAGTGTACTGAATCACTTTAAAATAATACATAATTCTGTAAAAAAAAAGTTGAAAAATTAAAAAGGAAAATTTTGCAAGAATTTATGAAATTGACATAAAAAAACATACAGTCATCAATATGGAACTCTAGAGTTTTAACACTCAAATGAAAATTATCAACTGAAATCAGATAACTATAATACCTCAGAACTTTTGAATGAATTTGGATAAACCTAAATTAAGGACTTGTGATCTCAAACTCATTGAAATTTTTGGAAAAATTGCCACTTTCATGGAAATTGATTACAGAGTATGTGAATGCTATTGTTGAAAGTCAAAAATAAAATTCATGGTTTGCTTGGTATGGATGTGATGAATATTGATAGTTCAACATTAACTTTTGAAATTGAAGCTCTAGAAACATTAACATCTGAAAATGCTAGTGAATTTTGTGGCAGTGGCTTGATAAGACCAAATATAAATCTATAAAAATATCTCCATACCACCCAAATCAAATGGAATTGTTAGAAAATGATAGCTAGTGTTAAACTGTGTTTAACCCTTTCGTTACCAACCCGGCTGAAACCGGCTCTGGCTCTTTAGTACAAATGTCTGGTTTTCAAAAGTTCTGAATTAAAACCTTCCACCAAACCTTAGTTACAATTTATGTCCCTAACTCTAGCTTAATGATAACGATGTTATTTTACTTAATTCTTTGTTATATTTAACATAATTGGAAGAAACACTGAGCATCTCAAAATAAATTCAGTAACGAAAGGGTTAAAAGCATATCTTCTAAGTAAAGCTTCCAATAATGCATACTTAAGTTGCGTGCCTTTTAGTTACTGGATAATCACTCACCCAGGAGGCCTTCTTAGTGCATCAGCTGGATATGATCACCAGTAACAATGTCTGATGAAACTCACTCCAGTTTTATAGTGATGTTGTGAAAATGATGAACCACAAGTTAGATTTATATATCAAGCTGGTGACAATACAGTTGTGATTCTTACTGTGCAGATCACTTAAATAATGATACAAACTGATTGTGAACAAAGTACAAAACCAATCATCAAGCTTTGAATGATATTCTACACTTTATTAATAAAGGTCATGATTTGAAAACTGATACAGAAACAAATATGGTGTTAGATGCAGTTTTCAAACAATAAAAGGAATTAAACCAATTTATTTCCAGGAGAATATTATTGCATGCTTCCCTGTAACTGAGTCTATTTCAGATGAGTATTAATTTAATGCAAGATCAGTTGAATAAAACTTCTGATTGTGAAGGGTCACATGTGATCATATCTATATTTAAATGTAAATAATTTATCTATATTGCTTACTGCTATTTACTGTTAAATAAATAAACTTGACAATATTTTGCCAATGGAACACCAACAATCACAAGAAGCTAGCCATAATCCAACTCTAGCTAGCTTCTTGTGATTGTTGGTGTTCCATTGTACAACCTACACGAAACTTATTGTACACATAACTTGGGTAATTAGAAATAGTTTAGACTTTCATAACAAGTTTGACATAGGCAGTTCTCATTTGAAAGAAATTGTAACTATAAGTGATCATATTGATTCCATAATATAATATGATATACAAATTTTCCTTCTAATAGATAATGTAATACTGGAGTGGAGTCAAACTATTCAAAAAATATTTCATATTCTTTAAAATTGGAAAAAGAATGTTTATTTATAGATTATGTTGTGGTGTCTATAATAAACATGTATAAATACCAATGTATTAGTTGTTTTTATTACATTTATGATTTTAAAATACTTTTTTTATATTTCAGCTTAAAATTCCTATTTGGCTGCATGCTGATATCTTAAAAGGCCCTTATAGTTCTCGACTGCCTGTTGATGCAACTCGTTTTTTTCGTAATGTACGCACATTCTTCCCCACTTGTACTTTGTCTTTAGGATGGACAACTGGTTATCACACAGATGTAAGTCAAGCTGGATATACTTGGGACATGGTACTTGATATGCATGATTTAATTATACACTGGGAAATCAGTCAACCACTTGTCTTCTCTGTTCGGCTAGCCTATATCAAGAACTCAATTCCACAACTGAAATGGTTGTGTGATACGCTTCAAGCTTCATTATTGGTGTGGAATGATAATGAAGATAAACCAGTTCTAGAAGATGTCATGTATGTAGCTTACCGTTTTCCACCTGAAAAAGCCTTTTTTGACTTTCGAGATGAATATTTGAGCAGCCATCTGAAGCGTTATAGACATTTTTCTAAAAACTATGTTCATCCACTTGTTTTAGAGAGAGATCAAGTAAAATTCAATCCATATGCTTGGGTAAAAATGGGATTATATATTGAAGAAAATTCTATTCTACCTAGTTCAGAATCACTAGTTTTAAAGAGTCCAGCTGTCTATATTGTAAGCATTTCTAAACTTAAGTCTGTTGAAACTCTTCATTTAAAAGGAAGAGTTCATTTCCTTAATCGTAAAAATCAAGAAGCTATTAATGGACAGACAGGCTTAAGCATATTTTTCCGTAGTTTTTCTTATTCAGACTATGAAAAAATTAGTGGCATTCGTTTTTTTATTGGTGTAAATGGAGATCTTCAAATTTCAGGCCAACATCTTGGGAAAAATGTTCCTGAGTTTAAGAAGAGGGCTCGAGTTACTCCTGGTTCAGCTAGTTGTTACCGTTTTGATATTGTTGACCTTCGGCATGAAGTTGTCATGGAAATAAATAGCTTGCATGATTGTGATACTTTAGAAAGTGTACAACATGAAGACACATCCCATATATCTTTGAGAGTAAACATTCCTAATGAGCTAGCACTTGGGGAACAGCCTTATATTTTAAAAATGGAAGACAACAGACGTGTAGCTGTTATAGATGAACTTGATATTCGCACTATTTACCAGACTAAAAAAAAAAAAACATGAATAGTATTTGAAAAATTGTAAATATAATATTTTTTAGGTTTTATTTATAATAGCCTTTGATTCAGCTGAATCTGACTGAACCATCAAATATTTATCTCAGGTTGTTTGATATTAATAAATATTGTAACCTTTACACTTACACAGTAGACACATGTTGTAAATTCAAACATATTTTTCTTTCAGTAATATGAACATTTTCCTTTCCAGTTATTATAGTTACTTAAGATTTAGTACAAATATGCTAACAAAATTTGAAATAATAATTTTTCACCATAAAAGGTTGTAAATCACCAAGAGATTCAACAATGTTGGTAACCTCCAAAAGATTCAACTGTCTTATATAAAAAACTAGTCTCAGTCAAATGAACATATTTCTTTTTAACTATTATAATTATGTAAGATTTGGTACAAATATACAAACATTTGAATAATAATTTTTTTACAATAAAATAAATTACACATATTAACATAACTAGTGATCTTCAGAGAATTCAACAGTATATTATTTAAGAATCAATTTTCAAATGCTTAATTTTATTTAATACTAAAATTAAGCAAATTATACTCTGTAAATTTGGAATGATTTAATAAGCACTTTAACATCAAAAACAAATTAAAACTTTTTTTATTGCTTCAGGACACTATTTGTTAAAAGTAAAATAATGTTTCTTTCTAACTTGTTTGGATAACCAATACAGTCACAATTTCTGAATAAACTGTGACAATATTAATTGAGCATTATATATGTTGAAATTATATTTTAATTTTGATAGAAATAATGTCTAAAATGCAATAACTTCTAGCAGGAAGAAAAACAACTTTTGCTAAGATCCACAATGGAGCATTGCTCTCACATTGGGATGGTATTGCTGCTATACACACACACACACACATGCACATATCCAATGCAGCATCCAGAAAAGAGTCAAAGGGCCACCCAACTGATTATCATTAATTCATTCATAAACACTCTCCAGCTTCTAGCTCAGAAGTGTGCTATCTTTACTCTCTGCTTTTTTACTGCTACTTATAATGGTTTCTGCTCATTGGAATTGGCTGGACTCATGCCAGCTCTACTTAAGCATTCCAGCCCTACTCATCTCTCCCATTCTCATCACCCTTCTTATGTCCAACCCTACCAGGTCCAGCACAAATTACTATAGTCAGTCATTCCTTTCCAAAATGTTGATTCTCTGAAATTTTTTTCCTGCTCATATCTTTCCTGCAGGTGTTAATTTACAAAGGTTCAAAGGGAATGGTATCAATCTTGCTAGTCTAGGAGGAATTGCAAGACTACAGACACTACCTCTTCCTCCAGATCCAACTAGTAAATAACAAATAGCAGTAATAATAATAGTCAGATGATGACATAACACAGAGATATAGTTAAAAAAAAGATACAATTCAAAGCAAAAAGACAAAGAGGGCAACCTATACACACACAAAGTAAGAAGCTACTATGTAGGTTTGATCAAAGCCAGGTTTGATCCTTGTGATCCTTGATCCAAAAGTGCCTGTGAGTATTTTTTCAGCCAGCTAAGTCATGAAAAACTTTATTCTCTGGGACATAATCTCTCAAACGTTCATAGACTGATAATGTGGTCTTTATCAAAAGTCTGTCTTTTCAGCTTCCCTGATACTGTTCCAAGTAATGCTCTCTTTACTGTTCACTGTAAAATTCAATAACTCCTTAGGGGTGGGAACAGCTCCTCTTGTGTCTTACCTTCTACTTCAGTTTCTGTTTTTCCCACTTCTTTTTGTAGTTGCTTTTACACAAGCATGAGGAAGACACACACAGGCATGAGAAAGACACCCATGGCTTTCAAAATGCAGAGATATTTTTTCTCTTTCTCTCTTCAATAAGGAGTTGAAGTAGAGATGCACACTCCTTTGTCACAGAGCTCTGACAGGCAGGCTTTCTCTATCAGATAATTCATAACAAGAGCCTGAGCATATGAAAAAAAACTGAAACTGTCTTATTTATTGCTCAAATTTTTTAATGTGATGTGTGTGTATGCATGTGTACTTGTGTAAGGCAGAGGGAAATGTTGGAAATAAATTTCTATGATAAAGATCCATATAAAAAATATTTTTCCATGTAATTTCACCTAATAAAAATGCTTTGTAAGAAAGCAGTATTGCCCAAGTATATACATATTAAAAACATACTAATTTTGAAATATGCATGTCTCCATTCATAACGTCATTTTTTTGGTAGATTAAATTCACAAATTGATTTTAGTTTCTGATTGAAATCACCACACTTATTTCACCTTTGGAAAAATTAAGATAGATATGATTTTGAAAAAAAAAAAGCACGACTATCCTAACTTCACACTCTCCCTACATTTATAGGTTTTATATTTAAGTGAACAAACTACTTGTCAAAATATATTTAATTTCCATTTTAATAAAATATTTTTGATGAAAGTTGTAGGGTTTTTTTCTGTCTATCTTGATTATATTCTTTTATTTTTTCAATTGAGGGAAAGGTACATTAATGTGTGAATACACATACTATTTTCATATTCAGTTAATTAAGAAGACCATATGTCCAATATACAAAAAGATTGAAATAGTCTTACACTTTTCCCTTCTTTCTGTTAGGAGACACAAGCACTTTCACACATATGTACACACATGATGGGAACTTCTGCCTACCAAATTCAATTACAAGCTTTTGTTTAAATAAATTTGTTTTGCATATTTTTATATTTAAGAGATTATTGTTTCTCTTGTATGCCAAATGGTTTTTGGTTTCTTTTAAATGACTATGCACTTACAGTTTTTTTTTTAATATCAAGAACCACTTTGAAGATTTTTTTATTGATAAATTTCTATGTTACCATTTTAAAAGTGCTCTAAATTAATTTGGTTAATTGTTATTTAAATTTGAAATAAATTTTAAAAGCAAGTTTAAACACCAAAAACAAATTAGATTTAGTTAGAAGCATCAATGACTTATCATGATAAAAAAAAAAAATTGTATATATGTTTCTGAATTAGTATATTGATATACTGTGGCATGTTACTTATGGCTCTAGTAGACTATACTGTGGATTATAAATCTGTTATCATCTTGTGAAACTGTCCATCTTCATTCTGCCTTTAAAATTTCATTTGTTTTTGTGGTACCTGAACAGTATTGTATTTAAATAGCCACAATATTTAAAATGGTATTGAGGTAATTATTTGGATATCAGCCATTTCAATAAATGGTTATCTATGCACGCTATTTGGTTATGTTTGATAATCTATCTATATATGTAAAATCTTTTGTCTCTGTCTGTTCCCAATCCATTCTCAAACAGCTGAACCAAATCAAATAAAATTTTACATGGTAATACTATCACACCCCAGGAGTGTCAACATATAATTTTTGGGGATTAAAACAATTCAAGATTGACACTGGTTTCGTATTGCATCTCAAATATATATATATATATACATGTATGTGTATATATATATATATATATATATATATATACACACATGTATATGTGTATATATATACATATATGTGTGTATATATATATATATATATATATACTAAGCAATAAAGGGTTTAGCAACGAATTGCCTTACCACATACCGAATTTAGTATTACTTAAATTTTCCTCGAATGAGGCTTTTACATGCCGAAGACTACTTGGTGTAATTGATAATTATTCCAAATTAATTAATTTCACCCTTCATTATATATATATATATATATATATAATTATATATGCACATGTATATAGACTCAAACATATTGAAAAGGTTGCAAGATGCAACAAAAATTTTTTTAAAATGAAAAAAGAAATAAGTGGAAATTTTATTGGTGAGCGTGTTAAATTATAAGGCACTAAAAGAGAATGACTCTCCCCAGACACCACAGAATATGCTTCAACACACGGACTCATATAAAGAATCTTGCAAACCAAAATCAGAAATGAAATATATAT
This sequence comes from Octopus sinensis, assembly GCF_006345805.1. Lineage (NCBI taxonomy): Eukaryota > Metazoa > Mollusca > Cephalopoda > Octopoda > Octopodidae > Octopus > Octopus sinensis. The sequence goes on along the minus strand of NC_043000.1, from coordinate 59,010,620 downwards.
ACATGTGTATATATATGTATATATATATATATATATATATATACATGTATATATATATATATATATATATATATATATATATATATATATATATATACATATATATATAATAATAAGAGTAAATAATTTCCTTGATGGTTTTTTAAAAAAACCAACAATTATTTACTGGTAGATTTCGGTATGTAAATATAACCATTAGAGGCAGGAACTTCGTGAAGTTCAGTATGTATTGTATATAAGTAGAACCTGTTGCCTGGCCCTTTCTACATATATATATATGTGTATATATATATATATATATATATATATGAATACATGTATATTTGTATATATATATGTGTATATATATGTACATTTATATATATACATGTAAAATTTCCACATTTTTTTTATTTTTTAAAATTTTTTGTTGCATCTTGCAAAATTTTCAATAGTTTTGACTATATATATATATATATATATATATATATATATATATATATATATATATATACATGTATATATATATAATGGAGAAGTTGTACAAAATGTATAAATGGATGATGAATAAAGAACTGGCACAGTTTCAATTACCTGTTGTTATCCGTAGATTTACTGCAGGGACTTCATAGTGGCGGTTGGGGGTAACAGTATTAATAAAATAGAAAATGGAATGTGTAATAGACTTTAAAAGCACCCAGTCCACACTGTAAAGTGGTTGGTGTTTGGAAGAGCATCCAGCTGTAAAAAAACCTTACCAAAACTGACCTCGCCTGTGCATTTGCCACATAAAAAGCACTAAGTCCATTCTGCTGAGTGGTTGGTGTTAGAAAAGGCATCCAGCTGTAAAAATCCTGCCATAACAGTCAAGAGCTTGGCCAACTCTTGTAGAACTGTCTCACCCATGACAGCATGGAACACAGACGTTAAATGATGATGATATATATATGTATACATATATATATATATATATATATATATATAATATACACTATAACCTCATGCCAACCAAAGCCTTGTGAGTGGATTTCATACAGGGAAACTGAAAGAAGACTGTTGTATATATGTGTATATTTGTGTGTGTGTCTGTACCCTCACTATCACTTGACAACTGTTGCTGTGGTTATGTCTTCATAAATTAACGGTTCGGCAAAAGACACCGATGGAATAAGTACTAGGCTTACAAAGAATGAATCCTAGGGTTGATTTGTTTGACTAAAGGCGGTGCTGCAGCATTACTGCAGTCACATGACTGAAACAAGTAAACAATGAAAAACTATGCTGTTTTAATCCCGAGCAATGCCGGATATCTTTGCTAGTTTGGAATAAATTTGGAAAGCTTTTTGTAAACCCTGTGAACTAATAAGTGCTTGTCAGTCGTCAGTATACTATTCTAGGCTTAAATGTGATTCACAAATAGCAACGATATCAATTCAGTTTCTATCCAGTAAATACAATTATTTAATTGGTTAAATGCTCAATAATCAATCTTCTTCAGTTCTGGACATAGTTTGGTAAAACAAATAAAATTAAGAGGCTCACATTTTGCATGTGTGTGTGTGTAAAAATAGAAATGAGAAACTCAGAATAGCAAGAGAAAGATGCTTTAGGTTCCAATAAATTAATAAAACTCTCCTACATATATGTAGTACATTTTCCCATTTTTTAAAAATTCAGATACATTAACTTTAGCAAAATGTATCAGTAAAAGCTGCACATATATTCATATATCTCTTGGTTGTGTTTAAACAATCTTCTCATCTTGTCTGCTGATGTCTTTTAAAGAGCACAACATAGTGCTAGTGGATGTATTGTAAACTTGTGATTCTTCAGACTAAGAATCTATGCACATGTTCATTTCACCTCATTAATTTTGTAATTTAGAATATAAATCGTATGAGGATTACATAACAAATGGATAAATGTTTTCCTTTAGGAAAATGTTACTCTACATGATTTTAAACTTCAGTCTGAAGGAAATATTCACTTCAAAAGGGTTTAATGTTTGGTTATCAAGTCAATATTCCTCTTCAGATGCCAATATTGCATTGCAATTTTGTATTTCTTTTAATCATAAAAGTAGATCACATTGTAGGAAAGGTCAATGAGTGATCTTTATAAAATAGAATAATTTCCTGTTAATATTTGAATATAATTTTTAACCATATTTCTTGATATATCTAAATTTTTTTAGCTTTGTGTTCAACTATCAATAAGTAGCAATTAAAATATGGATTAACAATTATGAATTTCTGGTTTAAAAGGAAATGAACTAAAATGAACTTGGCTGCTCAAAAGTTGATGTGGTGCATTGCTACTGTATAGAGATTTTTTTTTGTCATAATGCAACAAATATATATAATTTTCTTTTTCATATAAAAATTACTTTTGAGGTATGCTTATTGGCATTAAATATCTTTAATATAGTTGCTGTAAATTATAGTTTAATTTTGATTTGTGCAACATTTTTCTAATTTTATAAAATCCTGTTTATAAAAAAGATTTTTTGCAATTTTATCAAATTAAAATCTTTTAATATATTCTTGTACAAAGTTTCACACGTTTTGCTTAAAACTTTCAGATCTTTCAAAAGCCAAATATTCAATTTTTGTGGTGGGTTTGGATGGACCTTTCTCTTTTTATGCAGTTTAAATTTATTTGTAAAAAATTTTGTGATTTCAGCTTAATTTTTCTTAAGGTGTTTTCCAAAATAATTTTTCTTGTATTTGTATAACTTCTACATTATTTGTTTTGAAAAAAAAATTTTATTAATTTTGAGAAGCTTCTATTTTTTAAATAATTTTAATATGTAATTTAGAAATTAATAAAACTAATTCATAAGCTGAAATTATGCTTTCTTTAAAAGATATTTCTCCTCCCTGTTTAATATATTAGCTCAAGCAAAATAACAACATTCCATGAGTAAAAAATAAAATTATAAATTGTGAAGAATTCTCATTTACTACTACAATGTAGAGTCATTTCATTGAGAACTATTTTTGTACTTTTTAACTATAATGAAATAAAAAATATTTACACAATTTAATGCTTTTGAAAATTAATCTTTAATTTCACTGGGGAATATTTTTGAAAAAAGTTTTAGTTGTCTTGCTTTTTACAATCAGTCTTACCTAATTTGATAATGCTGGGTTCAGAAATGCCCTCAGAAATTTTCTATCTCATCAAGTTTTTTGTCAAACAGGAATCCATATTTTTACCAAAAAATGTCAATTTTTCCATTAAATGCAATGCGGAAATAAGAAACCAATGCAAACCAAATAGTACTTTTTAATGTTTAACAAATATATTACACAAAATGTTTAATTACACATCTTATGCTCAAAATATCTGGTAGTGTCGGCTATAGCTTAGTCACCCGTATAGTTAACCAGGTGATACACGAAGGAGTCTTACCCAATGACTGGTGTAGCAGCATAATAGTCAACTGCTACAAAGGTAAAGGCGACGCCCTAGATACAAATAACTACAGGGGCATCAAGCTGCTGGATCAGGTAATGAAGGTTACGGAGAGGGTTATAGCCCAATTAATTAGAGAGAGAGTTAGCTTAGATGATATGCAGTTTGGGTTCGTGCCAGGGAAAAGTACTACTGATGCTATATTCCTGGTAAGACAGCTGCAGGAGAAATACCTAGCCAAAGATAAGCCCTTGTACCTGGCCTTTGTTGACTTGGAGAAAGCCTTCGACAGGGTCCCCCGATCCCTTATCTGGTGGTCAATGAGGAAACTAGGGATAGATGAATGGTTAGTGAGAGCTGTGCAAGCCATGTACAGAGACGCTGCTAGTAAGGTGAGGGTTGGCAACGAGTACAGTTAAGAATTCCGGGTAGAGGTTGGGGTCCACCAAGGTTCAGTCCTCAGTCCCCTCCTATTTATCATAGTCCTCCAGGCAATAACGAAGGAATTCAAGACAGGATGCCCCTGGGAGCTCCTCTATGCTGATGACCTTGCTCTAATTGCTGAGTCACTATCAGAACTGGAGAAGAAGTTTCAGGTGTGGAAACAAGGATTAGAATCGAAGGGCCTTAGAATCAACCTAGCCAAAACCAAAGTCCTAATAAGTAGGAAGGTGGACCAATCACAAACGACTTCAGGTAGATGGCCCTGCTCGATCTGTAAAAAAGGTGTAGGTAGAAACTCTATAAGGTGCACCAAGTGTAAGCTATGGACACATTAGAGGTGCAGCAATGTCAAAGGAAGGCTAACTAGGAAAATAGTTTTTGTCTGTGGCAGATGCTCAGGAGCAATAAACACTGGAAATGTGCAGAGACCAACTTCTACCACGTTCCAGGGAGACAAACTAGAAGTAGTTGATAGCTTCCGCTACCTAGGAGACCAAGTCAGTAGCGGGGGTGGGTGTGCTGAAAGTGTAACTGCTAGAGTAAGAATAGCCTGGGCAAAGTTTAGAGAGCTCTTACCCCTGCTGGTGACAAAAGGCCTCTCGCTCAGAGTAAAAGGCAGACTGTATGATGCATGTGTACGTACAGCCATGCTACATGGGCCGTGACTGCTGAGGATATGCGTAAGCTTGCAAGAAATGAAGCCAGTATGCTCCGATGGATGTGTAATGTCACTGTTCATAATCGTCAGAGTGTAAGTACCTTGAGAGAAAAGTTGAACCTAAGAAGCGTCAGTTGTGGTGTGCAAGAGAGACGGCTGCGCTGGTATGGTCATGTGACGAGAATGGCTGAAGATAGTTGTGTGCAAAAGTGCTACACCCTAGCAGTTGAGGGAACCTGTGGAAGAGGTAGACCCAGGAAAACCTGGGACGAGGTGGTGAAGCACGACCTTCGAACTTTAGGTCTCACTAAGGAAATGACTAGAGACTGAGACCTATGGAAGTATGCTGTGCGTGAGAAGACCCGGCAAGACTAGTCAGGCCATAACCCGTGGCCCCTACCTGGGACGTAGTCAGTCCACCTGTGCATACCTTCCTTCGTGTGAAGACCTGTTGAGGCAAGTGAAAATCAAATCAAATCAAATCAAAAACAAATCAAAATAGATGAACATCAATGGAATTTGTATCTTTGTGGTACCAGTGCCAGTGGCACACAAGAAAACCATCCGAATGTGGCCGTAGCCAGTACTGCATCGACTGGCCTCCGTGCTGTGGGCACATAACAAACACCATCCGATCGTGGCCATTCACCAGCCTCATCTGGCACCTGTGTCGGTGGCACACAAAAACACCATCCGAAGACCCGGCAAGACTAGTCAGGCCATAACCCGTGGCCCCTACCTGGGACGTAGTCAGTCCACCTGTGCATACCTTCCTTCTTGTGACACTTGTGAAGACCTGTTGAGGCAAGTGAAAATCAAAATCAAAATCAAAATCAAAATCAAAACAAATCAAAATAGATGAACATGAATGGAATTTGTATCTTTGTGGTACCAGTCCGGTGGCACACAAGAAAACCATCCGAACGTGGCCGTAGCCAGTACCGCATCGACTGGCCTCCGTGCTGTGGGCACGTAACAAACACCATCCGATCGTGGCCGTTTGCCAGCCTCATCTGGCACCTGTGTCGGTGGCACATAAAAAACACCATCCGAGCGTGGCCGTTCGCCAGCCTCGTCTGGCACCTGTGTCGGTGGCACATAAAATCACCCACTACACTCTCGGAGTGGTTGGCGTTAGGAAGGGCATCCAGCTGTAGAAACACTGCCAGATCTGACTGGCCTGGTGCAGCCTTCGGGCTCCCCAGACCCCAGTTGAACCGTCCAACCCATGCTAGCATGGAAAGCGGACGTTAAATGATGATGATGATCAAACTGTAGTTTCAGCTACTCAAGGAATGAACTTTCTCTTTGCTACTTTATGTAAATAAATTGCAGCATGACAGTCTCTTAGCAGTGACCAGCAGTAGACAGCACCATAATGGTGTTCCACCTGTCTTAATAGCTAGTCTCCATGTTCTTGATGTCTTGGTAGAATCTTTTTCCTTGCTCATCACTTATTGTACTATGATTTTCAAGGAAGTAGTCCAGATGACTATGTAGGAAGTGCACATTTACACTCATATTGCAGCTCAGTGCTCGAAAACTGGTTAATATGATTTGCATAAGTTCTTAATAATTTGATGGCTTTCGGTTTCCCTGGTAATTAAGCACAACTGCAGCAAAAGCATTCCATGTTTCTTTTTCAGTGCCATACATAGTTTCCAAAAATAGCTCGTCTTGCAATAGCCACCTAATATGTGGCCTGTCAAACACACCAACCTTAATTTTCTCGCAAGATAAAACTGAAAACTTTCTGTTTAAGTATCTCAAGCAGTCACTGTCTGATTGCTTCAACACATGTTTTACACACTATATGGGGTGCCCAGGTTTTGTCTTGTCACCCATCTTCATGCTAAAGTAAGTGTGGTAAGCTTTCTTCACAAAAATCTGTGATTTTGTTTCACTGTCGAGGTGTAACATCCACAAACATAGCAAAAGATATCAGGGCTGTTTTTACATTTTCTTCTCTCACAGCTGGCCTTATTTCTGAAATACAAAACATATTCAAGCCAATTGTCACCTGGGAAAAACATTTTCAGAATTGTCAACTGTTATAAAGTAAGCAGATGAAGATTTGTGATGTTATAGTTCCATAAAGAGCATACATACAATGAAATTCTTTTCGTAGTTCTTTGACCATGCTTGATGAAAAATGACCCATGTGAATTCACAATTAAAACATTAAGGGTACATTCAAAATACTAATCTTCATAAGAAACAGTTAAAAGTTCAATAAAACATGTCTCATCTAGTTTGCAATGACAGTCACACTAAATCAAGTAGTGTGAGCATATCTGCAGACAAATTCCACAGATATGAGACATGTATGACGTCAAGGCCCACAAAAATATGTTGTTTCTTAACATCCAATTGTATAAAGGACATTTCTGTCATCATTGTGATGTTTGAAACAGGTTAGACTGAAAATAGTGGAAATTGCTCAAGTTTGATACTTTTTATTTACTAAAGATATTTAAATCATGGCTTTTGTTTTCACTTTTGTAGTTGCATTTACTGTAAATGACATTGCAAAACTATGTTTCCAAGCACCATAAATGGGTTTGCATTTGATGAAATCAAATCTATCCTTAAAAATGGTGACAATACTAAAAATGTTGGAAAATGGACACTTGAGTTTGTGAAAAATCTTGACATGACAGAGCAAAATGGATTTCCTTTTTGAAATCAGCACCCCAGAATGTGTAGACAAGAACCCTGTTCCCTAGTGTTTTAGAATTGTATTTTTTTATCAACTGGTTTTAAGAAAAGTATATTATTATCAAACTGTATGAACAATGCTTAGATCTAGTGTCATTGTTAGATGTTTCTATTAGACAGAGCTGTGATTTCCAAATATTGAATATTTGGGCTTAATTTGAAAGTTTGCAGAAAAGGAAAAGAAAAAAATCCCATTCAAAAATGAAAGTATTTTAAAAAAGCAAAATGTATCAACTAGATAATGGTTGGGAGATAACAGTTTACTCAAAGTAGCCACCCTAACTTCCACCACAGCCTTGAGATGGCTCCAGAATTTGGCACATGCATTCCTCAAAGTCCTTGGGAAGACCTGTGAACACCTACTTGATTTTGGCCATCAGCTCAGCCTTGGTGTTGCAGTCAAAGTGGTTGGTGAATTTCTCAACCACACCCCACACAGTAATCCATGGAATTACAATTGGGAGAATTAGGTCATAAATTGGGGCTGGTAAATTAAAAATTTTCCAAATGCCTCTAACTCTTTCTGGAGACATGGCAAGGAGCCAAATCCTGCTACTACACATATAGCCTTCCAGCAGCAACCCTCCCCAGCTAGTGTTTGACCACAGTCTCCAGTAGCTTCACATAGCCATCTGAATTGAGGCTAAGGCCCTGTTCAAAGATGTGGAGTGACATGATGTGACATTCACTGGAAAAACACCAAAAGACCATCACCATTTGAAGGAACTTGGATTTCATGATATGTAGGACATCACATGGCTTGTAGGCAAGCTACCTGTTGTTCTGAGTGTTTTGCAACTGGTCCTACTAGAGGTTCTTTTCGTCTGAGAGGAACCAGATCATCCCTGGTTCAGCAGGATACCTCAGCTTGTTCAGGAGCTTCTTTGATTTCATCAAGCAGTTCTTGGCCTTGGCTATCAGAATTTGTCCATTACACCTCTTGTACAAGTGGTAGCAAAAGCCCTCATTTAGGGTGAACTTCATGGTGGCAACTCCAACACCTGTCTCTCTTGCTGGAGCCCAGATTCCTTTGCTTGGATCTTCTCTTGCCTTGTTGGATGAATTCCGGTGTGCGGATGCAGTCAGAATGCCTGTTGTATCCCTTCCTGCTGGTTACAACTTTGTAGTCTCAATTCCAGTTGTCCATGTCACATCTTATAGCCTTTACAGTGTTCATAGAGCATTAAGCAGCTGTCATGATGTTGACATTTTGATACCCAGCAAGAAGGTAACTGTTTTCAATATTCAGATGGCTTCCAGTCCTTCATGTCAGTTAACTTTTCCTCAATTACAGTTTTAATCTTTATGCTTTCCAATGCCATTGACAGTTCGCCAATACATCAAGCTGTTCCTGAAAAAAAGGAGACATAAAAAAATTCTCAAATTTAGCCTGAACACTGTATGATCAATCTGTTGGTCTCTTGATATTTTTTGACATCACTTTCTTACACTGTAGGATTATCAAGACATTGGTTATTGAAAATAGTAACTCAGGAATGCCTTCAACGTTCCTTTAAGGATTCAGAAGTGGTATTTATCACTTACGAACCATTCAACTATTGTGCATATTTTAAATTACTGCTGAAAAGCCAATGTTAATTAAAACAAATTAGACAGCAAGAGCCTATGTACTGTTGCTTGATGTGTTACAAATAGCAGCCAAGTCTTCAAGTTACAGAATATCTTTTAAAAAAATGAGGCAAAATGCTGAAAGTAGTCCTAGATATACAAAAACAATGTGCATGGTTAGAATAGTCTTGATCTAGGTATATTTGCTCAGGACTGACCAGGGGCTATGCAACAAAGTAGAGGTGACACTTACCTTCAGAAATCTGTTATTATCTATTGTAAATATTGTTAAGTGTGACAGGCAACCATATTGCTTTGATACTTTAATTTATATTGAGAACATTATATCTTTGAATTTTTAGATTTGATTAGCCATCATTGCAATCATAAATTAATTAAATTATATTTACTTGAAATAGTAATAAAGGTGAGTCAAGTTTACTATAACCACCACAAGACCCAGTCTTTGTTGCAGTGTGGTAGCTTGTATGCCCATGGAGTAGCAGCTCCTAGTAAGGCTTCCCATTTTGGACAGGTCAAAGTATAGAGGCCAAACTAATACATGGACCAACTCTTTCCTGAAGTAAAAATGGATTTGTGTTGGTCCAATATCTCTACCTAAAAAAAAAAAAAAAAAGGTAAAAGCATTGATGACAATTTAAACCCAACAAGACGTGGGGGAAGAAGTACCCTTTAACTTGCCATGTTCGAATTTATAAATGTAAAAATATCTATATTTATAAATCTGAACATGGCCAGAACAAATGCAAGAGAGATAACAAAAGTTGTTCCCCCTGTTTTGTATATTTATTTGTTTATTTCAAAATCCTGCAGTCTTGTAGCTTCCATGTATTCTCATCCAAAATGGAGATGAGTACCAATGTTCCATGCAGTAGGCTTGATAATCACTAAGAATTCTCAGTATGAAACCAATGGTAGCCTTGTTAACCCACAAATAAAGTATACATATATTTCATTACATTACAGCTGATCTTCAGACCAAACCAAAGAAACTTTAATAATAGAAGGCAAGGTTTACAATATGAGGAATATTGTCTCCAGCCATCATCTCCTTGTTCTTTATGTAGTTCAGGCTTCCGGCAGGTGAAGAGAAAAGACTTCAAGTACAACTGCTATTTACAACTGGTTTATTTACAGGAAAGGTGAAGTGTGCTGCTCACAGCTACCATCTTAAGCTCCGAATAGTGCGGGCACATTGCCTCTGGAGATAGACAGGCAGAAAATCTCTGCCAGTGGTTGTGTTCAGCCAGTGCTGCTGTGTAATGGCACCAAAGAAGAGAAATTTGAAGAGGGTTTTCCCTTTATATAGTTTTCTCCATTGTGAGCCTCGTTGTGATCTCGTGCATGGTAAATGGATGCAGGTGAGGTCTCGGAGATAGCAATGGCTACCGCGAGATCTCATCCAATATGGCGCTAGCTGCTTGTGCCGCTACAAAACTAAGTTTCCTTTGAATTTTTGATTGTTGAGAGTCTCTGTCGGTGACAACTTCTGCCAGAAGTGTTAAGTTCTACCCCATCACACCTACCACCCTGTGACAGACTATTTTGAGTATAAATGTTTGCTAAGAGAGATCCTTGGTGACAGTGTGAACTTGCATTTGAGGGATATACTCGCATGTTTAGCATGGGTGGGGTGCAATAATGTTTCTTTGTCCTGTTGTTCATGAAGAAAAGATTGGCATGTTCCTATTGGAGTCTGTATTCATAGTTTCAGTGGAAATTTCGCATGAGGTGTTTAACCCTTTTGTTAGCATATTTCTGTTGAGATGCTCTGTGTTTCTTTCAATTAATTTAAATATAACAAAGAATTTAGTAAAATAACTTAGTTTCATTAAGCTAGTGTTAGGAACATAAATTGTGACTAAGGTTTGGTGGAAGATTTAAATTAAGAACTTTTGAAAACAAGTTATTCGTACTATAGAACCAGAGGCGGTTTCATCTGGGTTGGTATCAAAAGGGTTAAGTTGCAGCATGTGGATGATACTTGGACACAGTATGTAAGGGAAGAATATAAAGTGATATCATCCGTAGAGGACTGGGTGGTGTTAGAGGTGATGGTATATAGGTTGTTGATGTATAAGAGGAAAAGTGTTGGGGTACATCATTGCTGATAGAGTGTGGGTTACAGAGAGCTCCATCAGTACATGCTATGATGGTGTGATCTGATAGAAAGCCACCAAGAGATGAGAGATTGATGGAGGTTATAGGCTGAATGCTAGATATAGTCAAATGAAACAATACTACCTCCACCAAAATTTCTCATGAGGGAGAACATACTGTTCAATGATGTAGGAAAATAGGTCACCAGTAGAGATCTGGCATTGAGAGCTGTCCTGGTAGTTATTGAGGCAGGATCAAGTTTTGAGGTATTGGAAATGTTAATGGCAGTTTTAATCACCCTTTGAGATGTTGAATGTGAGGTTTTAAAAATCATGATATATTGCTGTAGATGGAGAAAACGTGAAGAGTTTGGGAGGATAGAGGTACCTCTGGTGCTCATTGGTAGAGAATAACTGACGGAAAATTGGCAAAGCTTGTTGAAGCAACTGTAATTTTGTACTGCCGTCATGTTTGCATACATGGTGGTGAGACTGGGGTGTGCTGTATGGAAGTAGGATGCAAAATCAAAAACAAATATGGAAACTTCCTCTATGGTAGTACTGCTTATAGAGGCATAATTCTTGAGAAATGGAGAGAAGGAAGACTCAACAAATTTAGTAATGATCTTTTGGGACATTGAGGAAGAATTATATAGATTAATCTATAAATTCAGAAAAATATTTGGTAACAATTTTAGAGTGTTTAGTATTATTTTTTGATAAAAAGATAGGTGTAGATTCTGGTGTACCACCAGTTCATAACTCTTCTCTAAGACAAGCAATGATTTTAGTACAATAATTACAACTACAGTCATATTTATGAAAGTAATCACAAAACACTTTTGGTTACATAGTTATGTAGCAAAAATATTTGTGTGAGTCAAGCCAATTGATGAGCCTTTACGTGGCCACACAACTATTAGAAATAGCAGCCAAATCTCCCTCAAACCTCAAAATCTTAAAATGTGTAACAAAGAACTTCATAATACCCAAGATTACTTTAGAAAAATGCAAAGGTTTTCTTTTCTTTTTACAGTTTTCACAGTGGAATTGAAATCTCAGCTCAACCTGCTAGAAATAGCAGTCAGATCTCTCCCTAATCTTAGCATACATCATCATTTAACGTCTGTTTTCCAGACTGGCAAGCCAGGCTCCAGTCTGAGCTGGCAGTGTTTCTACAGCTGGATGCACCTTCCTTATGCCAACCACTCCGAGAGTGTAGTGGGTGCTTTTTATGTGCCACTGGCACAGGGGAGGGGCTGGCATCGACCATGTTCAGATGGTTTTTTATGTGCCACCGGCACAGGAGCCAGTTGGGGAGCTGGGGCTGGCATCGACCATGTTTGGATGGGGCTTTTTATGTCCACCAGCACGGGAAGCCAGTCAGGTGGTTCTGGCAGCAGTCCATGCATGAATGAATGGCGCTTATCGCATGCTACCAGTACTGGTAACGGCCACAACTACAATTTCCATTTGATTTGAGTTACTTGACTCAATAGGTCTCTTCAAGCATGGAATGTTGCCCAATGATTCAAAAGTACTTTTTAATTGGGCTGGTTATGCAACACTGGTGTAGGCTATGGCTGTGATCTCACTTTCCTTGCCAGGTCTTCTCAATCATAGTATATCTCCAGAGGTCTTAGTCTTTCGTAATTGCCTCTGTGAGGTCCAACATTCGAAGGTCATTCTTCACCACCTCATCCCATATCTTCCAAGATCTCTCTCTTCCATGGGTTCCTTCCACTGTTAGGGAGTGACATTTCTTCACACAGCTCTCCTCATCCATACATAGCACATGACGATACCAGTGCAGTCATATCTCTCTTGCACACCACATCTGATGCTTCTTAAGTCCAACATTTCTCTTAGGGCGCTTACACTATGTCGTGTGTGCACACTGACATTACACATCCAGCAGATCATACTAGCTTCATTTCTTTCAAGCCTACGCATGTCTTCAGTAGTCACGGCCCATGTTTCACTGCCATGAAGCATGGCAGTACATACACATGCATTGTACAATCTACCTTTCACCCTGAGTGAGAGGCCCTTTGACACCAGTAGATAGAGGTAGGAACTTTCTGAACTTTGCTCAGGCTATTTTTATTCTAGTGGCAACACTGAGCATCCACCCCCACTACAGACTTGGTTACCTAGGTAGTGGACGTTATTAGTGACTTTAGACTCGAGGATGCCAAGAAGCAGACCAATCCAGAAAAGAAGGATTTGGAAGCCAAAGAACCCTTCACATGGTCAGAGATTTAGGGACATCCTCACTGAGAAATTTGATGGGAGGGAGGAGGAGCTTCAGACTTCAAACAGAGAGGGTAAAAAACAGTAAAGAGTGTATTGAATAACAATCTCAGATATGCAAAAAAGAATGACAGGTCATGACTGGAATGTTTTTTTTTTATCTAAGGTCAGTTCAATCAGGGATGACATGGAGCTAAACAACAACACAGTTTTCAAATGATTAATATATTTGAGGTTCAGCAATTGCAATAGTAGCAGCATTTCTGTATATACACAGCACCATACAAATGCTGTCAGCTAGAAAGATATAGTTCTACATTGGTAATGTATCAGGGCTGAATGAAATATAGTAATTGAAATATTTTGTAAATCAAGGGAATGAGTGAGTGAGATTGATTTTACATATGTTGCTAAAAATATGCACAGGGTTTTCAATATTGTAATATGTCCTATGTCCCATCATGGGCCGAATTACTCGCCAACTTTTAACTCTTGTCATGGTATCAATAACTAAGACTTTTGATTCATTCATGGCAATTACTGAGAGAGAGAGATAGAGAGAGAGAGAGATAGAGAGAGAGAGAGAGAGAGAGAGAGAGAGAGAGAGATCAGCTATCTCATATGGCCAGTTAATTGCAAATGGAACAGTCAAAATGAAATTTCCTAAAACTCAAAAATTAATCAATGCTAATTCTAGGTTAACAGACAACGTTCAAATTATTTGAAAAGTTTTATCAGGTACTAACTTCATGAAGTTGTACATGAAGGATATATTTAACACAACAGTTGGCCAAAAAAGATATTAAATCGAAAATGCAGATTTGATAAAATACATTTGAAGTTTTACAATCATTAAAAAGACAATCAAAAATTTCTTTGCTTTATTATTAATATCAGCCATTTATTCACATTTTATTAATCAACATTTCTCAATAATATTTATAAAAGGTATACATAACAATCATTATATCAATTTCATTAATGATAAAAATAAATGTAGAAAAATATTTAGTTGCAATTTAATGCAAACACATACATACCCATACACCCATAAATGTGTGATTTTGTAAGTAAAAACTTTATTTTCAGGCAATACAATTAGCATTTATAAAAAGACAGAAAACTGATGGGGATTTTAAATGAGTTATTTTTTTTTATATTTCATAAATTTTAGCTTTATACATATATACATACATATGATATATATACATACATATACATCCATATAAATATATATATATACATATACATCCATATAAATATATATATATACATATATATTCATACATACGTACATATATATATATACATATATATTCATACATACGTACATATATATATATTCATATATATTCATACATACGTACATATATATATACATATATATTCATACATACGTACATATATATTCACATACGTACATATATATACATATATATTCATACATACGTACATATATATACATATATATTCATTCATACATATATATATATACATATATATTCATTCATACATACATATATATTCATACATATAAATACATACATATAAATACATACATATAAATACATATATATCCATACATATAAATACATATATATCCATACATATAAATACATATATATCCATACATATATATACATATACATACATATATATATATATACATATATAAATACATATATGTATATATAATGAAAATATGTACGAAGCATGTTCAGGTATCAATGCATTACTGCTGTTTCAAGTGGCTCCATTTAATCGATGAATAAAAACACTAAATGAATTTGAAAGAAACTCCTCTCCTCAGGGAATCTAACTATATAGATTTTCAACAAAGGATAAACCATTTTTAGCCTTTATAGTAAATTTATATCAGTACTAGAATCCAAAATATCTACTGTGTTTCATTATATGATATTAATGGCAGAACGGTTGTAAACTATATGCTGCATAAAATCTCATAAATAAAAATAAGTAACTATCTCACCATTCCTATACATTGACTTCCACTATTTTCCTTTGCTACTCTCTAAATTATAGTATGTTTAAATAGGTATGCAGTATTCACTGAATTCATTCTGCCAGAAATATAACATACTGGAACAATGTAATTATGTAAGTTTCTAGTACTGATATAAATCTACTATATATGCTAAAAATGGTTTATCCTTTACGTTGGAAATCTATATGATCATCTGCTCTGAGGAGAGTGGTTTCTTTGAAATTGGTGCAATATTTTCATTGATCAATTCCTGAACATCCTTATTACTTATTTGCATTGTGTTAACCTAACTTAGAGCTGTGTGGAATATAGCAAACTGGCTTGGTGCCTCAATTTAAGTACCTAATTCAACTGAATCTTAATTTTATATATATATATATATATATATATATATATATATATATGTAGGTCCCGGGTTGAGTCGGGGTTAACCACAGTAAATAAGGTACTCAATACATAGCAGAGTAAATTAATTTATTTTATAGAAGGAGCTTCTACAGGACTAGAACTGTTACATTCAAATGAAATCTTCAGGAGCTTCCTGAAGATTCATTTGAATGAAACAGTTCTAGTCCTGTAGAAGCTCCTTCTATAAAATAATATATATATATATATATATATATTATATATATATATATATATATATGGTACATATAACAATGTAAACTGACTGAATCTACTACTTTATCTTATTAGATTTAATTAATTGAACTCTATATATTATAATCTACATTTTTAAGTATTTGGATTTAAAACAAAAATGCATTTTTGAATTAATGAAACATTATTACAAACAGTCAGACTGAAAAGTTATACTATAAAAATAGAGTAAATTTTGTTCAAACAAAACAACTTGATTCTGGAAGCTTACATCATTTCAATTAAAGTAGATAATTGGAAGAAAGAAAAACAAAGTTTTTTAATAGCCAGATGGTTTGTGTTGATTTGCTATTTTCTATATCATCCATTCATATAATCACTGGACCAACAAACACCAGAAGTTCTATGAACACATTAGTTGCTATCATATTTACCATTTGAATCACTGAAGTTGTTGGTGAATTGAATATTAGATGATTTATAATTTAAATAATTTAGTCTAATCAACAACATTAGTTTATGTTTGAGCCCAGCACATAAAGGTTATTTTTTAAATGATATGTTTGTTATTGGAATTTTCTTTGTTCTAGAACCTTACCTACAAACACTTTAATTCTTGGATGCAGGGCTTGTTCCAAATACCTAATAAATATCAATTCTTTCTACTTTTTACCATAAAATAATTTGATACATAATGCTTTATCTCAAAAACAAAAGGAAAAATAAAACTTTAACATCAACTGATACAATAAAATAATTTATAAGCAATTCTAGTTTGGAATGAAAAATATTAAGAATCACTAATAATTATTTTAAAGAATGTTTTGGGAATAAAAAAAATCCAGTAGAATGGCAAAATTTATTATAATTTATTAAAATCACACTGCTGTTATTTAAACTTCCAATTTCTATCACAGTTTTGAAACTGTATTTTTAAGCTTCAAATTCCCTAGTTTCATTGCTAGGGCAACTTTTCCAGATACTTTCAGCTTGCCACTCATGAAAGCCTTGAAAAGAAAAACAGAAAAGACATATAAAAGACACGAAATTATAGGGAGATGGAGTTACAATGAAAAACTCTTTCTATTACTATAAATATGAAAGGAGAATTATTTCAGGATTAATGCTCAAGTAGCATTCAATGGTATAAAAGAAATTTGTGCTTGTTTGTGTATAATAACAAAAGGCTATGAAACCATTTTTTATGGAATTTTATGTATTGAACAATTAAGATAATTTGTTAAGAGAATATGGCATTTTTCATTAAACTAATATTTTACAAAAAAACATTCTTTTTCTAGAAAAATATTTCCTTTCATTCTCAAACTGTTTGAGAATTTCTTGAAGGTGTTTTATGAACAACACACTATACACAAAAAGGCAGTTATATGAGCCAATGAGGAAACCTCTATATGGTCACTTAACGACCAAATCTTCCTTAGATCATTTCTCTTCTGTATAGGATAGTCTCAGATACACTCTAGTTAATTTTGTTACGTCATTAAATTGAATATAGCATCAATGAAACTGGCATTGTTGACTGCATTTTTACAACTTAATATAAATGTATTTATCAATTAGTGTTTTTGAGTGTTTAGAAAAATATAACTGACATTATGTTTGTAGCACTGATATATTACTAATATCATCCACATAATATCCTCTCTATATTTCAAGTTCAAGTATAACCAAAGTCAACTTTGCCTTTCATCCTTTAGGGAGCCAATAAAAAATAGAATGCAGTAACAGTTAAGTATTATAGTTGATATAATCAACTGTTTTCTCCCCTTAAATTAGAAATATTATGGATACTATTCTAATGTTTTACGTCATATAATCATATCTATTTTAATGTAGCATGGATAATACCAGGCAAATCATTTTATTCTTAATGTCTATGTCCTTTTTATTATTATTATTATTATTATTATTATTTATGATTTATCAAGGCGGTGAGCTGGCAGAATCATTAGCACACTGGGCAAAATGCTTAGCAGTATTTCATCCAACTATGTTCTGAGTTCAAATGCTGCCAGGGTTGATTTTGCCTTTCATCCTTTCAGGGTCAATAAATTAAGTACTAGTGAAATACTGGAGTTGATGTAATTGACTAGTCCCTTCCCCCAAAATTTCAGGCCTTATGCCTTTACCACCAAAACAACATTCACTGAAGTTTCTTTCATTGAAAAAAATATGCATCCATTGTGTTCTCACCTCATGCCTCACAGAACAAGTTGCAGGCTTATTGCTGGCTATACTGGCATAAGGTGGAGTCTGCAATATATTTTTCAAACAGATTCTTCTGCCTAAGATCTGAATGCATCCCTTGTTAACCTGCATGGCAGACGATGCAGTATGGTTATCCTTTTGAACCCTTTCCACATTGCACCTACAAGCTGGTATTTGTAGTGGACCCACGGATAAAGACCAATAAACAAGAGTTTATTGGTAAAAAAATAATAAACTGTAATAACTGCTTCAAAATTTTAGCACAAAGCCAGACATTAAAGCGGAGGGGGTTAGTTGATTACATCAACTCCACTACTTGACTAGTACTTTATTTTATCAACCCAAAAAGGATGAAAGATAAAGTTGACCTTGGTGAGATTTGAACTCAGAATGTAAATATTTGGTAGAAATACAGCTAAGCATTTTGTCTGGTGTGCTAACAATTCTACCAGCATTCTGCCTTTAGTAAGCTATAATAATGGGTTAGTGTCTTCTATTATAGCCTGGGGCTATAATAAAAAAAACACTTGCCCAAGATGCCTTGCAGTGGGACTAAGCCAGAAAAAAATGGCTGGTAAGTGAACTTCTTAACCACAGAGCTATAAATAAATATACATATAGGCAAAATGACCAATGCTGGTGGAGTGCAAAAATCTCCTTTCAAGCGCTGGGCCTCACAGAGGCAATGACTAATGACCGAGACCTTTGGCATTATGTTGTGCTTGAGAAGAAGACCCATCAAGCCAAGTGAAATCACAGTTGTGGCTGATACTGGTGTCATGCAAATGACACATGTGCCAGGGGCACATAAAAGTACCCATTATACTCTCAGAATGGTTGGTATTAAGAAGGGCATCCAACCATAGAAACCATGCCAAATCAGACTAGAGTCTGATGCAGCCTCCCAGCTTGCTAGTCCTGGTCAAATCATCCAACCCATATCAGCATGGACAATGGACGTTAAATGATGATGATGGTATTATATATATATATCAATTTATGTGTGTGTGTGTATATATATCATCATCGTTAAACATCTGCCTTCCATGCAAGCATGGGTTGGACAGTTTGACAGGAGCCAGCCAGGTAGAAGACTACTCCGGGTTACTGTGTCTGTTTTGGCATATATCTGCAAACTTTTTCTTCCATTTGGACAGCTCTTTCTATAGGCATCAGCATTAACTTTCTCACCTGTATGTTCTGAAAATGTAATTTTCCCAAATAATGTGCACTTCATATTAAAGGCTGTGATGAAACTATAGGATGTTACCTAAATTAACAGTCCAGGGACTCAACTAACAGTCTACCAGATAGCAGAAACAGCTGTAAGCTAATGTAGTTCATTACACAAACCTTTGTTTTTCTTCAGTGTCATCTCTTTGTTATATATATATATATATATATATATATATAATATATATATATATATATATATATATATATATATATATATATATATATATAAGATTAAGAAAGAATGATAGTAGAAATTATAAAATTATGAAACTCACCTGCTGTGGGTTAAGTTTTCCAGTCATTAAGAGTGGGAAATTTTCATCAGATATTTTAATCGTACAGTCAGCTTTCTCTGAAATTAACAAACAAAATATTTAGAAGTGATGTTATTTTCAAGTTATTTTAATAATAAAACAAAAGAAAAAAATGAAATCTATTCACTTTATTTAACTTTTGGTCAAGTTTGTCATATTCACTTCTTTCTCTGCTGCCAAGTATTATAAAATATAGTCATTACAATGATTGAATTGGAGGGACCTAACATGAGCTCTGTATCTTCGTATTCAATTCTAACATAGGTTGCTTATTTCTAAGTTATTGCATCCTGCGTGTTTACAGCTGTATGCTTTTCCTTATGAACTGACTTGAGGAAGAGGAGTAATATGCATTGTTTGAAAGCAGAATACAAAGAATTTATATGGATTTGAATTTGAAAACTTGGCCAGTATTTTAGCAACAAAACCATAGAATATCGACCAGTTTTTAATTATGCTCAAAATATTGCCTTTAACCCCTCACTGTTCAATAGATTTAGTAATAGTTAATCCATTCCTCCTTCATTTTAAAAAGTTGTTCTTGTACTTGCTCAAAAGAAATCTATTACACGCTTTTGGAAAAAAAAAGAAAAAAAGAAAAAGTTATCGAATAATGTACTAGCTTCAAATTGCAAAATCGTGACAACGGACACTTAAGCTAAAACCGCCCAATGTTTCACTCTTGTCTGATGCTTCACACATGCATAGAATTGTACAGAAATAGCAGACTTTAAAAATACCAGACCATCACCAGAAAACCTGACATGCTAGACATTATTTCTGAAGAAACTTCCCTGCTTTCTAAAAAGCCAAAAGTGAAACATTGGGAGTTTGTTTCTTTTTGAGGCGATGGGTAGATGTTTGGGAAGGAGATTTTAGTGTTTCTTTAAGAAAAAAGGAAGAAGAAATTTCTTAAAGATTCGTACTATTTTTTTCTTTGTAGATTACAAAGAAAAAATTTGGAAAAAAGTAAAAATGAAGAAGTTGGGGTAGGGAGGAGGAAATTAAAATATTGAGAAAATGTTTTTTGGGTGAAATCCTAATCTCTTGTATCGAAAACAGGAATTGGAAGAAATTTAGGAAATATATAAGGAGGGAGGGGTGCAAATGTCACCTTGGACACATGCTACAAACAACAAGTAAAGGACAGGATTTCTGAGAAAACTTTCTTTTAAGTTTATATCAAAGATCAGGTTTTTAAATATGCTCATCACAAACACAAATTACAGAATAGATAAAGGTAATTTCAATTGGATCTGAGCTATAATTTTGCACGTGCACACAGCAAAAAATAACAATTTGTACAGAAGTTTTACCTAGAGTGTGTGTGTGCCAAAGGAAGTTATTTTATGGCATTCTTTTGTTTGAAGCACCAAAGTTGTCATTAAAGTTTTTAAAATTTCTTTATGCTTTGAAGAGAGCAGAAATAGAAAGTGAAAAGGTGACACTGGCTTTGAAGTGAGAGCAGAAAGTGAAAGGAGAAAGTGAAAGATATATGCAAATGTATATGAAATGGACATCTATGTGTGTGTGTGAGAGAGAGAGAGAGTGTGTGAAGGTGTGTGTTGTCATGTATGAACCTCGCTAAGATAAATATTTCAATTAACCTGAAGATTGACTGTAACCATAACACGAATTATTACGAATTGTACAGCCATGAAACGATCGTAGTGTTTTACTCTTTATCTTTTATTGAACTTTTAATACTTTTGATATATATTTAAAAGAGGAGCGTAGACTCAAACCCACCTGAAGACCGTTGTTCTCCCCAAAAGAAGAAACGTCGTCAAAACTCCAGTGGGGCGGATTTAGCTATGAAACCTGACCACGATAAACGGTCTCCTGTTGACGCAGGGTCACCCTTGATTTCTTCCCTGGAGACGTCCAAACCAAGGGGAACAAAATCGAAGCGGCCAAAGAAGGCGAAGGAACCGGCGGTCATTCCTGCACATGATCGTTCCTGTGCGGATTCTTCCTCATCTGCCTTTTCGGTCCCGGAGGTTCCCCAACCTAGTTCGAGGAGCGTAGACTCAAACCCACCTGAAGACCGTTGTTCTCCCCAAAAGAAGAAACGTAGTCAAAACTCCAGAGGGGCAGATTTGGCTATGAAACCTGATCACGATAAAATCTGTTTGGATTCTCCTTCACTTGTCCTTCCCATTAATGCCATTGCTCAACCAATTCTGAACGATCTCGATGTGGGTTCATCTGGGGAGTGGTGCTCCCCCAAACCGAAGAAGAGGCAGTGCAGTTCCAAACCAGGCGGGAAAATTATGACCACTAAATCCATTCCGATCGACCCCACAGGCCGACATAAGTCCGATGGCTATGAAACCACCCTTTCGAAATCCTCCAATGAAGAATCGAATACCACAGCTCATAGTAGAGAACTTTTTGCCCACTCAAGATCGGCAATAATATATGGCAAGGCTGAATCCACCTGTGATACAGGCATAAACCGCCTAAAAGATGACATTAATTTTGTTTCCGTTTTGGTTGGAAAATTGTTCTCTGTGAACGAAAATGTCAGTGTTCTTAAGGTCGCTCGGCTAGGAAGATTCCAAGCGAACCCAACCGCAGATACTAGACCACGCCCAATAAGGGTAATCTTTTCTTCTGATCGGGAGGCTTCAGTCTTTCTGAACAGAGCTCAGACGCATGCCTGGGAGGACCCCAATATGGGTTTTCGCAAGGAATACTCACTAAGAGAGAGAATTCGCCGGAGGAACCTGATATCCGAGCTAAAGATGAGGAAACAAATGGGAGAGAAGGGTTTACGAATCCAAGATGGACAGATAATCAAGTCCTACCTCTGGTCCCATGCTGTAGTGCTGACAGGGAAAGTGATGTGAGGGCAAATCGAAGTGAAGTTGATACCCCCGTCAACGATGCTATCTCTGATGCCCTTTATTCTGCTTGTTCCCCAACTCCCGCCCCTCAGACTTCACAGCTCAGCATCGTCTACACCAACTCGTGCTCCTTATTCCCAAAGTTCAGTGAACTATTTACACTGGCCCTACGCGACTCCCCTGATGTGATAGCTATCACCGAGACTTGGCTGACTCCAGCAGTAAAGGACTCAGAGATCCACCTGCAGGGCTACGTCCTTTTCAGATGTGACAGAGGAAAAAGGCGAGGTGTTGCTGTGTATGTTAAGTCTGAGCACAAACCGTCCTGCGGTATTCTACCCACAAATGCTCAACCTACAACCAAATTCGATGCCGTCTATTGCAAGCTGAGCCTATCTGAGTTTTGCCTGCCCGTGTTGGCTGTCTACAGGCCGCCTCTAGCCGACCCCCAGGACGATGCTCATCTACTCGAAGCGATAAGATTCGTTTCAGCTTCGCATGACTGCTTGGTACTAGGCGACTTCAACGCTCCCGCGATCGATTGGCCCGCATCAATTTGTACAACATCTTCTCGGTTCGGCCAGGCCCTTCTTGACGTGGCTGAAGATTGTTTTCTATCGCAACATGTTGAATATCCGACAAGGCATCGGTCTGGGCAGCAGCCATCTATGCTAGATCTGGTATTCTCCCGCTATCCAAGATCAGTGTCAGACGTATCTGTGAGCGCCCCTCTTGCCAAGAGTGATCATGCGGTCCTGAAGTTCGTCATGCACACAACTTTTTCCACGCCCACGATTACTTCGCTGCCATGTAGAGTCTTCTCTGCAATTAATCTTGAAATTCTAACCGAGGCTTCCGCGCTTCTGGACTGGCGTTCCCTGATGACGTTGTCCTCAGTTGACGAACTATGGTCATCCCTCAAAGCATATGTAATCTGTTTGACTGACCAGGCAGTTCCCGTTGGACTTCCCAAGAGAAAGAAACACAAGCCCTGGGTGACGAAGAAGGTTAAACGAGAACGTCGACTCAGAGATATTGCTTGGGCTGAATTCAAAAATCTGGATTCGACTGCAGCTTTTGAGGTGTACAAAACTCAACGAGACCGAGCCGTGAAAATTGAAAAGAAAGAACGCTTCAGTTATGAATACAAAATCGCGGCAAATGCCAGTAGCAATCCAAAAACCTTCTTTGCCCATGTCCAGCGGAATTCCCGCTTGAACAACCAGATTGCAACGTTGGTAGACTCAACAGGCGTATCGATTGAGGACCCTTATCAACAGAGTCAATTATTTGCCGAGGCTTTTTCAACTATTTTCAAACAAGATGATGGTCGTGAACCCCCTCCATTTGATAGATCGGTACCTCCAATGCTTCGATTGATCATCACGTGGGACCAAGTCAAACGTGTTATTCAAGGCCTCGATGTCAACAAGGGTCACGGCCCTGACGGCATACACCCACGGGTTATCAAAGCGTTGGCTCCGGTCATCTGCGAGCCCTTAACACGACTATTCAATATGTCATTGGCGACGGGTGTTATACCTGCAGACTGGAGAACAGCGATAATCTGCCCAATTTTCAAGAAAGGGAGCCGCGAAGACCCGCTTAACTACCGACCGGTTTCCCTTACATCAATAATCAGCAAGATGTTCGAAACCATCCTTAAGAAAAGTATGATGCTCCACCTCCTAAACACAGCCTCGATCACTGATTCCCAACACGGCTTCGTGCCGAAGAGATCATGCTTGACCAACTTACTAGTAATGGAAGAATTGGTGACGCGCATCCTCGATGATAGTGATGCTGTTGACATCGTTTTATTGGACTTTGCCAAAGCTTTTGACTCGGTAAACCACCGCCTACTACTTGTCAAGCTTCAAGCATATAGTTTCCATCCGGATATTGTACGATGGGTTGGTGCCTTCCTCTCAGATCGCTCCTTCCAAGTTCAAGTTAATGGTTCGCGGTCCGACGTCTCCAGTGCGAGCAGTGGCGTGCCTCAAGGTTCAGTGCTTGGGCCCTTGTTGTTCTTAGTCTTCATAAATGACTTGCCCGACGACCTCACGCAACACACCCTTCTATTTGCCGACGATATCAAACTGGTCGCTCCTCGCGGTAGTATAGAGGATCTTCGTCGATGCCTCCACCAAATTTGGAAGCGGTCTAACGATTGGGACCTGTGTCTGAACGTGTCAAAGTGCTGTCATCTGCCTGTCGGCTCTACTCCTGCAACTCAACTTGATTTCGAGCCGGGTCGTCTGCTGCTGGAGAGGACCGATCAGGTAAAGGACCTGGGTATCTTGGTGGATTCCTCCTTTTCGCCTTCGGCCAGTGCGTCCATGCTGCCAACAAAGCGCGCGGAATTCTGTTTTTGATTCGACGGTCATTCAGAATGCTCACAGCAGCCATATTCCTGCCACTCTATGTCACGCTGGTGAGACCCATATTGGAGTATGGGATTCAAGCCTCTTCTCCTTATCTCCTCAAAGACATACAGCACCTCGAAAGAGTCCAGAGGCTGGCTACCCGCATGGTTCATGGTCTCAAAAATTTGTCCTACGAAGAAAGGCTGAGGACGCTCGACCTTTGTTCTCTTGAAAAACGCCGCCGCTGTGGTGATCTCATTCTCGCCCACAACATCATAAGCGGGAAGTGTAACCTCTTGAAAGAGCTGTTCTTCACTCCTGCTCCGGAGCGTCGGCTGCGGGGTCATTCCGAAAAGCTCTACCTGCGACAATTTCATCTCAATCGAAGGAGAGGAGCTTTCTCCGTCCGGGTTGCGGATCCGTGGAACAAGCTGCCAGACGAGATGGTGAAGATGCCGACGACTGCTTTGTTCAAAGCCTCCCTGGACCTCAAGTGGCCTGAACTCTTTACATGAACACCACCCTGTACTTAACTCCATGTCCCCCTACATGGCCTTGCTATTTGCTTTTGAGCCAAATTAACTAACTAACTAACTAACTATTTTTTGCATGTGTGTGTAAGTGGCATGCAGTCACTCTCTCTCTCTCTCACACACACACACACATATCTTTCATATACACGTACATAAATACATATGCATACATCTTTTTTGTATGTATGTGTGCATGTGAGTGAGTGACTGTATTTCTTCATAACATAAGGAGGAATGGATGTCTTTTAATGAAATTATTTTGGTTGTGGCTTATTTTAATACAATATTTATGTGTACACTTTCATAAATGTTTGTCTGAGTAGAATTCTACACATGTATGAAACATTGGATGAAAGCGAAACATTAGAAGCAAATCGAAATATTGCCTGTAAATGACCTCAAAATTGTGTGACCAACCTTGATTCTGAGGTTATTTTAGTAGTCAAAGAGAGTTGTGCCAAAAACATAGTTTATTTGGTAGCCTTTATATTGGGGCATCCCATAAATAATGCGTTTTTTTATACTTCTTTTATTTTTCAAAATTAAGATACAGTTCTTTTTTTTAAAAACAGAGGTTCTCAAACTTTTTGGGCCACCGTCCACCTCATGGCCTCATAATACCCTCAGCGCACCCACCCCTATTTTTATGTATAAATAGATATTTTACTAATTTATATATACTATGAATCATTTGATATTTAATATATTATATAATTTGTATACAATGCTATAATATTATAAATTCATAGCGTCCCCCAATCCACCTTCTTCCTAATGCTTCCTTTTCCTCTACTACTCCACACTGCCCCCTTAGGCACAAGCACCCACTTGGACACTCTCAACACCCATGGGGGGGGAGTACCCACTTTGAGAAGTTATGATCTAAAATATACTCTCCTTCATTTTCTACAATGCTCTTCTATCTGTCTGATAGACTTGCAAGTGCTCTCTTCCAAAATTCACTTGTCTGTGATGAAATATACTCCTCCACTACTGTTCTGATCTCGTCTACAGAATTCATATTTTTCCTGCTTAATTGGGTCAATGTTCAGAAAAAATGGTGGGTGGGGCATCATTTCCCATTTAAACTACTCCAGCCTTTAGAATGTCATTCTCGCTGTATGAGGCTGGATGTTATCCTGATGGAAGAACACCTTTCATCTTGAAACCAAAGATGATCATTTTACTTCTAGCACTAACTTGACCAAATCCAAGTTTCTTTGCAAGTTCCTCAACAGTTACAATGGGATTTTGTTCCACCAGGGTTTACAGGATGTACTCGTCAAGCTCTTCAGATCTTCCAGGACAAGGCTCGTCTTTTAGGCTGTAGTTTCCAGTTTGGAATTTGTGGAACCACATTTGAGACTGGCTTATGCTTATCATCTAATCCCTAAATATTGCATTAATATTCCTCGCACTTTCCGTTGCATTGTTGCCTTTATTGAACTTCTAAGCAAATATGCTTCTCTGTGACTTCCATTATAGCTTTGAAAAAATAACTGTTAAAATTGAACTGCACTTTTCAAAACTTGCACTAAGAATAAGGACACGGTAAAATTACTACCTACTTTTATAGCAAGTTGATGCAGGTGGTTTATCCTTCTCTGTCTGACTTTTAGTTCATATAATTGGAAAAACCACATTACTTATGAGAAGACCCAATATATTTGGAGGAACATTACTTTCATTATTCATACATTGTCACTCATGTAATGCAACACTTTGTAATTTTGATTCAAATTGAAAGTGTGAAACTATTTTCTCTTTCTGATGAAACCTGGTCATTGTAGAGCAGTGTCTTTCAAATGTAGAAAATATGTAAATGAAAATAAAGTTTATTTGATAGTTGAAAGATTACTGAATCTTTTGATACCCCATATATCAAAATCAGCAACTCAGTTTTTGAATGCATAAGGAATATGTGTGTGCATGCACACGTACACAAACTCTCTTTTATATATATATATATGATAGATGTAGATAGATTATAATAAATAATGTATTATAATACAATATTCTTATTAAGAGATGACCATAGATAAAATATAAGTTACACATGTATTTCCCATGCTACCATGGGTTTGTGTGTGTTGGTTTCACATGCTGTGTTTCCATGAAGTTGTGGCTAGGATACTTAATGTTTGGATAGTTTTCCTTAGAGTTTACAGGATTAAAAGTATGAAATAAGAAAGAATTTAGCTTACAGCATTGTACTTAAGAATTAACATTATTCATTGATCAATAATTACACATATATTGCAAGTAGTTTCATATTATTATTTCTTATAGCAATTTATTAGAATTTATGTGAGAATATGAAAGTATATACAAGATTTTCTTTAGAACTCAATATTTCATATAGCTTAATTTTGCAGGGATTAGAAATGTCATAGAAAGCAAAGAGAAAAATAAAGATACTAACTATCTACTCCATAAACAATTTCTCCAGTGCCACTCTTCAAATCTACGATCCATTTTCCAGTGGTATTACCTGGACCACTGGTTATTTCAATACAGTAGATTCCTTGAGTTTTTTTCACCATTGCATCACCATCCTACATAAAATAATAAACTCAGATAAAAATTTTATATTTAAAACAAAAAGTATTCTATAAAATATTGGGTCATCCCATAAATAATGCATTTTTTTAAATACTTCTATTTTTCAAAATTAAGATAAAATTATTTTAAATCTAAAATATACTCTCCTTCATTTGCTACAATGCTCTTACATCTATTTGGTAGACTTGCAAAGCCTCTCTTCTAAAATTCACTTGTCTGTGATGAAAAATATTTCTCTACTACTGTTCTGACCTTGTCTCCAGGATTCATATTTTTTCCATCCAAATGATTTTGAAGAGTGTGGAATAAATGATAATCAGATGGGGCAATGTCCGGTGAATATAGTGGGTGGGGCACTGTTTCCCATTCAGACTGCTTCAGCCGTTTGGAATGTCATCCTCACTGTATGTGGCTGAGCATTCTCCTGATGGAAGAACACCTTTCATCTTGAAAGCAAAGATGGTCGTTTTTCTTCTTGTGCTGACTTAAGCTGTTCACAGTAGCTCTCCTTTGCTATCATTTGGTTTGGGTTTAAAAGTTCAAAGTGGACTAAACCTTTCATATCCCACCAAACAGATAACATCTTATGTGGGTGGAGACTTTCTTTAGCTTGGAGTGCTGGTGTATCTCCTTTGCCTAGCCACTGTCTACAGTGCTTAACATTTTTATAGAGAACCCATTTCTCATCACCAGTCACTATTCGGTCCAGAAAAGGTTCATTCATGAGACATAACAGCAAAGAAGAGCATACATTCACTCTCTGCATGTGATTAGACTCGAAAGTTTGTGTGGGACCCATTGACCCAATTTGCTGGCTTTTCCAATGTCATGCAGGTGTTGACTGGTTGAATGACCAAATCTAAGCTTCTCTACTAGTTCCTCAACAATTATGATGGGATTTTGTTCCACTAGGGTTTGCAGGATGTCCTCATCAAGCTCAATAAATCTTCCAGGATGAGGCTCATCTTCTAGGCTGTAGTTTCCGGCTCAGAATTTCTGGAACCACCATTGACACTGGCTTACATTTATTGTCTAATCCCCATATACTGCATTAATATTCCTTGCACTTTCTATTGCACTGTTGCCTTTATTGAACTCATAAAGCAAAATATACCGAATATGCTCCTTTGTGACTTCCATTATAGCTTTGAAAAAGTAACTCTTAAAATCGAACTGCACTCTTCAACACTTACACTAAGAATAAGGATAAGGTAAAATTACTACCTGTTTTTATAGCAAGTTGATGCAGGTAGTTTATCCTGTCTCCCTTTGACTTTTAGTCCATGCAATTGAAAAAAACCCACATTATTTATGGGATGATCCAATATATACTAATTACTATTTTGAAGTACCATATATACTTGACTATAAAATGCCCTCAAATCGGGAATTTTATCATTGACCTGACTATAAGTCACAGTGACATTTTTGATGTTGGAGAGCAAAGTTCAATTAGGAATTGTGACAACATAGTTGTTTTTTGGTAACTGAGCTTTCAGTAAGCTGAAGATGACTTACAATAATTGTTATCCCATTAAGTCCATGCATTTTAGAAACCGTTGTTTATAATGCAAAATTTTATCCATTTCGGTTATTCCAAATGTCAAAACTTCAGATGTGGCTTGTACCCAGAAAATATCTGGAGATTTTTTTATAGGATGCGCTTATAAGTTGCACCTCCAACTTGAGGGAAAAATTTCAAGGAAAAAGTGCAACTTATAGCTGAGTATATACGGTAATATAAACTTTAAATTTACCAAAAACTGACTGAGTAACGTATTTAAAACAATTAAAGCTTTCATGCATTTAAAACACAGACTCAGGTAACATAGCTGAGAGAGAGAGAGAGAGAGAGAGAGAGGGAGAATGTCTACATAATATCTAGCTGTAAAAGTGAGACTGTCGTTGGCTTCTTTCAAACTACTCTGACTAGACTAAAAATAATGTTTATCACAGTTAACATTCCATTATTGCTTTAGTACAACAAAATAATATCTTACAGTTTTAAGCTGCTGTTTTATCAATTGAAACACGGGATAGGATTTGAAATCCTGTTCTGTTGGAGAACTGACATTAGACATGTTCAAAGTGGATTGCCTACAAAAACAACAAATAGAATTTCATTTTAATATATAATTGTTTTTGCAATTTCAATAGTAATAGTACCTTGTTTCTAAATAATTTCATATGAAGTATGGCTTATTTTGGTGTGCAATTAATGTAAATTACTTTAAAAGGTATTTAGAGTGAAAATATATTTGGGGAAAAAAAAAAAAAAGAAAGAAGCATATTATAAGGGTTTGTAAATTATTTCAGTCCCACTATGTGGCATCTTGGGCAAGTGTCTTCCATTATTGCATTTTGAATTATTGTATGTACAATCGATTATACTAATTCTCAAAATATGATAATTACCTTTGAGGCTCTGAAGGGAATCCAAGTTTATAAGCAGCTACAACTGAAGCACCACCTAAGCCAATATTTTGCTGTAGAGCTAGTTTTGCATGTGGAACTTGACGTTTTTGAGCCAAACCACGTAGTTGCCAGCAGAGTTCACAACACTGAGCTAATCCTGTTAAATGAAAATAGTTGCAATGACAAATTACAAATTGATGTGAAAGTATTTATTCCAATATAATTCTTTCTAACTGTGGCACAAGGCCAGAAATATTAAGGAGGAAGGGCAAGTCAGATTGAGGAAGTTACATTGATCCCAGCACTCAACTGGTACTTTTTTTTTCTTTCATCGAACTCAAAAGGATGAAAGGCAAAGTCAACCACTACAGTATTTAATAACAATTCTACCAGTTTGATGCCTTCAATGTAGTAAGAATCTATATTAAGTGAAGAACATGGAGAATGCTTCTATACAATCATTTTACCCTTTTGCATTCAAATTTCTCTGTCAAATGTAATACTTATCTATTCACATTGTTTTGCATTAATCATATATTACCTTGTTGCTCTGAAATTTTGATGATGTGATTGATTATCTTCAGAATAACATAGTAGCATAGGCGTGAGAGGCCAAATCTAGCTGATTTGAACATAAAATAAGTGAAATATTTTGGCTAGATATGGCCAGTTTAAATGCTAAAGGGTAAAACAATTATGTTCAGTTCTTACCTGTAGCACCTAAAGGATGTCCTTTAGAAATCAAACCACCACTAGGATTCACCACAAATTTTCCTCCAAAAGTATTATCACCATTATCTATAAATTCACCAGCTTTACCTAATAAAAGAAAAAAAAAAAAAATTACAAGACAAACAAGCTACAGCATCAATACATAGAAAGTAAACAATTTTGATGGTAATCATAGATTTACTATGTGTATTCCAGTTTTAGAATAGGTACATCATGTCCTTGCATGAAGCAACAGAAAGGGCATCCAGCTGTAAAACACTGCCTCAAAAAGAAAAAAGGCCAACCCATGCAAGCATGGAAAAGTAAATGTAACATGCTGGAGGTGCTACTGCTGTTGGTGATGATAATAATTATCACAGATTGTGTTTCTTTTTTGTAAAGTAAACAGTAAAATGTGAGGAGACTGAAATTCAAACCTGCTTTAGAAAAATGGCTAAATAAGATATTTCTACCTTATATACTTGGTGAAAATTTAGTCAATGAATCTTTTGTTTTCTTTGTTTCAGTCACAGGACTGCAGTCATGTTGAAGTACTGTCTCAAAGGCTTTAGTCAAACAAATTGATCCCAATACTTTTTTTTAAAGCCTGATGCTTATTCTGTTGGTCTCTTTTTGCTGTACTCTTAAGTTACAGGAAGATACACAAACACACATATAACAGGCTTCTTTCAGTTTCCATTTACCAAATCCACTCACAAAGTGCTGTACTGCGGGACTGAATTCAAGACCACATGGTTGGGAAGCAAGTTTCTTAACTACACAAGCAAGCCTACACCTATGAATGTAATTATCACTATCATTAAAGGCAGTAGTTCCCAAACTGTTTTGGGCTGCCCCCTTGACATCCAGGCCAAATTCCTAGCACCCTCACTCCAACTAACCATCACAGGCATAGACCTCTTTCTGAAGCAAATTCAAAGCAACTGTATTTCGCAAATAAAACTTAACTCAATGAATCCATTATTTTGTTGTTTCTACATGAATCGCCACCCCATTTTCACCCCAATTTTTACATGATTCCCTACCCCATTATTGTCCCACTTTTCTTCAATGCACCCTTAGAACTTTCCATCACCCCAGAGGGGACAATAGCTCTTACTTTGGGAACCATTGAGTTAAGGCATCAAGCTAGCAGAATCATTAGCATGCAGGGTGAAATGCTTAGCAGTATTTTGCCTGCCTTCCATATTCTGAGTTCAAATTCTGCCAAGACTGACTTTGCCTTTCATACTTTCAGAGTCAATAAAGTAAGAACCAGCTGAATACTAGAGTCTGTGTAATCAACTTATCCCCTCCCCTGAAATTGCTATAATCTGGAACTTTGAATTCACTTGTCCCAAAAACACTTAATAACAATTTGTCAACTTTCACTGAAACCTACTCTAAAAAGTATTTATCTTATAGGGCAAAATCAGTGGGTTATATTTTTAAAGCTAAAATATAGAGAAGATATTATAATTCCATGAAGATAAAAGGGAATACATTGACAGAGTATCAAGTATCTTCACAGAGATACTGGCTTTCACTGTTCTTAATACTGAAGTACATCAATGAAAAAATTTGGCAAAATTGACTTAGTACTTATTTAGGATTCAGTGGAACTTATGTAAAAGTTTTATCTATGATATTGGCACATCTTGTACTTTGTTTGCCTATAGAACAGCAGGGCTAAAACCTAAAGCTAGTTTAGAAGAGACTAAGTCTACTGAGGAAATAGCTTGACATTGACGAGAAAAACATAATGAATAAGATCAAATTCAACCCAAAGAACATAAAGAAGGTAGTATCTATGAAGGATACTGCTTTGAATATTTGAGCTCTAAAATTTGCATGTAACTGGCACTCTGTCAATTATGATGATGAGGGTTCTAGTTGATCAACTAATCAATGGAACAGTCTGCTCATGAAATTAATGTGTAAGTGGCTGAGACTCCAGAGACATGGGTACCATCAACGTAGCTCTCAGGGAGATTCAGCATGACACAGAGTGTAACAAGGGTGGCCCTTTGAAATATAGGTACTACTCATTTTTGCCAGCTGAGTGGATGGCAGTTATGTGAAATAAAGTGTCTTGCTCAAGGATACAATGTGTCACAGGGAATTGAACTCATGACCCTACGATCATGAGCCATCTATCCAAATCACTAAGCCATGTACTTTCACATGTGCTGCTAAAGAAAAACTGAAAGGAGGAATATTCATAGTCCACAGGTAAGATTATTAATGCAAGATCAACTTTCTGAATATGATAAAAGCAGAAGATAGTGGTGTTAAACTGTTCCCTCAGCCCTTAAGTGCCTTTAGTTAAGTCTGTTCATTTAAATATTTGGATCAAGTTTTCGATATGAGGACAACTCATGAATGATGCCCACCCCACATCAGTCTTGGATATCCTGTGAAAGATCAAGGTGCTTCCCATTATCCTCAACCACATTTTAGTTATGAACTTCTTTGATTACTACATTATTCTGGTGAATCCCCATAGCCATTCAGTGTTTAAAAACTATTTTTATAGGTACTTTCGAAATTCTTATTTTGTCTCTCACTCATTCTCTTGCAGAGATTTGTAATAACACTCTCTGAGAGAATGTTTCTGTGACCAGAAACATGTTAACTATGTAAAATACTAGAGAAAGAAACCAAGCTATTTCTTGCAGTAAATATATCTAAAGCAAATTTTTTATACACCCTTTAAATACTATTATGGATCCCCTAATTTACTACTTTGTTTGCATGGACCCCACCAAATCTTACATGGACCCCCAAGGGTCATATGAACTGTGGTTGAGAACCATTGCTCTAAGCCATAAAAAGAAAAGAGGAAAAAATGATGATGAGCCTTTGTAGTTATCAGATTTCCTTAGAGTTCATCATCATTGTCTATTATCCATCTTCTGTGCTCACAGAAGCTGGCCAGTTAGAAAAACTACTCTATGCTACTGTGTGTGTTTTTGTAGGATTTTTATAGCTAGATATCCTTCCTAACACCAACCACTCTGCAGAGTGGACTCAGTGCTTTTATGTGGCACTAGCACAGGTGAGGTTAATTTTAACATGATTTTTACAGCTGGATGTCCTTCCAAATGTCAACCACTTTACAGTGTGGACTGGATGCTTTTTATGTGGTACCAGTACTGGCAGGGTCGACATGTAACTTGCAAGACAAGGAATTATGAGAGGGGCATGAGAATTTGAGGAGGGGTACTCATGTCAGAGGATGAATGTTTAGAGGGTGACAAAGAGACAGAGGCAGAAACAGGTGTCTTGCTATAACGGAGGGGGTACCTGACAAGATAATCCAGTATCAGGTGATGAAAAGTTAGAGTGTGACAGAGAAATATTATAAAAGGCGATTGCAACCACAATGTTGGATTAAAGTAATCTTAACTCTTTGAATGCAAAATTAAATTCCATGGTTATTCCTAGTAATGATGATAAAGATCTACCAAAAAATAGATTTGGTATTTTCTGCCTCAATAAACTTAATGTGTCTCATCAATAAATAGTTTCAAACACGACATTCTTCAAAAATATATACCAAAGATTGGTATACAAAACTGCCTCACCCAATTGAAGGTAATGAAATTTTGAGTGGATATATCTGATTTATGCACTAAAAGGATTATGGTGTGTGAGCTTCATTAGGGAAATCATTTCGATTTTTAAAATTTTACATGAGCTGAGTTCAAACTGGTGAAAGCCAGGTTGGTATTTACTTTTCAAATTTTATTTATTGAATTTAGTATAAAAGGATTGATTATAATTAGTTGGGTAAAGTAAATTATATAAATAGAAAGAAAATTGACAGAAATATGTGAATGATATAGGATTATTTTATGAAATACCCAAGCTGAGAACTATATCTCTTGTACTTGTTTCAGTCATCAGATTGTGGTCATGCTGGAGCATCTCCTTGAAGAATTTTTAATCGAATGAATCAACCTCAGTACTTATTTCTTTATTTTTTGAAGCCTAATACTTATTCTATGTGTCTTTTGCTGAACTGCTAGGTTACGGGAACATAAACACACCAAAACCAGTTGTCAAATAGTAGTGGGAGACAAACACACACACACAAATTATGGACTTCTTTCTGTTTCTGTCTTCCAAGTCCACTCACAAGGCTTTGGTTGGCCCAAGGCTATAATAGAAGACACTTGCCCATGGTGCCATGCAGTGGGACTTAAACCAGAACCATGTGGTTGGGAAGCAAGCTTCTTACCATAAAGCCACAGATTTAAGCTGCAACTTGATTATCAAAATTTATTTCCTATATGTGATTAAAAGAATAAGGAAAGGTGGTAATTCAGAATATTAAAAGAAATTATGTCATGAAAAATATGTAATAGATAATGGCTATAATTGAAGTTTACTAAAAGACTATACTGATAATACTTGTATAACCCAATGTCTTTCAGTTTATCACTTGACTGATTATTACAAACTGATATATCTAGTAACTTATATTTAGCGGAGTATGAGATACTTAAAACACACATTTTGACCTACCACTTGGAATATGTTCCTGTCATGCAGATAACCTGACCTTGTTTTTTTTTAAAGTTAATAAAAGAAAGAAAAGGAAATTTGTTCTAGTTTTAGTAAATCATCAGTCATGAAGAAAATTCTGTCGTTCAGTGGAACAAATTTCAGAGGCTTTGAAAAGAAGCAGAGAAGATAGCATATTTTGTAAATGAATATGTTTTATGTTTCAAATTCTGAGTTACTTTTCTAAAACAAATTAAAAGTAACAAATAAATGAACTGCTGTGTATAACTTATGTTTATCTTAATGTTCTTGTCAATTATCCAATATTTTGAATCTTCTCTAATAAATCTTTGTTAATATTATACTTAGTAGATGACAAAAACAAGGAAGAAAATATCAAGAAAATAATAATAAACATAAGTGCAGGCATGGCCGTGTGGTAAGAAGCTTGCTTCTCAACTGCATGGTTTCAGTTTTAGTCCTACTGCATGGCACCTTGTGCAAGTGTCTTCTAGCATAGCCTTGGGCTGACCAAAGCCTTGTGAGCAAATTTGAAGACAGAAACTGAAAGAAGCCTCTCTGTGTGTGTGTGTGTGTGTGTGTGTGTGTGTGTGTGTGTGTGTGTGAGCATGTGTGTTTATGCTCCCATAACAGAGCAGTTTGGTAAAAGAGAAGAGTAGAATAAGTAACCAGCTTAAAAATAAGTACTGGGGTTGATTTGTTTAACTGAAATTCTTCGAGGCAGTGCCCCAGCAAGGCTGCAGTCTAAAGACAAACAAATAAAAGATTTAAAATTTTATTCATCATTGTTTATGTTTATTAATAAAAGGCTTTGTTCCATAAAATCTAAACATATGTAAGATTTTGTCCATTTTGACAGGGATTTTTCCAATTTTGTTATCACCATGGCTTTGAAGGTGATGTGAAGAAACTTTTCATGAAAAAACTTTTGAAAATTTATGATTTTTTTTCTCACCCCACCATCTGGACTAATTTTTTTTACACTAGACATTTAGAAACGGCGGGAGAAGCCTTTTCGGTAACAAAAAAAAAGAGAAAAATATTTGAAAATATTCCCAGATGTAAAGATATGTGATTTTAAGAGAGAGTTAGCTGTTGTTTCTAGCATAACCTGTGACTACCTGGTACCTTCCTCATCTTCCCACTCAAGCAGCATCAAGCAAGTGTGTGTGCATGTTAGTAAATAAACATATTTACTAACAGAAAAGTATGCTATTAAAAATGCATACTTTTCTGTTAGTAAATATATTTTTCTTACACACACACTTGCTTGATTTTCTCTGTTTTGACTGAGATTCTTTGGATTGTTATTCACCACACACTTCAAAATGATGAGTGAGGGAAGATTTTATGGGAAATTTTTTCTTGAAAATCTAAGATTTTTCAACCCCACCACTCCACACCCTAACGACAGATTTTTCAAATTACTTTTGCAATATGCACTTAAAGACGATGGGGGGGGGAGCCTGTTTTGAAACATCACACCCCACTCCACCCTCATGACAGTGACATCTATTTTCCTTTAATTTTTTTCAACAATGACCCGTCTACTTATACACTGATGCACACACAGAAAGAAATGAGAAAAATAAAAATTGCATTTCCTCAGACCTTGGTCACACATTTCTTTGTGAAAAAAAAATCCAAATTATTATATTATTGACAACATCGGTTTCAAATTTTGGCACAAGGCCAGTATTTCAGGGGGTGGGGAGTCGATTACATCGACCCCAGTATTCAACTAGTACTAAGTTGGGTAAGTCAACCTCAGCAGTAT
The DNA here is from genome assembly GCF_006345805.1 of Octopus sinensis. Classification (NCBI taxonomy): domain Eukaryota; kingdom Metazoa; phylum Mollusca; class Cephalopoda; order Octopoda; family Octopodidae; genus Octopus; species Octopus sinensis. The sequence continues at coordinate 58,973,335 of NC_043000.1, read as the reverse complement.
TTGAACTCAGAATGTGAAGAAGAATGAAATGCTGCTAAGCATTTTACCTGGCGTGCCAACAATCCCACCAGCTAGCTGCCATATATTATTGATGTTACTTGAAGGCAGTGAGCTGGGAGAATCATTACTGGGCAAAATGTTTAGTGGCATTTTGTTTGTTTTTATGCTCTGAGTTCAACTCTGCCTTTCATCCTTTTGGGGTCAATAAAATAAGTAAGTACCAGTTGAATAATGGAGATGATGTAATTAACTTACCCTCACCCAAGAAATGCTGGTCTTGTATCAAAATTTGAAAACAATATTACTTGAAATTACAAACAAAATACAAACTCTAGCAATAAAAATATTTTAAGTCTAGCAATAAAGATATTTTAAGTGAGACAAAAAAATTTATAAATCTAACACTTAGTACGTTTAAAGGAAGTAAAAATAGTGTTCATTTAATAAACTTACCAAATAGTTGCTATGTTTTACCTCAGTTAGTTTTCAATGTAAAACGAATACAAGTAAAAGCTAGAAGTGTAGCAGAAAAATTACTAAATAAATAGTATAGCTAAAGAAACAATTGTCCCAGATGTTACTAAAAGTATACCACGCTCTAAATACATATGTGCTAACAAAACACACATGTCTAAAGGTCAAAATAATAATTTTCCTTTCTACATTCACTGATAAAACATAAAAAGGAAGAAAAGGCAGCAGTACTAACTCCAGTTTTCAATTTAATATCTATTTGTTATATCTAGGTTGTTCTACTTATATGTTCTAGATAGAAAACACGTGGATTAGGAATAAGGGTGCTAGTCTCATAATCACAAGGTTATGCATCTCCTGCATTAAAACTGCCTCAGGTTACAGGAATTTATGCTTAAGGAAATTGTAAAGTACACATGCATCTATACACATATTTTAGTTACATCTCTCTCTCTCTCTCTCTCTCTCTCTCTCTATATATATATATATATATATATATATAGTGTTATAATTTAAAACAAACAATAAAAAGTTGTCATTATAGTACTCAGAGTGAAGAGGTACGTTACATTCTCGTTGACTGTTAATGGCAACAGACGCTATGAAAAATTGTTAAATAAAAGGAAGTAACTTTAATAGATGGAAAAAGAAAAAAAGATAAAAGATAGATGCAAACATATTTTCACAATACATAGACATCCTGCATTCACACAAACATGTATACGTACATGTACAAACACACACACAAACATATGTATGTATGTACTCATACATACACATACACGTGTGTGTGTGTATATATATATATATATATATATTATATATATATATATATATATATATATATATATATATATATATATATATATATGTCGCAACCTCATATACCACATAGTTGTTTACATGCAGACACGGAACATAATACATTTATATGTATAATTATACGTGTGTATGTATATATATATATTATATATAAATATATATGTGTTTGTGTATACATATATATATAAACACGCCCTCCAATCACACACCTACACCTGCACATATACAAACATATGGATATCCATATAAATGAAGGGGGCGTGTGCATGAAAGTTGCACATATGCAATGGACAGTCTTACACTCATATACACACACATACATATACAAATACACACACACATACACACTCACACAATTAAAAAGGAAAAAAATGAAAAATATATATAGGCGCAGGGGTGGCTGTGTAGTAAGTAGCTTGTTTACCAACCACATGGTTCAGTCCCACTGCGGGGCACCTTGGGCAAGTGTCTTCTACTATAGCCTCGGACCGACCAAAGCCTTGTGAGAGGATTTGGTAGACGGAAACTGAAAGAAGCCTGTCGTATATATTTATAGCCCAATGAGAGCGCATATGCCTGCTCCATCATATGACCCCATGCTCACATTGAAAGAACCTTCTTCTGCTGTCTTGACCCACTCTACATTCTCGCTGAAGAGTAAGGTCTTTCAAGCATGGAGGATTATATCCTTATCTTGTTCACTGATCTCTATAAAAAGCCTGTGAAAGTGAAGGCTTTATCTAGCAGTTTTCTAGAAATAGATGCACAGAAATCTACAATATCAAATTGTGTAAATCTGACTTTATTCTTATTATTAATAGTTTTAAACCAGTTAACAACTTCTATACTATTGGACCATTGCATTAAATTCGTTGCTCCTCTAACTTAAGCATTAATTAAAAAAAAATTTTCCTTGCTAATTATACCAATTTCTGATTTTGCGGGATCAATTAGTCTGCATCTAGGATTAGATAGGAAGTTCTATTATGGTCCTTAATAATTATTAGGTTGTCAAGAAAGTTCTTGTGGAATTTTTAATTTCGGTTTTAAATGATATATTTTCAAATAAATTTTTGTTAAATTATTTTGACTTTATATATCATTTTGAATAATTAGGCCATTTTTTCCAGAACGTTGAATACAACGTGGACAAAAAGCAAATTCGCACAATTTTTTTATTCCAGTTCAAGCTAGGCTGAAAAGCTGCTGAAACAGCTCGCGATATCAATGATGCATTTGGCCCAGGAACCTCTAATGAACGTACAGCACAATGGTGGTTCAAGAAATTTCATAGTGGTGACGAGAGTCTTGAAGATGATAAGCGTAGTGGTCAGTCATTGGATGTTGACAACAATCAACTAAGAGCCATAGTCAAAGCCAGTCCACGCACAACTGTTCAAGAGCTTGCTTCTGAATCAGATGTAACGTATATGACAATTTCCAACCACTTGAAAGAGATTGGAAAAACCAAAAATACTTGAGGAATGTGTGCCACACGAATTGAACGAAAACATCATTTGAAGTGTTGTCTTCCCTTCTTTTATGCAACAAGAAGGACTTGTTTCTCGACCGGATTGTGACTTGTGATGAAAAGTGGATCCTTTATGATAACTGGTGAGTGGTTGGATGTCACCGAAGCTCCATGGCACTTCCCGAAGCCAAAGTTGCACCAAAAGAAGGTCTCATCCATCACAGCTTTTGGATCCAGGTGAAACCATTACAGCGAAGTACTGTCAGCAAATGGATGAAATACATAAGAAACTCCGACAACAACAGCCAGCATTGGTCAACAGAAAAGGACCAATTCTTCTCCTAAACAATGTTTGGCTGCACGTCACACAACTGACCCTGCAGAAATTGAACAAATTGGGCTACGAAAACTCTGCCTCATCTATCATATTCACCAGACCATTTGCTTACTGACTACCATTTTTTCAAACATCTTGACAACTTCCCGCATAAGAAATGCTTCAAAAACCAAGATGATGCCAAACACACCTTCAATGACTTCATTGCCACCAGAATGCAGGATTTTTATGCTACTGGCATAAATAAACTTGTTTCATATTGGCAAAAGTGTGTTGATTCTGATGGTGTTTATTTCGATTAATAAAGTTTTGTTTGAGCTGATATATATGCATCTGAATTTAAAGGTTAAAAACCACAAGAACTTTCTTGACAACCCAATATAAAGGCCTCTTTTTTTTTTTATCTAATCTAAACCTAGCGGTGATGACACTAGCTTCTTTATTAATGTCGTTATAAACTTGCAGTCTAGCTTTAGTGTAATTACTAATAACATTTGTTATGTAGGAGTTATGAGTATGTGCTGTTGTCTACAAGGTATAAGTTCTTGGTTTTATCACAAAAAAGTACCATTTAAAAAAATTTTTTAATGTTTCTTTGTCTTTTTTCATTTTCTGTTGAAAAATGTTAAAGGACTTATGATATTTGGTTTTGTTTATAAGCTTCAGTTGTTCTGTTTTCTAAGTCTTCTAAGTCCACACACACACACACACACGCACACACATATACCCCCTCCCATCACACACCTCCACCTGAACATATACAAACATATGCATATCCATATAAATGAAGGGGGCGTGTGCATGAAAGTTGCATATATGCACTGGACAGTCTTACACTTATATACATACACATATATACACATGCACACATATACATACACATGCACACATATATACATATACGTATAAACACACATGTACACACTCATACAATTAAAAAGGAAAAAAATGAAAAAATATAAATGAAAAATGAATGGAAGTTAAAACATTGGAAAGCTTGTGCAGGAACATAGCAGAAATGTGTATTCTAGCCATGATCTTAGGGGGACCCAGAACCATAAAAGGTATATATGTATCTATGCAGGAGTGTGAATGTATGTCTAAATATATATGTATTATGTGTATGCATGTAAGCGACTATGTGTATATGAAGATGAGGTTGCATACATATACATGTGTGTGTGTGTGTGTGTATATATATATATATAATATATATATATATATATATATATATATAATATATATATATATATATATATATATATATATGTGTGTGTGTGTGTGGTGTGTGTGTGTGTGTGAGTGGATATGTGTGTATGTATGAGTACGTACATACATGTGTTTGTGTGTGTACATGTACATATGTAGACGTTGTGAACACAGGAGCCTTATGTCTATGCATTATGAGAATATGGTTGCGTATATTTTTTAACCTTTTCTTTTTTGTTTTTCCATCTATAAGAGTTACGTTGCTTTTATTTAATGGTTTATCATAGTGTCTATTGTCATTAATCACTGACAAGAATGTATTGTAGCTCTGCTCCGACATTTGAAACTGAGTACTATAATGACAACCTTTTACTGTTTGTTCTAAATTACAACATATGGTGTACCATTTCACTGACATACAGGGAAGGACAGAAAGAGCAGGAGATGCAGTAAATGACGTTGCTAGAGGTGTAGGTAAAGGAGTCAGTGACATGATAGGGACAATGATTGTGCCTGTGAGGATGGTGGTGTTGGAGAGGTAGGGGCAAGTGCTGCAGCATAGGTGGGAGTAGGGGAACAAGCCAGGTTGGGAGGTGGGGTTAGGGAAGAAACTGTGGACCAGGAGAGAGTTGTGGGCTTGTTTGAAGGAGGGGAGGGGTAGGTTGGGGAAGATGTGCAATGTAAAGGACAGCTCTGGAGATGACAGAATGCAAGAAGTGTGATGTTGATTGTAAGTCAGTATCATCCTTTCCCTGCCTGGTTGCCATGAATGTTGATCTGAGGTATTTGAAGTGGTCAACTTTTTTGAGGACCTCACCACTGAGAACAATTGGCACTTTTTCCATAAAGGGGATCACAGCAACTAGAATTTTGTCTTTGGACACATGTCTTCATGCCAATCTTGAGAGCCAAGGAGTTGAGGTCATTGATACCTGTTTGGAAGTCAGCATAATTATCCCTAAAGATTGCTATATCATCAATGTAGTCAAGGTCAGAGAGGACAAAATATGCTTCCACAGTAACACCAGGAATTTCTGCCAATTTTGTGACCCAGTAGATGGCATTATTAAACAGGGTTAAGATAATGTACAAACCCAGGAGACCCTGGAACAGACATCTAAAAATGGTGATTCTCATGCACATGTTGGAATCTTTGCTTGTGTTTCAGCAGATTCAGAAGTTTTGGTGGAAAACCAACTGTAGCCATTACTTCCCAAAAAAGCATGGTCGTCAACTGAGTCAAATGCTGCCACAAAATCAATGAAATAGATAATGGTTGGCTGTTGATAACACCAATGAAGCTCCAGAGTTCTCAGCATGAAAATCTGATCTGCACAGCCATGGCCAGGATGAAAGCTGGACTGGTTAGGATGGGTGTGCTGGTCTCACTTAAGCTGGAATCTGAGTAACAGGATTGGGGTAAATACAGCTGTGATAGCAATCAGGTTGATTGCCTCTGTAGTTTCCACAGTAGCATCTGTCTCCTTTCTTGAAGAATGGAACTGCATCTCTCCAATCATGGGAAGATTGTATCAATTCTAGAGTGCATGATTATTTGTTGCAGCCACAGAGTGAGGAGTTCTTAGTAGTGCTTGAAGATCTCCACTGGTACAGCAACTTTGTTGTTTTTCAAGTTTGCAATCACAGCACACAGTTTCTCAATGGTCGGTGCTTCTGTTCGGCAATTGCACATTGTTGTGGAGGACTGATCAGTCAGCGGCCCAACAAAAATTATTGCTAAAGAGTTGGCACTTATAGAGGCAAGTCTGCAGGTTTTTGCTGATAATGGTCCTAATCATGAATGTAACATGAAAATTACAGGTGGAGTTTACAATGAACTCAGTTCCTATCCTAAGCTGTACAAAGAGATGATGCATCATAAACAACAAACAACTTTTGATATATTCTTCACCTCTCAAGCTGATGTTCATGATAATGACCTATAAGATAGCAAATATTGTACATCCTCTTAGTAATGCTCACTTCACCACCACCACCACTCCTCACACAGTAGTCAACCTTATTAATTCCCTAACAAATTACTCTTGAAATGTTTTTGTGCTCTGAATCTATATTGTATTGTGTATGTTTAGAAATATCTATTTTCATGTATAAAAGTGATAGTGTTGCTTGTTCTCTGTTGTTTCATTGTACTATTTTTTAAAAAAGTTTGTAGGAATACAATCTCACTTGATAACATGAAAATCAATAGGTAAATTCATTTTGCATTATGGGATTTCACATTACAGCTAGATTTTCAGGAACACATTATTTCCATAAAGTGAGGCATTCCTGTATTTCATTTAAAATTGCTCCAGGCTACTCAGCTTAAGAAACAGTTGAGTATTGGTACAGCTATTTCTCTCTTTCTTTGTCACTCTCTTCTTCCAGCTGTTACCTATTTGATATCCCACTGGCTCAAGGGTAGGAGGTACTGAAAGGGTAGTCAAACTTATATTGTTCATGACTACATCAACTTGTAGAACAATCAGCAAAAGCATGGTGTGTGCTGCTGTCATACTAGAAAGCAGGCAGGCAGCACATTGTGTATAATTTTTCTCCATGCATTGTGATGAGAAAGGGTGATCTATGTTGACAGGAGCCAACACAAGAAAGTAGTCTTGTTGGATAAGATATTGGGCAACCTGCTTATAGTTTGTGAGATCACATCTACAGCAAGTGCTTTGTAATGTCATTGATTGTATGTTCATCAAGATTTTGGATACAGGTATCTGATGAACTGGATACACTGGTTTCCTATCATTATTTACATTTACCCCAATGCCAGGAAAGTGGAGCCACATCTTCAAAAGTCTTTTGGACGTAAGAAAAATTTACATTTTTAAGAGGATAGTCATTATAATTTTTGAATTAATTAATCAGAAAGAATGTGAATGGAATTGAAAGCTGAAACAGTGTATGTTGTGTTGAGATGTGAAGTTGCGACTATCATTAGTTACTGCTTGCTCTCATAGCACAACAATATTAACCTCTTCAAAAAAAAAAAAAAAAAAAAAAAACGCTGAAAAACTGGTATTTTAGGCTTATGTTGAATCAAGTACAAGCTTTACTCAAAAGATTATATATTTCCCATGTCATGACAACCAAACATACGACATTTTCTGCTTGCATTGATCCACTATTCTCTGATCTAGTCTCTGCTCTTTCTGACACTATCTGTAGGTCTTTTTCACTCAGCAAATATGAATTAGATAAGATATTCATAGCACCTTAATGTACATGTACACATATACACACATGCATGTGTGTGTGTATATGTATAATAAATCCCCAAAAAGAACAACAAACACAAAAACAACAACGTGAGGACGTGGTACATGTAAAGTGTTAGCAGACGTTCAGGGAAGGAAAGAAAGGTGGTTTTATGTTTTGAGCAAGGCTCTTCTTCAGAAACGGGAGACAGAGGAAAGTCCAATAGAAAAGGAAGATGGGAGGAAAAAAACAAAAAAGTCACCAACAATTCACATGTGGTTACATTATGAAATGGATATATATATATATATATATATGACGCTAGCGTTAAATTCAACTTATGATGAAAGTAAACAAAGTTTACTTTAGAAGCATTGAGATGTATTAGAAGATACAGAAATAATTTGTTCTCATATGCATGATAATGCTAATAAAACAGTGTGAACAGGATAAATTATCCATACATTGCAGAAAAATATGTTACCGGCCAGCCATGAGACTCAAACTCACATCCCTGTGATTGCGTGTCAAGTGCTTTACTATTAAGCTAAACTGCCGAGTAACGAATTCTTCTGCAATTTTAGAATTTATAAATTTAGCTTTATAAGACACTAATGTTAAATTCAACTTATGATGAAATGAAATGTATTGAAAGATACAGAAATAATTTATTCTCAAAAGCATGATAATGTTAATAAAATCGTGTCAAGAGAATAAATTATTCTAAACTTGCAGAAGAATTCGTTACTGTGCAGTTTAGCTTAATGGTACACTTGATGCGTAATCACAGAGATGTAAGTTTGAGTCTCATGGCTGGTTGGTAACGTATTTTTCTGTAATGTATGGATAATTTATCTCGTTTATGCTATTTTATTAGCATTATCACTTGTTTGAGAATAAGTTATTTCTGTATCTTTCAATATATATATAATAAATTATAATAAATTAGAGACAAAACCACTATTATGCAAATCAAACAAAGAAAGACTTAAGCCAATACATAAAATATTTGTTAAATTTTAATTTTTATAAATTATTTTATATTTTATGTATTGGCTTAAGTCTTTCTTTGTTTGATTTGCATAATAGTGGTTTTGTCTCTAATTTATTATAATATAATATTTTATTATAAAATTGGATTCAATCTTAAATCCGATTTCCTTGTAAATTTGGATTTATTCCCTAATATTTATTATTATTATTATATATATATATATTATATATATATATATATATATATATATATATATATATATATAGAGAGAGAGAGAGAGAGAGAGAGAGACATACATACATTCACATATATATAAACAAATCGAAAACTTATCTATCTAGACATACAATGGTTCTAGTTTGCTGTGATCTAACCAACAAACTTCTTGCCACTATATGCCAAATCTCACTTAGATACCCAGTCACATTCATAACACCTCAAAATATTACACCAACACCAACTGAAGAACATTTTCCCTTCGACCCAGTCCAACATGCATAAAAATAATAGCACCACCAATAACATTATATAACAGTAGTGGTGGTAAGTGTAGAAAAGCAACCATTACATTCCAACCATGTTCAACATGCCTGTCTGTAATATGGTCACTAACGGTACTTAATGGACAAACAGAAACAAAATGGACTGCAGAAGAAACACAATATGCCCAAATTGCTCTACAGCTCTCCATATGAAAACCCATGCACAACAAATGCACAGTGTTGCATTAAAAAAGATGGAAGCATGGTATATGCTGAGTAGTATATTTGAGGATTGTGTCTAGTTTAATGACAAACTACTTATATGCCAAAGGTCTGCTTGATCAGGTGGGGGATGTCCACACCTGTGAAGTTCCACTTCAGGCATAAAATCCTTTACCCATCTTGTAAATCTTTGCTTGCAAAGCCAAGAGAGAAGATTAATCCCACTACAATTCTTTGGGTCTTCCATGTTATCTTGTAGTATCTTCTACTGCATAACTTCTCTTAATGGTAGACTAAAACAAGGATCTGATTACTTACCAATTTCACAAAGACCCAAGGCTTCATAAGTAATTAGTTCATTGGCTGAGAAACAATCATGGAGCTCTATGACATCTATATCTTGAGGATTAATACCTGAATTACAATTGAAAAATAAACTTAGAGTTATTATATGCCGAAAGAAAGTAATAATAGAGATATAAAATGACAAACAATAATGACGATGACACCACAGAAATAAAATGGATAAGAACTAAGACTGCTCATGCTAGCTGATCCAGAGGTTATAGAAAACTGTCTCATCTGTGAACATGGCATGCTTTGATCTTTCACTGATGAAAAAATCTTTGACAAGGATCAAAACCTACATCTCTCTCTATATAAACGGCAGTTTGTCTGTCTGTGTGTCTGTCAGGTTGTACCCTCACCCTGACCACGGCTTTCAACCGATTCTGATGAAACTTGACACACACATAACCCAATGTCATAATTCAAAACTAACGCAGCGAAAATTTTGAAAACTTCCCCCAGTTCTGAAAAAAATTGATAGATTCGACATGGGGTCGAGAATCTAAGCTTTTTATATGCAACACATTTTCTGTTGTAGTTTTCACAACTTGCAATCGATTTTCACCAAACTCATGGTGAAGCTTAATGTTACCCTAAGAAACTTAATTCTGACATTAGTTTTCCATGCAATACCTTACCATCAGAAAAAAATCGATAAAATCATGCCATTTTGGGAAATCGCGTTCAAATTCAAGATGACATATTTTTGACAATATCTTTCACAAATTGGCAGGAATTTTTTTTTAATTCACAGTGAGCATCATGTCTGCTCCAAGGAGCTATATGGTCCTTTTTATTCCAATACGATACTTTATTACTGGAAAAAATCGGTTAATAAAAGCATATGTGGCACACATAGTAAACCGATTTGTGTATTAAACACAAACCACAGACTGTCTAGGGGGCGCAATTCGACCTTTTTAACTCACTTTGCACCACTGTCAACACCCCTGCTAGCCTCCGGGACGCTGTCTTCCACGACCTAAAATGGCTGGCAGGCAGAGCTATTCTCGCACCCAAAAATACAAGCGTCAACTCCATCAATATCCAGCTACTTGAAACTATTCCTGGTGATGTCCACGTCTACAAATCTATAGATAGGACAGCAGACCCCACCGACCTTGCCGATTATCCTGTTGAATTCCTGAATTCACTTGAACCGCCAAGCCTGCCGCCACACATCCTGAAGTTAAAAGTCGGTGAGCCCATTATGCTCATCAGGAATTTGGTTCCACCTAAACAGTGCAACGGCACACGTCTGGTTGTGAAACATTTGGCACCACATTTAATAACAGCCACAATACTTACTGGTTGTGGGAAGGGAGAGGACGTCTTCATTCCACGCATGCACCTTCAACCGTTGGGCGCTGACCTACCAATCCACTTTGGGCATTCTCAGTTTCCTGTTAAACTCTGCTTCGCAATGTCCATCAATAAATCCCAAGGCCAAACGCTACAAGTCGCTGGGTTACATTTGGGCGAACAGTGCTTCACCCACGGTCAACTCTACGTGGGCTGTTCACGCGTTGGGAGGTACAATGATGTTTTCATGTTTTCGCCCAAAGGGACAGCTAGGAACATTGTATACACAGAAGTATTCGAGTGAAGAGAAGACATTGCAACCTACACATGCGCCTTCATTCCCTAGAGGGAAAGGACTAGATTGGGATTAGTCGTTGCCTACTAGGGGCTCTTACATACCCGGGCAACGCTGGGCTATGCTGCTAGTCAGAAATAAAGGGTCAGTGTTCAAATTCAAGGATATGTATTTAAAAAAGGAAACAGGATCCCCTACTGCTGATTGGAAATTTGATTCAACATTTTGAGTATTATAGCAGCATTTTTATCTACTGACATGGACTACATTTTTTTTTTATTATATACATCTCTCTCTCTCTCTCTCTCATATACACACACACACACACACAGGATGTGGGGGCATTTGAGGACATTTCGTTTTTAGTTCATAACACCTGCAAATTATTTAGCGTATCATTTTTTTTTCAGATAACCCTTTCAAGATATCATGCTAACTCAAGGAATTAAAAGACATACAGAGTGATTTAAAGATTTGGAACTTTCTAAATTTTGCAAGATCATTTGTACACAAAGTTCGGTTGGAACTGGAAGCACATGGTGGTAATGGTTCAGCTGTATCACACACTAAAAGGACACCATCCAAACGTGGCCGTTGCCAGTGCCATCCGATCGTGGCCATTGCCAGCCTTGCCTGACCCCGTGCCGGTGGCACGTAAAAAGCACTATCCGATCGTGGTCGTTGCCAGCCTCGTCTGGGCCCCCGTGCCGGTGGAACGTAAAAAGCACCATCCGACCGTGGCCGTTTGCCAGCCCTGTCTGGCACCTGTGCCGGTAGCATGCAAAAAGCACCCACTACACTCACGGAGTGATTGGCGTTAGGAAGGGCTTCCAGCCGTAGAAACATTGCCAGATCAGACTGGGCCTGGTGCAGCCTTCTGGCTTCCCAGACCCCAGTTGAACTATCCAACCCATGCTAGCATGGAAAGCGGATGCTAAATGATGATGTTCAAAATATTATTGATGAAAACCCCAGAAGATCAATGATGTCCATTGCTAAAGAACTTTGGGTGTCAGAGTGGACTATCAGAACTTTGGTAGATCGTGACAGTCTATGCAAGTCCTATGTAATGAGCAAAGACCAATTTGTGTCTGCAAAGACACAAGAAAACCATCTCATCTGTTCAAAATGGTTACTTAAAGTGAAAAACCTTCATGAACAAGGCATGTTTTGGTCTTTCACTGACGTAAAAATCTTCAACCAGGATCAAAAGTCTAACAAGAAATGGTAGGTGGTTATGTGCAAAACCTTCCAAAGTACCCAGAGTGATGCTCACAAAATTTCCAGCAACTGTTACGGTTTTAGGTGTGGTGAGTTGCGATGGTCATGTGATGCCTCACTACTATCTTTCACAGGGTCGTAGAATTAATGCTGCTGGACACATTGAGGTACTGGAAACTCTTATCAAGTCCTGGATTGATGAAGCATGCAATGGAAGGCCATATGTGCTTCAACAAAACTCAGCACCTCCTCACAAGGCCCTAACCACCCAAGAATCTTTAGGATTATGTAACACCCAATATGTGGCCTACAAACTTGCCATATTTGAACCCCATGGACTACAACATGTGGAGCACTGCTGAAAAGGAGACTAATCGTCATCTTGATAATACCATAGCCTCACTGAAGGCCACCATTGTCCAGGTGATGTCAGAAATGAATAAGGACCATATAGTGTCAGCATGCCAGTGATTTTGGTCCAGCATTGAAGCAGCCATTGAACCTGAAGGTGGTTTCATAGAATAATTTGCTTAAAAAATCATTATCAAGACTAGTTGCACAAATGTTTATTAAAATATTTATTTATGCTGAAATATAAGTCTACCATATTCACTCATAAGGCTTCAGTCTCAATGAGTTGAAATTTACTTTTAGCTGGAGAAATAAAACAAAAGTCAAGCTACAATTATTAGTAGTTCTGAAGAAGAAGAGAGATAATTTCAAGACATTAAGAATGGAGAGTATTGAGTTTTGAGTAAGACAGTGATGAAGAAATTAAACCAAACTTGCTTTATATGTATATTTTGAAATTTTAAGTTATGTTTTATTAAACTTCTAGTTTTAGAAATATTCTAGAAAAATAGGCCACTTTTGTATAAGCATTTACCTGAAAGTACAATATATGTACACATGTAATAACATTGCTTTAATTGCTGGTCTAATAAGGTCCACAATCAATGTATGTATCAACAGATGAGTTAGATACTCATGTTTATTTGCTGAATAGTTTAACATGTTAACCACCATGGACTTTTACTAGAACTTACTGGTGATGCCACATATTTCATGTGCTGTTGCTCACAATGTAGTGACAGCTGTGACAGAAGGAGATGAGTGTGTTCAACTTCTGAGGCACTATCTAGCAATGCAATGTGTACCACCTACAGCCAAATGGCCAAAGACAGATATGAAACAGTCTTGGAGCACCAGTGGTATAACAAATAAAGTTTGTAAATTTTTATATCTTTTATTTTTCATATAATATCTGGTCAATTTAACATGTATTATGTAATTTGATTTTATCAATTTATGAAAATAAACTAAATATTTTCAGACACAATGAATGAATCAAAATTCTATGGGAATCAAGGAGCGTTGTCATCTGAAGATGCAGTAGAAGACAACATTTCTGAATATTCCCAGCATGAAAGAAAATCAAATGATGAAGCCATCGATTTGATAGTTACAGAAGCAAACAAATATATTGAAGATACAGTAGGCAAGATATTACTAGAAGATCTAAAATGAAAATGGAAACAGTAACACAAGCAGATATTCATAAATTACTAGGAATTCTAATTTTGATGGGTTTGAACAAACAACCAACAAATTACTTGTCCAAAAGTGAAATGTCTAGAGTTGAACTGATACAGAATACTATGTCTAGAAATAAATTCAAATCAATTCTGTATTATGCTTGCAACAGTCAATCAGCTATTACTGATTGGTTGTACAAATTGTGGCTACTTATCAAACTGAAAACATACAGATGAAAAATAAAAACAGGTCAATGAAGACATGGCACAGAGAAACGTCACTGTGCTGGACTACAAAACAGCAAAAAAGGGGGTAAATTACTCAATTCAGAGGGCAGCTTGCTATTCCTTCTTTGCAAAGTTAGGAAATGGTATAAAAAGCTGTGTTTAAACAGTCTAGGCATTTCTGTTGTGAATTTTGTTCAATAAGTACCACACTTTGAAAATTCTGTCAGTGAAAACATTATGAGAATCTTTAGTCTCATCACTTCTAACAGGTAATCTTACAGAAGAAATTGAAAATGGAAGGTACTCTGAAAAGGGGGCGATTCTGTCATACTTGTAGAACTGGAAGGAAACTGCAGAGACGTAAGGAAATGAATGTCAAGAATGTTATGATATAATTAATCAAAATCAAATTCAATGATTGGCATCCATGCTAGTGGAGTGCTAAGAGCACCATCCGAGCATGATCGTTGCCAGAGCGGCTAACTGGCTTCTGTGCCGGTGGCACGTAAAAAACACCATTCAAGCATGATCGTTACCAGCATCGCCTTACTGGCACTTGTGCTGGTGATACGTGAAAAAACATTCGAGTGAGGTTGTTGCCAGTACTGCTAGATTGGCTCCTGTGCAGGTGGCACGTAAAAAAAAACATATTTGAGCGTGGCCGTTGCCAGTACCGCCTGACTGGCCCTCGTGCTGGTGGCACGTAAAAGCACCCACTACACTCTCAGAGTGGTTGGCATTAGGAAGGGCATCCAGCTGTAGAAACTCTGCCAGATCAAGATTGGAGCCTGGTGCAGCCATCTGGTTAGCCAGTCCTCAGTCAAATCGTCCAACCCATGCTAGCATGGAAAGTGGACATTAAACGACAATCAAATCAAACCAAATCAAAATAGATGAACATCAATGGAATTTGTATCCTTGTGGTACCAGTGCCGGTGGCACATAAGAAAACCATCCGAACGTGGCCGTAGCCAGTACCGCATTGACTGGCCTCCGTGCTGTGGGCACGTAACAAACACCATCCGATCGTGGCCGTTCGCCAGCCTCGTCTGGCACCTGTGTTGGTGGCACATAAAAAAACACCATCCGAGCGTGGCCGTCTGCCAGCCTTGTCTGGCACCTGTGTCGGTGGCACATAAAATCACCCACTACACTCTCGGAGTGGTTGGCATTAGGAAGGGCATCCAGCTGTAGAAACACTGCCAGATCTGACTGGCCTGGTGCAGCCTTCGGGCTTGCCAGACCCCAGTTGAACCGTCCAATCCATGCTAGCATGGAAAGCGGACGTTAAACGATGATGATGATGATGATGATGCAGTCACAGCCAAGAAAGTAAGAAGAGTGAAGACTGTGTGTAATAAGTGTGAAAATAAGCCTGTGCTGTGTCTATCATGCTTTGAAAGATTGCACAGTAAGTTAAGCTGTAAAAACAGCTATAGTGTCTCAGGAAATGTTTATTTCATTTTTTAGATAGGAAATAAAGTTTTAAATTTCTGGTAACACTGCATACTATTTAATTACAAAGAAATTTAGTGCACCTGATCACTGTATACAATAGGTTCATTATATTATATAAATGTAATTTTTTTTGCTTTTTAACAATATTTCATTATCAAGCTTTAATTGTACATTATTTACATTTGATGGATATTTGTCCTCATCTTGTTTGTTGTTAACAAAATGTTTCAGCTGATATACCCTCCAGCCTTCTTCAGGCGTCTTGGGAAATTTCGAACCTGGGTTTTCATTCCTACGGTATTTTTTGATATTATTATTATTATTGTTCAGGTCACTGCTTGGAATCGAACTCGGAATCTTGGGGTTAGTAGCCCATGCTCTTAACCCCTATGCCATATGGTGTAGCAGTTAAGAGCATGGGCTACTAACCTCAGGATTCCGAGTTTGATTCCAAGCAGTGACCTGAACAATAATAACATCGAAAATACCTTACGAATGAGAACCCAGGTTCGAAATTTCCCCAAGATACCTGAAGAAGGCTAGAGCGTATATCAGCCGAAATGTGTTAACAACAAACAAGATGAGAATGTAAATAATGTACATAATTCCTCATCTCTTAAATATAGAATCAAGCTTTAATATTTAGCAATCATGTTATTTAAATATCCTTGAAACCATGTCAAAGATACAAAATAAAATATTTTCTCAAATTATGAAAATGTACCACTGGTGGTGCATATGACTGTTTTGTGAAATTTGCTACAAACCACTGGTGGTACATGTGGTAGTTAACGTTAATATTATATCATTGTATCTACATTTACTAAAAAATATCCAAAACTAAACCCATACATGTATCTTGTAGCTTTTAGTGTAGTATATAACAATAATATACTATACAATTTATTGAGAAAAGAAAAGTATTAGTTTAAAAGTAGGATGTCATTCTTGACATTTAACAAAATACATAGAAAACATTTGAGTAAAAAAATAAAGCAACAGACCTGTCTTCTGGTAAAGTCTTTCAGCTGCAGTTTTAGTTAATTGAAAACCAACCTAAAAATGTTCAATAAAAATGATAAATGTGAAAAAACAAACAAAAACAAACACCAGCAATAATGAAAAAAAATACAGAGTAGTTATCAAATGTAAAATAAAACAGTGCAAAACTATTTACTAAATACCAACACTACTGTATATTGTATTTTTTCTTTATTGCAACTAGAAATTAGAATTTTATAGAATAAACAAAACAAAAAAAAAAATCAACATTTTTCATTGTTAATATTCTGGGCCAGAATATTCAGCACCGATGACATTGGAGACCAAATTTGACAGCCATGAAAGAAAGTAAAACTTTCATCCAAAAGTACTTTCTGAAGTAAAAGAGACTACAATTATGACTTTGAAGAATTGCACTAATGTACGGAGTTTGTAGTATTGCTGTAACTGATATATGAACAGAAGTCACAACCACTTATCTTGGACAGTATATATAATTTATGTGGAGATAAGCAAATATTAAATAAATTTCATCCTATGTAGAGTGTTGGTCAAATGCCAGTCACTTTCTAGCAGTTGACCCCATCACAGCAAGCTATCAGTTTTATTGTTGCTTATAATAGAGAACTATATTACACAGTGGTACCTATTTATAACTAAGCAGAATGAACTGTAATAAGTTGAATGCTTTATGTTCACAACATAAATAGATACAGCAACATATGAATTGCTGAAACTTTCTGCACTGTTGAACTGGTTGTGCACAACTTTCAGTTTAAAAGGAAAGAGCTGATTTTAAAGTGACTCTCATTCACCTTTATCACAATAATATAGAATATTGTAAGATTTTGTAGACATATCAGTATCACTTGACATTCCAATACAAAGCAATTTGATTATCTAAATATGATAGAGAGTTACAAAACATGTATAAAAGAGCATTAAGGTCAGACCAAAGCTTCATGAATAAATCATACAATATCTCGTGGAAGAGAATAGCATTATAACTGGGATTGAAATTGTTGTAATTAGAATGAAAACAAGTAGTTTTGGTCTGTAACTATACAAACTGTTGATAAATAAAATGACAAAACTAAAAGCTCAAATTCATATTAATAGTCTGGTGTATATAGGAGCATAATAGTTTAATTTCTTTTCTAGCTCTTACAGATTCTGTTATGAGAACAAAATCATCAGTATATAGTAGTTCCCAGGAAATGCTGGTCTTAAATTCTTGTTATGGCCTGGAGGATGGTGAATAGGAGGAGAAATGATAACCAAGCCCTGGTGAACACTACCTGTACACTAAATTTGTTACTGACTTCATTGTTTACTCTTACCTTACTGACAGTGCCCCTGTACAGTTTTCACAAGTAATTCATCTATCCTTAGTTTCCTTGGAGGCTACCATATCACAGAACATGATGTTCTGTTGAAAGCTTTCTCCAGGTCAATGAATTCCAAGTACAATAGTTTATTCTTAGCTAAATACTTCTGACAAAGACAGTATCAGTAGTACTTCTACCCTGCATAAAGTTAGACTAGATGAAACTATATTTCATTAATTAATTGGGTTATAACTATGTTACTTTCATCACTTGGTCCAGCAATTTGATACCTCTGTAATTATTTCTATCAAAGGCATCTCATTTACCCTAGTAGCAACTGACTATAATGATTCTACACCAGTCATGTACATAGTATTCTCATAAATATATATCATATATGTTTAATATATACACATGTATGTTTAAATGTTCAATGCGTTTGATTCATAAATCAAGCTATATTAAAAATAATACTGTGTTAGTTATTGATAGGAAACATAATTGCTCTAGTCTTTATTTGACAGGAAACAAATAAATAAAATTAAAATATACTCTGAAATATTACCAAATTTATGCTATCAGTGTTAAATGTTGAAGACTGATCAGTGGACATTTCCATTCCTAATATTTTTACAGCTTGTGGCATTAAGTTATGCTTTCGAACAAATTTTTCACTGGCAAGTACAACTGCAGCACTTCCATCAGATGTTGGACTAAAATAAATTAAAAAAAAAAAAGAAACTTTAGGCATAATGTTTTTGGAATAATTTCTCCCCAAAATACCATGGTCATGGTCTGTAATACCAAAACTTTATTAACTCTACACAACAACATTTTCGGAGTTTTTGAGAGTTCACAAAAGAACATAAGTACATGGTAAGGTTAATTGGTTAGCAGATTTCTTTACTTGTTGTTGGTGTTATTTTGGAGATTTCACCTCTTTGTTTTGGGAAGGTGAATGTTATCAGTCAAGCTTGTCATGGTATTGTTTGTAAACAAATTTATTTATCTTATTCTTTACTGCTCACAAAAAGATGTAGGTAGATGTAAGGGCCGGTTGGTCAGCAGATTTCTCTCTAGGAGTTAATTGCTCTAGAGGTTAATTGATTACTATTTGGAAATTTTAACCTTTGTGCTTTAGGGAGGTTAAGTTAGTGGACTGATGATGAGAAAGCATTATTAGCTAACTATTTTTTTTATAGGACTTTTTCCTGTCCTAATTTCAGTGTGATCATTTTAGTAGCCTCACTATCTAAAATGACATCTTTGTTTCAGACTGTTAGTATTAAATAAGCAAATAAAGTGTTTAAGTAACATTATCCTATTAGAACATGTATATAGAATGCAAAATAATGTTATTTAAATTTAAAGGAGATTACAAAGAACTCTAAAAGATAACTTACCAGCACTGTAATTTAGTCAAAGGAAAATGAATTTCTTTAGATGAAAGTATTTCTTCATAAGTATAAGGCTCTTGGAACTGAGAATAACTGTAAAAATTTAAAACAAATAAATAAAAATAAGACACTAGAAAAGAAAAAAGACTGACATTTACTTTTTCTTCACATGAATAGCATTTCACATGAAGAACACTGTTGATAATTAAACAAATATATATTTCTACGATAGCTTTGGGCCAACCAAAGCCTTGTGAATGGATTTGGTAGACGGAAAAAGAAAGATGCCAGTCATATATATATATTTGTGTGTGTGTTTGTTTCCCTCACCATCACATGACAGCTGATGTAGTGTTTACATCCTCGTAACTTATCAGTTCAGCAAAAGAGACTGATAGAATAAGTACAAGGAATAAGTCTTGAGGTCAATTTGTTCAATTAGAAGGCAGTGCTTCAGCATGGTTGCAGTCAAATGACTATTGAAAATTAGAACTTATAACATTACAGATTTTTGCCTAAACTTTACAACCTCTATGTCAAAGAGACAAGTATTTTCATAATTTTTATTATTACTCTTTTCATCTCTTATTATAAAAGGCAGATTTTATCTGCCTCCCTTTGTCACTTATAGAAATCTACAATATAGGATTTCTTCAATTACAATTTACCTAGCATTTTTAAGAGTAGAATGCATCGGGTCGTGCCAGGTCCAGTTTTTAAAATTTAAACTCCAATTAAGCAAAATTTACAGAAAACTCACATTCTGGTGTGTATGTCAAATGCTTTTCTTAATGTGGTTTACACCACACGCACAGTGTGCAACGAATAAAATGAAAGTAATTCACTTTTTGTAGTGAGTGACTCTTTCAGTCTGCCACTTCCTCTTTACACACATAGACACGCAAATATATAAATAAAATTGTAAGCTAACGTGCGTGTGAGTGAGTGCGTGTGTGTGTGTGTGTGCGCGTGCGTGAGTGTGTGACAGGAAAGTTTTTTAGGACGAATATAAGACCTATATCCAAGTAGCAGAAAGATCGCCCAAAAGTGTATATAGATATTTAAATGTATTTATACATTCATCTATACACAGATGTATGTATAATGTGTGTGTATATATTTCCATACACGTAACCATTCACTCCGCACAAAGTTTTTTAGGACGAAAATAAGATCTAAAGTTATCTCTAAGTAGCACAGAGATCGCCCAAAAGTGTATATAGATATATAAATCTATTTATATATTCATCTATGCACACATGTATGTATAACGTGTGTGTATATATTTCCATAGAGGTAACCATTCACTCCATACAAAGTTTTTTAGCACGAAAATAAGATCTAAAGTTATCTCTAAGAAACAGAAAGATCGCCCAAAAGTGTATATAGATATTTAAATGTATTTATATATTCATCTATACACACATGTATGTATAATGTGCGTGTATATATTTCCATAGAGGTAACCATTCAATCCATACAAAGTTTTTTAGGACGAAAATATTTATATATAAAAGAAAGGTTGTGTGTCTGTCTACTCCGATTTAGATTCCTAACTACTCCCACATTTTGCGATGCAGTTTAACCAAAACCGGGTATCTTATAGTCGTGATTCATATCGAGCCCTTCTGGGTATTAGCGCGCGTCTAAGATGAGTCTATGATTTTACAAATAATTTACCATCATTTTTTCCCATTTTAATGCATATTTTTAAAAATAAACGGAAGTAACTCTCAAACTTCACACCAATATGCGTGCTCATATGCGACGTAATATCACATCAGCAGCATTTCCTCACACCCTCCTTGCACTTGGCGAAGGCAAAATACCAGGGGATGAAACTGGTAATATTGCCATCGATTCCATTTGTACCATTGTTAAGACGCCTTCTGATCTCAGAGATGCAGTGTTCCCAGATCTACAAGCTAATTATCAGAATATGGATTGGATTGGCAAAAAGGCTATACTGGCCCCGAGGAATAAAACTGTTCACCATATTAATGATGAAATGCTAAAACTCATTCCTGGGGAAGTCTATGTATATCAGTCTATCGATACAACTCCTGACCCAGAGGACGTCATCAACTATCCAATAGAGGTACTCAATTCCTTGAGCACCCCGGACTACCACCACACTTTCTCAAGCTTAAAGTTGGTGCCCCTATAATGCTCATCAGAAATTTGGTTCCCCCAAAACAATGCAATGGCACACGTTTGATCGTTAAGTCCTTATCTCCCACCGTAAGCTTATATCAATATTTGCCTGAATAATCATCATAATTCAGTGCAATCATTAACAGTACTTTCAAGCAATTCAGCCCCGAGCAACGCCGGGCAATTCTGCTAGTACGTAATAAAAATAAAAATTTAACTACCTAACATGTAAACCATTTTTTAAAAAATGAAGTTATTGGTAAAATATGAAACGTAAAATAACTTCAGATTACAATTATTGATTTCTTTAAAATGTTAAATCTGATCAGAATCTCAATAGATTTAAATTGTTTTCCTTCAATTATATATTCTCAATATAACTTAAACTGATTAGCAATTAACATTTCTGCAAGGGAATTAATTAATTGTAAGTGCCAGCACCTAGTTATTGCAAAGTTTAATTTAATATTAATTATCATTAATAACATTATTTAAGTTAGTAATCAACAAATTATAGAGTGCTCACATAGAAACTAATACAAATGAAGTTCAATCCAGCTGGCAATTCACCATTCTATTTGAAGAATGTTTACCTTCTAATATAATTTTTTAAACTGGGTATAAGGTTAATTTTTGTAGAAGAGATGTATAATCAAATGAATTGGCACCAGTATGTAACTGATAGTTATTGTATCAACCTTAGAAGATGGAAAATAATGTTGACTTGATGGAAATTGAAATCAAAATGAAGAGAAATGAAAATAAATTTTGAAACATTTTGTTTAATACTTGATCATTTTTATCACCTTATTGGCATTGTTTTAGTTTAATAAGTTTTTTAAAGTGTTATTCTAAATCATGCTTTAACCCACTAATAAAAGTTGCCCATATATCAATTTCAAAACGTCTTGATGTAAAAAGTATGAGAATGTATAAAAAAAGATAACAAAAATACATGCACATTTTGTAGTTGAATTAAGTAATATTAAATCAAAATTTAAATAATATTTCTTGTCAAACTTAATTTAGATTAATAGATAGTAGTCTTCATTTTGCTGCTTAAATTTAATTGCTCTAAAATTCTACATTCACAAGCAATAAT
Organism: Octopus sinensis; assembly: GCF_006345805.1. Lineage (NCBI taxonomy): Eukaryota > Metazoa > Mollusca > Cephalopoda > Octopoda > Octopodidae > Octopus > Octopus sinensis. Next base: position 58,950,741 of record NC_043000.1, on the reverse strand, counting down.
AAAACTAATAATCCACAATATTGATTTCTTACAAAGGGAAAGGCTAGCTGTTTGGAGGGAGGGAAGGAGGGTACAGTTGATAATAATAACCTAGTACTACACTGGGACAGTATCTAATCAACCTCAGAAGGGTAAATGATGAAGTCAACCTTGGTGGCATCTGATGTCAGAAGGGAAAGGGCCATAGCTAAATATTACATAGTACTTTGTTACTTCAACAATTTTGACAATTGATTGTTTGTGTGTTTTTCTGTCTGTGTGAAATATCTAGAACTTTGTCTACTACTTATGCTTGGTAGATAAGATAGTAAGTAGAATACAAGGGAATTAATTAATTTGATAATCTTAAATAAGTGGGTTTCTTTTGACTTACTGCTATTCATTTAATTTTGTAAATTATATACTTCTGTAAATTGGTATTCTAATTGATTTGTGCAAGTGAGACGTTTGCGCTGGTATGGTCATTTGACGAGAAGGGCTGAAAATAGTTGTGTGAAGAAGTGCCACACCCTAGCGGTTGAGGGAACCTGTGGAAGAGGTAGACCCAGGAAAACCTGGGACGAAGTGGTGAAGCACGACTTCCGAACTTTAGGTCTCACTGAGGAAATGACTAGAGACTGAGACCTATGGAAGTATGCTGTGCGTGAGAAGACCCGGCAGGACAAGTGAGACCATAACCCATGGCCTCTACCTGGGATGTAGCCAGTCCACTTGTGCATACCTTTCCGTCTTGGGACACAAAACTCTACTTGTGAAGACCTGTTGAGGCAAGTGGAAATCAGAATCAAAATCGATCAACATCAATGGAAATTGTAGCTGTGATACCAGTACCGGTGGCACGTAAGCGAACCATCCAAACATGGCCGTTGCCAGTGCCGCCCCAACGGGCCTCTGTGCCGGTGGCACGTAAAAAGCACCATCCAATCGTGGCCGTTGCCAGCCTCGCCTGGCTCCCGTGCCGGTGGCATGTAAAAAGTACCATCCGACCATGGCCGTTTGCCAGCCCCGTCTGGCACCTGTGCCGGTGGCACGTAAAAAGCACCCACTACACTCACGGAGTGGTTGGCGTTAGGAAGGGCATCCAACCCATGCTAGCATGGAAAGCGGACGCTAAATGATGATGATGATGATGTAATGATAGAACATATTAAACGATCTTTTTAAAATCCTGAAGATATGCAAAATATGTCAAAATTTTATGATTATGAAGAAATTAAATCTAAAGAGTCTGACAGAATGAGAAACCTAAAAGTAATGGATTATGCCAAAATCATAATCTCCAATCAAATATTAACAATTGATTAAGTACAACGTGTAAGGGATATTAATGTTACTTTCAGAAATAGTTTTCTGTTATGCCACTGATATAAAGGTTGACAAGGTATCCAATAATTTCATATCATTACTGACAACAAATATCGTTCACTATCTCTGCTTTCAAATAACTTATGATTTTGTATGTTAATGCAATTAGTTTGTGTCATGAGAGATTGTAGACCATTAGACAAATTTTGGCTACTCCACAATAGATATAATTTGTAGCTGACCTTGAAACATTCTTGGCATGAAGGTATTCAACCACATTTGGCATGCAAATCTCCTGGTAAAGCTGTTCCCTATGGACTCCAACCATGTCACATTTCTCAGACTAGTGGCTTCTAGTACATTGTGTGTTGATGGAGTTTGTTGTAACTCACACTCAACTTTGCAGTACTTCAAGGCTTGGTTTTGACCCTCCCTCATACTCTGTCTCCTATACATCAAGGATCTGTATATCACTTCCAGTGCCCACTCATACATGGATGATACCACACTTCATTCTTCCACATGCAACCTGGACATCTAACATCAATCCTGTACTGATTCCATAAACAGAAACCTTGAAAACATCTTCCAATGGAATGATGCCAGTCTTGTCTCCGTCAGCAACACAAAAACATGCTCATTATACATATCGAGAAAACATTATTGCTCCCCACTCCTAAACATGAACAGTATGCAACTAGAAGTCAGGGTTGGAAAATATTTCATACCCCCATCTACAGCTAACCTTCTATGAAGGTCATGTGGGATCCATATTGGAGTACTGCTCTCACATTTGGGATGATACTGCTGCTGCCACACACACATACATCCCCGATGCGTGTACAAAGAAAGGTTGCTTGTTTCTTTGGAATAAACTCAACACCATAGTACAACCCCTAACACATCTCTTCTTTCTGATCCTCAGAGATGGCTGGTCTAATGCTAACTCTGCTCTGGGACTTCTGACTCATTGTCCAATATATTTGGCCCATACTAACTTCTACATCTAGTTCATCAGATGGAACCTCTGGAATTCTCACTCTGCATATATTTTCTCGGCATCTGTTCAAGTTAAACTTGAAATGCGTGGATATCTCAGGTCTAGGAGAGCATGCAAAAGTCACTGGCAAAATAGTTTCTTGTAGACCAATCTAATAAAAAGAAAAGCTTTTAATAAATGCAAGTTTTGGAAGAGAGAGAAAGAAGGGTTTTTGATTTTATTTCTAGAGTTTCATAAAATATTTCATATAGATTTTGTTAAGGTCAATTTACAATTCAACTTACGGATTATTGACAGAATGTTTGTGATTTTTCCATGCAACTTTAGCAAAATGATGTTTTGTAGTTCCTAAAAGTACAAACAATGAATAACAAAACATTTTAAGTGTCTTTAAAACAATGAAATATGTTGTGTACAACTTTCTTATTAAAAGAAATAATTATTGGATGAGAAAAGAATTTATGAAGAAATGAAATAGGGAGAGAAGAATTAAATTTAATAATCATGTTGTTAGATGTACAATGGATGGTTAAGATGTAGATCAAGAGTTCAAACTTCACACACAACAGATAATACAATATAGCATCATTTTATTTACACAACTTGCATTAGTTAACCTAGGTTGAAGTAGGTTCCACTTGATAGTGGAACTGAAAATGGTCATGAGTGTAAAAGTGTGTGGCCAAGTATTTAAGGTAGAAAGCTCATGATTGTGAAATTGTGGTTTTGAGTCCTGGACTTGATGATGCATTGTGTAATTAAACATGGTTTTTTTAATTCATGTTGCAGCAGACTGCTCAGATAAAATAAGTACCAGCCAAGTGCTGGTGTAACCCTCTTTCTCTTCTATTGTCCCAAACTTGAAGTTCTACTGGGTTAATGGTAGGAAGCAACAAAACAATGCCTATGTCTGCTTACAACTACATAGGAACCTAAAACAATTAGCAAGCACATGATAGATGCTATCAAGTCGTACAGGGGACTATGATTTATGCAAAACATTGCTTCATTAATTATTGCAGTTTTTTCAGAACCTCCCAACAAATAGAATTTAAAATATCTGATAAAGCTCAAATCGATTATCTAAACAAGATACAATATCTTTCTTTATTAGGTATTTTTTATTTTTTAGCAGTAAAATACATGTTCTATTTGCATTTCATATGCTAACCATCATAATGCATGCTTTTATGTTAGATGTAAAACCTTAAGAAAAAAAAAAGTGGTAGTAGTAATTAATAATAAAACAAAAACGACAATCAATTTCATGTCAGCTTGACATGCCATTTTAAAATCTACAGCAACTAAGTATATTAGGTTCACTCTCAAATCTAAGTGCAGTTTAAAACAAAATATGAAGGAAAGTAGACAAAATTATTTATTGTAAAAGAAAGTTTAGTTACATTTGAGTAGGTAAAAACCTATGATATTTGCTCTCTCTCTATCTCTCCCCATATATATGAAGAGAACTAGCACTCATTTCTCTCACCTTGGCAATTCTAAAATTGAATATAAAAATTATTTTCCCTCTTGTTGTAACACTCCGATGTCAAGAAGATATTAACCTAGCCATACAACAAATTGATAAAAAGTTATTAATAAAATTTGAATAGTTAATTACCATATTTTTCCATGTGTTCCCTTCCAGCATTTCCAAACATCTGTACAGTAATTGGTGATGCCTCAATACCTCTCATTTCAGCCATGGAATTAACATGATTTTCAAGAGGGTTGGCACGATCATTAAACTAGAATAGAAAGAAGTATACAAACCTCAATATAAACTGAATTCCATGATTTTTCATCCATTACAATTTTATATTCTTCATTAAAGGATATTAGAATATATTTGTGTAATATGTGTTTAATACTTTTATGAACTACAGAACTAATATAAATTTAAGTATGGTTACAGAATCATATGTATTTAAAATAATAAAATTTTTTGGCATTTAAAAGATAGGTATGCAAAAGAGAAGTCCACTGAAATTAGAACTCAAAATAAAAGAAACAGCTTGAGATTAACTAAAGCATATTATCACATATATAACATCTGGAAGCAAGTGTTCTATAATAATAAACTGATACAGTTGATACAGCATGAAATATCAGTTGGGTTAATAGTGTTAAAAACAATATATTTGATCCAACTTGCCAATCCATTTTAAATTACTGATAATTAAATAGAAAGTAAATATATGCAAAAATATAATACCCCATTATGACAAGCACAAATTGTATGCCCACTCTTCAGACATTGTAAGACTAGTCTGTAAAATAGCCTCTCTCTATTTCTATCTTTTATTAATTTTTGTGATGGGATAAACTAGTTTCAAAACCATTGGCTTATTTTAGCATAATTTTCTCAAAACTTACAGTTGTCTTTTGTGTATGAATTTTTCAATATTCTAGACTGTATCTGCTGTAACAATAAGCATAAGTTCTAAGAGACTCAATGAATATAGCTTCAGAAACAGAACAAGGTATTGTAGATTAATATTTAGAGAATACAGAACCAGGATGTTCATGATTATATTTTTCTAAAAACTTTTTAATAGATTTTGTTTTTGTATTTGTGTTTGCAAGATTCTTGATGTGACCTCATGTTTAAACAAATTTTGCTATATCTCAGGAGGGTCATCATGCCAATAATAAACACACACACAGGTTTATTTTCACTTCATTATTTGTTAATTAACTATTTAACTAATTTGCTTGTCATTGAAGAGATTGCAAATGGTGGTGAAAGGACCTTGGCATAAATACAGCTAACTGATTAATTAACCAAATGATTAATCAAATAGTTAAATAGCCAACCAATTGACAAACAATAAAGAAGTGAAACTGAACCAGTGTATGTGTTTGTGTTTATTATTTTTGCTAAATAAAATTATCATTATCACATTATCAAATACAGAGATTTTGGTTTTCTTTTTGGTTATAATATCTATTAGCACACCACATCTATTTTTTAAATTAGTTTAATCTCAAAAAGTAAAAACATGTTTTTTATTTTCTTCTAAAGTATACAGAACAATTTTTGAATGAAAGATATAAATGAATTCAACCAAATTTAACCTGTATATTTAGTATAATATTGCAAAAAGCTAATTTAAAACACTAGTATTATCTAAACCATTTCTTGTTACATTTTTGAAAAGGTTCTACTGAAGTCCAAGTCTTAACGATTCTGTTTAAGCTGTTACATTAACAGGCAAAGAAAAAGGAGAAAAAGTAGGGATGTGCTGTCTAATTCACTAGCGAACAGTAAACTTAAAACATCAAATTTCCCAAGAGGGAAAGTTATTGAATTAACTATGTTTTATAAATTTTTTTTAAAGAACATTTCTTAAATCAATTTTATTCCATCTCAGAAATTTTTACATCTTTAAACTCATAATTTTTTTTTTTTTTTTTTTTCTCATTTTAATGAATTTACAGGTGTTATTTCAAGAAAGAAGTAAAATCTTACATGAGAAGATAAAGAACCACTGGCCATCTTTTCAAATCCAAGAGCCAACACACAATCAGCTAGACCTAAAAATTAATAAAATAATTGTTTCTTTCTTTTCCTCTTTTTTGAAATATATTTTATTTTTTCATCAATATTTATTTAATGAAAGTCAAACTTATATATGTGAGCCAAAATTTGTAGTATCCATGTCAATTGCTTGACTTTGTATAAATAAAAATTCTCATCAGATGATGAACCTGTTTGAAGAAACACAGCTCCTGGTTGTCTTCTTAACGCTTATAGAAAAGAATATATTTTCACCGAGTCCTTCAATCTACAGAGACAGAGTATATCTCTAGTTTCAACAATATTAAGAAAAAGCTTTCCTTGGATAAAACAGTCTATTACAAGTATTCAGGTTTCTCTAGAGGCAGGACTGAACTGAGCACTGCAAGCTAACAAACAAGTTGTCAATTTTTGTAGAGCTGCTGCAGTTTACAAAAGTAACTCACATCGTGTCATAAGCATTTAGATCTAGGCTGTTTTCTACAGTGGTGCACTATTGTTATTGTTTAGCTACAGGCTAATCCTGTTTGAGTGGACTTAGGCTCAAACAAGTTCCAATTATGATCACACCATCTTTTTAGGGATGTGTACGAGCACAATATCAAATGCATCTTTGTTAATTTAAAGGAGATTAGGCTGCTATTTATCACAAGTAGAGCAGCCATCTGATGGCCCGTTCATTGAAATAGCTCACGAGTGTTAGGCACAAGTAACAAACAGTATTTCTTCTGTTTCCTCTACATAGAGTTAGACAAAATACTGTGAGAAAGATAATGAATTATAGAAACCTTAATTAGCCTACTTACCACCTTCAATGAGTTGTTTGCCCAGCATTAATGCTGTAGAACCAGTGGAACAGTTGTTGTTCACCTATCAATTCATTGAAAGAAAAGCATAATTATGAACATGCATTTGATAAATAACAACTGTAAATTGACAATACCGGTCATTGTATAATGGGTGTTTGGCACAACATATACATTTTTACATAATTTTGCTTATCTATCCTTCTTCCTCGCAGTATAAAATTTGCTCCAGTATATGAATTATTCCAAAATTATCTAGCAAGGTAAACAAACATATGTATTGATAGAAAAACAAATATGACAGATATGAACCCTCCAATCTCTGAGCAAGCAGATCAATTCTTTGTTTACTGATTTATTTTTAAGAGAAAATATGAAAGAATACAATAGAACAAATATAGGTTAGTATTAGAAGTAGAGAGATAATAAAGAGAATTTAAAGACAAACATGGTATTTTTTAATAGTCAGTATATGTAGTGATGTGAGACTTTCAGTAAGAGACTTTTAATTCAAGATTTACTAAAATCTCCATAATATTTTGGAAGTAAAGAGCATTACATTTGCATTACAAAGTGGTTCTTTATAAAAATTTAAAAATTTTGAGCTGAGGATATGGTATAAAATGTTTCGTTATTTTTGAAACATTACTTGAGAATTAGAATTTTCCAATGTGTTTCTTTCTCATGATATATCAAATATAATGTTAACATAATTTTATAATGGTAAACATTTTCTGAAAATTTTTCAATATTTTATTATTAAAATTGAACATTATAAACCTATTTTTTGCTTAGATTAATTTTTGTTATAACCAAATATGAATTTTCTATTATCTATATTTTGTAATAATTTGAGTGGTGTTTGCCATATTTACAACTCAAAAGTATGGCACTCACTTCAAAATCAGAAAGTACTCCACTTGTAACAGTTACTGGTTCTTTATAAAGTACATGTGCAAACCAGAGATTATTAGCAGCTACCACACATATATAAACATTTTAGATAGCACAAAAATAAGACAAACTTTCACCCACCTACACATTATAAATACCAACAAACTGACATATCCTGTTACTGACTCTTTTACCACTACTAAAACACTTTAATGCTTCTCCAAGTTTCCAAACTAAATACATCTGTCAAAGTTCACCTGATATAATTACTTCTCATATGATTCTTGCTATGTCTCACTCTGTAAATATTGTACCTAACATTTCACCCAATTTATATTTCAGAACTATAACCACCTTGACACCCCAAACTCTAATGTTCAAGCTGTAGATGAAATACTTCAATCTAGGAAGGCATGTGAAGATTATGAATCACCTTTAGATAAAAGCTGGTTCTACAAGATCTTTAGGCAGAGGGCTGTAATATTTTTTACACAAGTGCAATGTATTTATTCAGGTTAATAAGTGGGTCTTTACATAGCCATTCATACTCCTAGAAAAAGATGTCAAATGACACATTGGATAATATAGTCTAAGATAAAAAAGACAAGATAATCATGGAAAGAATGCTTCTAATTACACTGTAAAGATCAAAGCAGAATATTTGCTATAATGATATTTCTGCTTCAGCAACTCAGCACTGAATCTGTCTGAAATGTAATGGAAAATAGGTCAGTTTCAAAACATTGATATCCAGCTCAGAAAATCAAAGTTTGAAGGGAATAGTAGTCATTTCCTTTGATTTGTAGACAGAATCAAATAGGAAATAACACTTACTGATCAAAGACAAAAAAAAAAAAAATTTGCTACATGTGTTATAGGTCTTCTACATCAGGTCAAAACAAGGGCCAAACAACAACAAACTATTTTTCAAAACAGTATTTTACCACCCAGAACAATGCTCCCAAATAGTAAAATAGCCTACATTATAGATTGGTATGCCAGTTAATCCTAACTTGTAGACTGCTTTCTGACCACATGTAGAATCACCTGGAAAGGAAAATATAATAGAAGCAATAAATTTAAATCAAATATTAAAAAATAGAATTTTGCAGTCATAAGTTAAATATATATATATATCATCATCATCATCATCATTTAATGTCCGCTTTCCATGCTAGCATGGGTTGGACGGTTCAACTGGGGTCTGGGGAGCCCGAAAGCTGCACCAGTCCAGTCAGATCTGGCAGTGTTTCTACAGCTGGATGCCCTTCCTAACGCCAACCACTCCGAGAGTGTAGTGGGTGATTTTATGTGCCACCGACACAGGTGCCAGACGAGGCTGGCAAACGGCCACGCTCGGATGGTGTTTTTTATGTGCCACCGACACAGGTGCCAGACGGGGCTGGCAGACGGCCACGCTCGGATGGTGTTTTTATGTGCCACCGACACAGGTGCCAGATGAGGCTGGCGAACGGCCACGATCGGATGGTGTTTGTTACGTGCCCACAGCACGGAGGCCAGTCGGTGCGGTACTGGCTACGGCCATGTTCGGATGGTTTTCTTGTGTGCCACCGGCACTGGTACCACAAAGATACAATTCCATTAATGTTCATCTATTTTGATTTGTTTTGATTTGATTTGATTTGATTTCATTTTGATTTTCACTTGCCTCAACAGGCCTTCACAAGTATCACAAGGAGGAAGGTATGCACAGGTGGACTGACTACGTCCCAGGTAGGGGCCATGGGATATGGCCTGACTAGTCTTGCCGGGTCTTCGGATGGTGTTTTTATGTGCCACCGACACAGGTGCTAGATGAGGCTGGCGAACGGCCACGATCGGATGGTGTTTGTTATGTGCCCACAGCACGATGGCCAGTCGATGCGGTACTGACTACGGCCACGTTCAGATGGTTTTCTCTTGTGTGCCACAGGCACTGGTACCACAAAGATACAAATTCCATTGATGTTCATCTATTTTGATTTGATTTGATTTTCACTTGCCTCAACAGGTCTTCACAAGTGTCACAAGAAGGAAGGTATGCACAGGTGGACTGACTAGTCTTGCCGGGTCTTCGGAAGGTGTTTTTATGTGCCACCGACACAGGTGCCAGATGAGGCTGGCGAACGGCCACGATCGGATGGCGTTTGTTACGTGCCCACAGCACGGAGGCCAGTCGGTGTGGTACTGGCTACGGCCACGTTCGGATGGTCTTCTTGTGTGCCACCGGCACTGGTACCACAAAGATACAATTCCATTAATGTTCATCTATTTTGATTTGTTTTGATTTGATTTGATTTGATTTCATTTTGATTTTCACTTGCCTCAACAGGCCTTCACAAGTATCACAAGGAGGAAGGTATGCACAGGTGGACTGACTACGTCCCAGGTAGGGGCCATGGGATATGGCCTGACTAGTCTTGCCGGGTCTTCGGATGGTGTTTTTATGTGCCACCGACACAGGTGCTAGATGAGGCTGGCGAACGGCCACGATCGGATGGTGTTTGTTATGTGCCCACAGCACGATGGCCAGTCGATGCGGTACTGACTACGGCCACGTTCGGATGGATTTCTTGTGTGCCACAGGCACTGGTACCACGGGCACTGGTACCACAAAGATACAAATTCCATTGATGTCATCTATTTTGATTTGATTTGATTTTCACTTGCCTCAACAGGTCTTCACATGTCACAAGAAGGAAGTATGCACAGGTGGACTGACTACGTCCCAGGTAGGGGCCATGGGATATGGCCTGACTAGTCTTGCCGGGTCTTCGGAAGGTGTTTTTATGTGCCACCGACACAGGTGCCAGATGAGGCTGGCGAACGGCCATGATCGGATGGTGTTTGTTACGTGCCCACAGCACGGAGGCCGGTCGATGCGAAACTGGCTACGGCCACGTTCGGATGGTTCTCTTGTGTGCCACCGGCACTGGTACCACAAAGTGTGTGCCACCGTCACTGGTACCACAAAGATACAGATTCCATTGATGTTCATCTATTTTGATTTGTTTTGATTTTCACTTGCCTCAACAGGTCTTCACAAGTGTCACAAGAAGGAAGGTATGCACAGGTGGACTGACTACGTCCCAGGTAGGGGCCATGGGTTATGGCCTGACTAGTCTTGCCGGGTTTTCGGATGGTGTTTTTATGTGCCACCGACACAGGTGCTAGATGAGGCTGGCGAACGGCCACGATCGGATGGTGTTTGTTACGTGCCCACAGCACGGAGGCCAGTCGGTGCGGTACTGGCTACGGCCACGTTCGGATGGTTTTCTTGTGTGCCACCGGCACTGGTACCACAAAGATACAATTCCATTAATGTTCATCTATTTTGATTTGTTTTGATTTGATTTGATTTGATTTCATTTTGATTTTCACTTGCCTCAACAGGCCTTCACAAGCATCACAAGGAGGAAGGTATGCACAGGTGGACTGACTACGTCCCAGGTAGGGGCCATGGGATATGGCCTGACTAGTCTTGCCGGGTCTTCGGATGGTGTTTTTATGTGCCACCGACACAGGTGCTAGATGAGGCTGGCGAACGGCCACGATCGGATGGTGTTTGTTATGTGCCCACAGCACGATGGCCAGTCGATGCGGTACTGACTACGGCCACGTTCGGATGGATTTCTTGTGTGCCACAGGCACTGGTACACAAAGATACAAATTCCATTGATGTTCATCTATTTTGATTTGATTTGATTTTCACTTGCCTCAACAGGTCTTCACAAGTGTCACAAGAAGGAAGGTATGCACAGGTGGACTGACTAGTCTTGCCGGGTCTTCGGAAGGTGTTTTTATGTGCCACGACACAGGTGCCAGATGAGGCTGGCGAACGGCCATGATCGGATGGTGTTTGTTACGTGCCCAAGCACGGAGGCCGGTCGATGCGAAACTGGCTACGGCCACGTTCGGATGGTTCTCTGTGTGCCACCGGCACTGGTACCACAAAGTGTGTGCCACCGTCACTGGTACCACAAAGATACAGATTCCATTGATGTTCATCTATTTTGATTTTTTTGATTTTCACTTGCCTCAACAGGTCTTCACAAGTGTCACAAGAAGGAAGGTATGCACAGGTGGACTGACTACGTCCCAGGTAGGGGCCATGGGTTATGGCCTGACTAGTCTTGCCGGGTTTTCGGATGGTGTTTTTATGTGCCACCGACACAGGTGCTAGATGAGGCTGGCGAACGGCCACGATCGGATGGTGTTTGTTATGTGCCCACAGCACGATGGCCAGTCGATGCGGTACTGACTACGGCCACGTTCGGATGGATTTCTTGTGTGCCACAGGCACTGGTACCACGGGCACTGGTACCACAAAGATACAAATTCCATTGATGTTCATCTATTTTGATTTGATTTGATTTTCACTTGCCTCAACAGGTCTTCACAAGTGTCACAAGAAGGAAGGTATGCACAGGTGGACTGACTACGTCCCAGGTAGGGGCCATGGGATATGGCCTGACTAGTCTTGCCGGGTCTTCGGAAGGTGTTTTTATGTGCCACCGACACAGGTGCCAGATGAGGCTGGCGAACGGCCATGATCGGATGGTGTTTGTTACGTGCCCACAGCACGGAGGCCGGTCGATGCGAAACTGGCTACGGCCACGTTCGGATGGTTCTCTTGTGTGCCACCGGCATGGTACCACAAAGTGTGTGCCACCGTCACTGGTACCACAAAGATACAGATTCCATTGATGTTCATCTATTTTGATTTGTTTTGATTTTTCATGCCTCAACAGGTCTTCACAAGTGTCACAAGAAGGAAGGTATGCACAGGTGGACTGACTACGTCCCAGGTAGGGGCCATGGGTTATGGCCTGACTAGTCTTGCCGGGTTTTCGGATGGTGTTTTTATGTGCCACCGACACAGGTGCTAGATGAGGCTGGCGAACGGCCACGATCGGATGGTTTTGTTACGTGCCCACAGCACGGAGGCCAGTCGGTGCGGTACTGGCTACGGCCACGTTCGGATGGTTTTCTGTGTGCCACCGGCACTGGTACCACAAAGATACAATTCCATTAATGTTCATCTATTTTGATTTGTTTTGATTTGATTTGATTTGATTTCATTTTGATTTTCACTTGCCTCAACAGGCCTTCACAAGTATCACAAGGAGGAAGGTATGCACAGGTGGACTGACTACGTCCCAGGTAGGGGCCATGGGATATGGCCTGACTAGTCTTGCCGGGTCTTCGGATGGTGTTTTTATGTGCCACTGACACAGGTGCTAGATGAGGCTGGCGAACGGCCACGATCGGATGGTGTTTGTTATGTGCCCACAGCACGATGGCCAGTCGATGCGGTACTGACTACGGCCACGTTCGGATGGTTTTCTCTTGTGTGCCACAGGCACTGGTACCACAAAGATACAAATTCCATTGATGTTCATCTATTTTGATTTGATTTGATTTTCACTTGCCTCAACAGGTCTTCACAAGTGTCACAAGAAGGAAGGTATGCACAGGTGGACTGACTAGTCTTGCCGGGTCTTCGGAAGGTGTTTTTATGTGCCACCGACACAGGTGCCAGATGAGGCTGGCGAACGGCCACGATCGGATGGTGTTTGTTACGTGCCCACAGCACGGAGGCCAGTCGGTGCGGTACTGGCTACGGCCACGTTCGGATGGTTTTCTTGTGTGCCACCGGCACTGGTACCACAAAGATACAATTCCATTAATGTTCATCTATTTTGATTTGTTTTGATTTGATTTGATTTGATTTCATTTTGATTTTCACTTGCCTCAACAGGCCTTCACAAGCATCACAAGGAGGAAGGTATGCACAGGTGGACTGACTACGTCCCAGGTAGGGGCCATGGGATATGGCCTGACTAGTCTTGCCGGGTCTTCGGATGGTGTTTTTATGTGCCACCGACACAGGTGCTAGATGAGGCTGGCGAACGGCCACGATCGGATGGTGTTTGTTATGTGCCCACAGCACGATGGCCAGTCGATGCGGTACTGACTACGGCCACGTTCGGATGGATTTCTTGTGTGCCACAGGCACTGGTACCACAAAGATACAAATTCCATTGATGTTCATCTATTTTGATTTGATTTGATTTTCACTTGCCTCAACAGGTCTTCACAAGTGTCACAAGAAGGAAGGTATGCACAGGTGGACTGACTAGTCTTGCCGGGTCTTCGAAGGTGTTTTTATGTGCCACCGACACAGGTGCCAGATGAGGCTGGCGAACGGCCATGATCGGATGGTGTTTGTTACGTGCCCACAGCACGGAGGCCGGTCGATGCGAAACTGGCTACGGCCACGTTCGGATGGTTCTCTTGTGTGCCACCGGCACTGGTACCACAAAGTTGTGCCACCGTCACTGGTACCACAAAGATACAGATTCCATTGATGTTCATCTATTTTGATTTGTTTTGATTTACTTGCCTCAACAGGTCTTCACAAGTGTCACAAGAAGGAAGGTATGCACAGGTGGACTGACTACGTCCCAGGTAGGGGCCATGGGTTATGGCCTGACTAGTCTTGCCGGGTTTTCGGATGGTGTTTTTATGTGCCACCGACACAGGTGCTAGATGAGGCTGGCGAACGGCCACGATCGGATGGTGTTTGTCATGTGCCCACAGCACGGAGGCCAGTCGGTGCGGTACTGGCTACGGCCACGTTCGGATGGTCTTCTTGTGTGCCACCGGCACTGGTACCACAAAGATACAATTCCATTAATGTTCATCTATTTTGATTTGTTTTGATTTGATTTGATTTGATTTCATTTTGATTTTCACTTGCCTCAACAGGCCTTCACAAGTATCACAAGGAGGAAGGTATGCACAGGTGGACTGACTACGTCCCAGGTAGGGGCCATGGGATATGGCCTGACTAGTCTTGCCGGGTCTTCGGATGGTGTTTTTATGTGCCACCGACACAGGTGCTAGATGAGGCTGGCGAACGGCCACGATCGGATGGTGTTTGTTATGTGCCCACAGCACGATGGCCAGTCGATGCGGTACTGACTACGGCCACGTTCGGATGGATTTCTTGTGTGCCACCGGCACTGGTACCACAAAGATACAAATTCCATTGATGTTCATCTATTTTGATTTGATTTTGATTTTCACTTGCCTCAACAGGCCTTCACAAGTATCACAAGGAGGAAGGTATGCACAGGTGGACTGACTACGTCCCAGGTAGGGGCCATGGGTTATGGCCTGACTAGTCTTGCCGGGTCTTCGGATGGTTTTTATGTGCCACCGACACAGGTGCTAGATGAGGCTGGCGAACGGCCATGATCGGATGGTGTTTGTTATGTGCCCACAGCACGATATATATAAAAAAAAAAAAACAAAGCTGAAACATTTTCCTTTTAATTCACATACAATTAATATCAATTTGATTTCCTCATGTTTTGTCTTTGGCCAGCCTCTCTCAGTTCTGTTAACCACTTGCTTCTCCCAACATGAAGACATTACCTCTGGACCCCCACCCCACCCTATAGAAATTAGCTCCATTCATATTCCCCTACCTCATATTTTAATATCTTGCCACATGAAGTAGGAACCTTGCCAGATCAGATTGGAGCCTGGTGCAGCCTCCTGGCTTGCCAGTCCTCAGTCAAACCATCCAATCCATACTAGCATGGAAAGAGGATGTTAAACAATGATGATGATCCAATATATATTCATTTGATCATTATTGAAGATAAGAGGAGCCCATTCTTCAGTTTGAACATTGGTAAATGTTAAACAGGAGAATAAGCAGATTAAGAAAATCTAAAGCATTATCACAGCTGATAGCAAACACAAATGTTTTTGTTTATTAATAGATAGAGGATACATGTGCTGGTGGAAGGGTCATAACTCCTATTTCAGATTTATTCATACACTGAGTCAATGGTAAAGACACTTAGCTTTTACTGTCTCAGGTTACTTCATTCAAACTGCACATCACAGGTGATTTTAGTACACTCTGTAAGGAGTGAGAATATCATAACCGATGAGTTTTGTAAGTTTATAATGCTGGATTGCGGAGAAGGCACATGTAAAAACCCAGTACTCCTACCAAGGGAGATAAATGTCTTAATAGACAGCTGTGGAATTTAGGATTAGCAGTTATGCTTTTCAAAAGCAGGTGACTTTTATTTATAAATCTGCACTGAAAACTAATTCACAAATTTAGTTCACTTTTCTCTATCCCAGAATAATATCTATTTCATTAACACTTGTCATTCCTTACTTGAAAATGAAAATATTAATTATTCTTTACTGCAAAGTTAAGAGAGTGGTAGAAACATTGCAGAGCCAAGCTTTAATGCCTTGAGGTATTTATTTTTTTCTCTTCTATATTATGAAATAATATTCTTTATTCTTGAGTGGGGCTCAGTAAAATAAGTATCTAACATCTCCTAGAGATGATTCAATCAATTATACTCCTCTACAAATTTGTAGCCTTGTACCAATATAAGAAATCATTATAATTAGGTAACTGACATAGAAGAGTGCCAGACTAAATACTCTACATTATTTGGTTTTATTCCTGCATGTTCTGAATTCAAATCTTGCAGAGTAAACATTGCATTTCCTTTACAAATATATGGCCTTGTATCAATGTGAAAAGTCATTGTTCTTCACAACTACAAACTTGAGTGAGTTGTCTGTGCAGTTATTGCTGTTTTTCTTTATAAACTAGTCATATTATCAATAATTACGATTGACAACATGGTTACTTTCCCAGGAATTTTTCTTTTAACAACTCTTTTTCTAAGATTTGTTTGTCATAACAACCTGATAATTTTATAGTAAAGCAATACTCCTACCAATTTCCTAAATTATGGGGTAAACAGTAACTTTCTTAATTATATATCAGAATGTCTGAGAAAGGATTTGAACTAATAAACTAATGGGACGGATCTGAAACCTTGGCTAAAATTTATATACCTGCCCAAAAAGTATCTCTTAAAGAAACTAGATGATAAGTAGAGAACCTTTTATATTGCACTTTTCTTTAGTTTGTATGCTTTGATTTGGTACTGGCCAGTCTGTAAGAAATGAGTTTTAGTTGGCTGACTTAGTATCCTGGTGGTATTTATTAACTCACAAAAGGATTTCAACTCAAAACACTGGTACAAAATTGGTCATATCAGACTCATTGCCGTAGACACAATATTTTAAGGTTTTGGAAAATACAAGCTCAAATTTGTTTTATCATAATTATTTTCAGAAAAGATTAAAGACAACATGAAAAAAAAAAAAAAGATTAAAATGATTTTAATATTTCAGTGAAGTGATTGATTTACCATAAACATAGCCAACAACTGCGTGTTCAATATCTTCAAAGGATATACTTGCATCATGTAGAGCTTTGGTACCTTGACAGCAACAAAAATAAAAATTCAGTGAATTACTCAAGTATTATATACAAAAAAGTAAAATATTATATTTCAATATGTTTAATTTTAACACCATTTGATAGTTCTAAAATTATTTTAGAAATGAAAAATTAAGAGAATGCATGTAGGTCTGATGACTGAAAAATTACAAATTGAATTGTTTGATTTCATTCAAACTCAATGCTGAAGCAATATGTATGTTCTCTAATTAGATTATAAAGGTTTGATAAATGTAGCATAAAAATTCTGTAATATTCCACAGAGAATATGAATTAATCCATTCTAAGAATATTTTTAGTCTTGCCCCAAAATAGATTTGTGGTTAATAATTTTTTGAACTTCAGTATTGAGCTGAGATGATAGAAAACTGTTAAATGTTAGTTATAAGGATTAATAAAATTAATATCATTATAGTGGCTGTTAAAACAATGATGATGATGAATATATTAGTATCTTTAAACTGATCTTTACTGATGTCAAGAAAAGCCATATACCTGCTTCAAAAGCCATATCTGGATAGTCAAAGTCTTCACGATTTCTAGGTTTTTCAAACTAAAGTTGTAAAATTTAAAGAACAAATGAATTAGTAAAAAGAATTACATATTAAAAAATACTTTCTAAATTTAATGTAAAAACTTATTTAAAATTTCTTTTCCAAACTAATTGGTAGCAGTCTTTAAAAGTAAGCACCAATTATATACACAATAACTGTTAAATGGTGTACTAGTTATCCTAACTAGCATGTACCAACACAATTTGCTTGAGCACTAGCAACTGCAGCCAAATCCCCTTCCAATAGCAATAAGCACACACATGTGCCACATGAACTGACTCACTAATAAATTAATGCATTCAGATAGAAAAGTGTAAGCATCTTTTACTTTTGGTATTTCTTTTGTTTTTGATTTTTTTTTTGTTTTAACTTCTGCCATGAAGATATTTGATATTAACTGTGGTAAGTGCTTTAATTGGCCATATTAAAAAGCCAATCACTTGGCGACTGGAGATAATTAGAGTGCCAACGTTTAAAAGTAAATATGTAATGTATCAGCAAAATAATCTGTAATGAACACTGCAAGAAATTCAATGAAGAAACTGGGGGAAAAGTATAAAGGCAAATAACTAGACATCACAGAAACTGCCTACAGTGGTTCACTAGTGTAATTTAATGAAGTGTATTTGCCACTTGTTCAACATTGACACACGAGTCCGAAGAGTGTGCTAAAATGTCAGGTCATAAGAATTTCAAATCAACAGATGCTGGTTGTCTTGAAAATTTGGCACAACATGAAATACAAGACAGCACACATTGAGAAGGACAGTGTTGATGTTATAAATAGGGAATAATGGAAATCCACAAACTGTCTTGTTTTGCCTCAATAATTGTATGTAAATGAATTGAATAATGCAGATGAAATAAGCCAGTGTTACTGAATACACAGAATGGTTCTATGAGCTACAAGTACAAAACAAGTTCTGTGCTTGTTAATAAAAGTATTCTTCAAAATTAGTTTTTACATCTAATTTGCAATGTTAACATAGGTTAGATGAATATATTATTGAAGCATTGTTGTACAGCTGTATAAATTTCCTGTCATTAACCTATACCTGTTTTTCGAGTAAGGGATCTCTTATATCTTCAAAGATACAAAGCCCAGTATATGATTCACTGATAGGGGAAATGACATCATCACTGCTTGTAGTTCATGGTTTTTCGAGAAGTGCAAAGGTAAACAAACCCAGACCCATACATACACGTGTACACATGTGTGAATACATACATACAAACGATGGGTTTTTCAGTTTTTGTCAACCAAATCCACTCACAAGACTCTGGTTGGCCTGGGGCTACAACAGAAGACACTTGCCCCAAAAGTTATGCAATGACACTGAACCTGAAGTGAACTTTTTTAAACAATACAGCCAGGCCTACACTTGTATGGTTAAAATAACTGTTAAAAAATGCTTGGAACTGATAAATGAAAGTCATTGGGTATTGAGGAAAGTACTAACTCAAATGCTTTATAGTGTAGATTGGGAAATGTACCCATTTTGCATTAATTATGGTTAATAAGTTAAGATTTTGGACTTAATGTGGAATCAAGAACAGTACATATGCTTTTTGACAATTATGTGATAATCCTCATTAATATTATTTAAGAAACAACAATCTAGAATTTCAAACAGCCAATAACATTAATTTGATGAAGTCAATCATTATAGGAATCACACAAAATTTGAACACTTTTTATTGTGAAAGTTTGGTAAGCAAAATCCTTAACCTTTTTGTATTCAGATTATTCTGTCAAATGTAATGCTTATTTAATCACTTTTAATCATTTTTAATACAGCACTATCTTGTAACTTCAAGATTTTGATGATGTGATTGTTTATTTTTAGAATAACATTGTGGAATAAGTGTGAGAGGCTGGATCTGGTCAACTTGGACCTAAAACAGGGAGAATGTTTGGGCCTGATATGGCCAGTTTAAATGTTAAAGGGTTAAACAGCCAAATGAAATCTGTCTTTAATAACTAACGAATTTAGTATAATGTTAAATTTTTACAGTAATACAGTTTGTTGTCTGCATCTGGAGAAAATAAATAGCAAGTTTATTCAGAAGTGCTTTATTCTGTGGGAAAAAGTATTCAGGTTTGAAAATGTTAAATTACAATATTTCAGATGCTTTAATAATTTTGCATGTATCAGAACCAGTTTTGAATATCATAATGAAAATTCTGAGGACACCAATTGTAGAACAAATTGTAATAAAATACCAAGAAGTGTCCAAATATAATGAAAGTGAGAAGTAAGGCACACTTAAGTTTCAGTGAATATTTATACCATGAAATGTGTTGCTGAAACATAACACAAGGAAGACAATGACAACAGTTCTTTATTTGTACCACATATTGGAGAATTTTATAAAGTGCATCTGGTTAATTACTTCTGCATTATTAACGATTTGGGATCAAATATTCTTATTTAGTCCCTAAAAGGTTCATGCTTATTACATGTATTGAAATTTAGCAGTAATTTTGGGTTGTATCATTTGGCCAGGATACACTGAAAATGTTTTAGTAAGCATACAATAAAAAGCAAGATGACTTGATTTATGAGTTATTTGCTTACTTTATGTAAAGAATATATACAGAGAGACGCCAACCATATAAGACAGTAGTCAAGTCGTAGATGACATATTTAATGCAAGCAACATTAAAAAAAGCTGATTAAAAACATAATCAGTGAGGAAAAAGCGATACAGTCAATGATTAATTCTACATAATTTATTTTGGCAAGTAAGGGAGACAACTTTGGATATTAAAGAAAACATACAAATCAGAGACCTGGCTAAAGTAAGGATAGGAAAACTTCTAAATAAAATGGAAAAAAAAAGCAAAAACAGAACACTATACTTTGTTCGTTTGTTTATATGTATTTTTTATTCTTTTACTTTTTTCAGTCATTTGACTGCAGCCATGCCGGAGCACCGCCTTCAGTTGAACAAATTGACCCCAAGACTTATTCTATTGGTTGCTTTGCCAAACCGCTAAGTTACGGGGACGTAAACACACTAACATCGGTTGTTAAGCGATGGTGGGGGGTGTGTGACAAACAAAGAACAAACATTTACATATATATATGACGAAACTCTTTCAGTTTCCATCTACCAAATTCACTCTCAAGGCTTTAGTTGGTGACACTTGCCCAAAGTGCCATGCAGTAGGACTGAACCCAGAACCATGTGGTTGGGAAGCAAGCTTCTTACCACACAGCTATGCCTGTATGTATGTATGTATGAATGAATGAATGAAACAATTTCCATAAAAACATTTTACTTGAAATTGTAAACAATAAAAATTACTAAATAATTTTCTTTTTAAAATCTTTATTAACCAATGGACTCTAATCACTTATCTTAAGTTCAGGTCAGGCATCTGGACAAAGCAATGTACTGTGGCTGCTATGTACATAACAGCAGCATACACATTAGCATTGGGTCTGCAGGTAACTGGCCTGTGTGCTCATGCCTTAGGATAGCTTCAGGTGAAACGATGTATTCTCTGTACAAAGATTTATTACTACATCATACAATGCAAATTTTAGCAGAGAAACCTAATGCAGTCTGAAGTTGAGTAATAAATGCTTGATTAGTTTATGATAGAGCTGGATCACTTAACTGTCATTTTAATGTTATGAGTTTAATCTATGTTAAAAAGTTAGCTAATATCCCTTTAATATTAGTCAATATTCTTCAAGTTCATATTACACTACAAATTCAATTAGGCAACTATATATATATATATATATATAAACTAATAATCAAAATATACTCCCAAAACAATGCAATAACTTTATTTCAAGATGTTTCTTTCTGTAAGGAAGTTTCACCTAATCTATTTGGTATTAGTAAGTCCCACAACTCATTTGGTTGTAGGTGCACTGCATATTTGGGTAAATTATTCAGATGGAACCTTTCTTATCTCTATTTTATTAATGCTAATTTAAAATGCTACACATACTGATTTAAATATTGATTTAATTTTGAATAGGAACCAAGAACTTGTATTTGAGGAGTAGAAGAAACATGATATTGTGAAGAAGATGTCTCTCCTAAGTGCAATAGCAACACAAATCAAGTGAAATGGCTCCAACTGTGGATTTAGCCTGTTAACATTAAAACCAGCCATATCTGGCTCAAATATTCTACATGATTTAGGTTCAAACTGGACAAATCTGGCTTCATGAATAAATAGGCATTACATTTGACAGAATAATCTGAATGCTAAAGAGTTAAACAGTGTTGCACTTGGCTTGCTGGAAGCTTACCTTTAAATCTATAATGCATAGCATTGTAAGATTTCAAAAGTTTTAGGATTAAATTAACTATTTATTTTATCATAATTATTGATCTTTAAAGATGTGGTGGTGGTGGCTCATCATCATCATCCTTTTCCATGCTGGCATGGGTTGGATGGTTTGATCAGAGCTGGCAAGCCATTGGAGAGCTGCACCAGGTTCCAGTCTGATCTGGCTTGGTTTCTATGACTGGATGTCTTTCCTAATGCCAGCTACTTTACTGTGCATGCTGGGTGCTTTTATTGTGGCACTAGCATAAGTGCTTATATGTGGCAGTAGCACAAGTACTTTTTATGTGGCACTGGCACAAGGCTCTTGTAGGTCAATCCTCTTCACTGGAGTGGCAGCATTAACATTTCTACTGTGCAGGATGAGTCTTCTTGAGTACAGCAAAGTGCCAGATATCTTGGTCCTTTGTCATCTCCAAAAGGGTCAATATATACAGAAATAGTTTTCCTTTGACTTCACATACTTACCATTGCTAAAGTGAACCACCAAGCATGAAGAGACTTTGCAGTAGACATATGGTACAGACATAGAATTATGGTACTAGGGATAAGATACTAATACTGTAATGTTTTGTTCAGTAAGCTTCCACTTAATACATAAGGCCAACTGTAATTCTTTATAATACTGAAAGATTTAATTGAAAAAACAAACTCTTTTACCAATTTCTCAAAGTCTGTTTTCCAACATAGGTAAATTATCACAAATTTTGGGGCAATTATATCAACCCTAGTAAATGACTAGTATTTATTAACTTGTAAAGATGAAAGGCTAAGTTGACTTGGCCAAGATTTGAATTTGGAACATAAAACAATGTAACTAAATACCGCATGATATTTTATCTCGTGTTACTGATTCTGCCAACAACAATAAATAATGTTATCAAAAAGCAATAAACTGGACTCTAAAAATATGTGTTTTTATATAATTTAAGATAAGCTGAACTATGAACTTTGAATAGAGTCATCATTTTAGTGTTTATCTCAATATGATTAACTGATCACCAAAGATTTATCTAAGTTTTTAGAATTTATTAATAAATGAATTTAGATCAATGCTAAAAAAAAACAAACAAAAAATATAAAAAAAAAAGATTGGCTTCAATATGTTGGTCCTAGTTTGTGAATATAACTTGAGAGGTTGTGATGGGGCAAGTGACAGAACTCAGGATCTTATAGTTTCAAGATCATCAAAAACAAGTTCATCTATCATCCCATTAAAGTTAAGCACGCAGTAGTTCAGCTTCATATTCAATAATGTTAAGTAGATAAAGAAAGAACCTTATTGTTGTCCCAAACTCCCATCTGTTTTCTACACAACTGTAATTCAGATTACATTATTATCCAAATGAGTCCTTCCTTGTTGGCCAGATGTAATTTCTTTATGTTGATCAATGTAGTGGATCTGTTGTTTATTCTGGCTAAGATGTTTGAAAAGATGAAAAGGCCAAGTAGATTAGTTATTGGACTATTGACTAAATGCATTTGTAAGGTTGAGTTTTAGTTCACGTGGCTCTTGTTCTGAAGGAATATGTACTGGATTTTCAGAGAATGTTGCAAGTAGTAGAAAAACCATTTTGCAAGAGATTTATCTTTTGCTTTTAACAGAGGAGCTAAGTACCAGTTCTTATAAGTATTTTTCAATTTGGGATACATTATAGGGCACTGCTCAACCAGAAACCAAGGATATGTCTTTGGTAGCTAAACAGAAGAATATATTTGTTAATGAGATTAAATGAAAGGAAATATCTAATGTTTTAGACAGAACCCTTCATCAAAGACTCCACCCAAAATGTTCAGTATTTCTTCTAATCATGGCTTACTAACACATCTAACTCACCCCATCCTCTTACTAACTAAGCCAAAGCTAATCTTAAATTTCATAAGGCAAGTAGAATTAAGTTTTCCTAGAAAGCTCAGTCCTGATCAAGAAGACCATTCAACAAAGGTACTTAAGTTATAGGCCTTTTTTCATAATATATATATATATTTATTAACTTGTTTCAGTAATTACACTGCAGCCATGCCAGACACTAGCTTAAAGAACTTTTAGTCGAATGTATCAACCCCAGTAATTATTTTTTAAAGCCAGGTATTTATCCTATCAGTCTCTTTTGTTACATGTATGTAAACACACCAACACGAGTTAAGTGGTGGTGGTGGTAGGGACAAACACACACACACACTTCAATAAGAAAAAAAAATCTACAACCTTCCGTCTCAATATACCACTATTGTCCATGAAAGTTATTTTTTATATTTACTACGGATTGGTTGAAACTTTCTTGCTACACCTCGATCGTTGGATCTTATATTTATTTATACACACACACACACGATGGAAGCGCGTGGCTTAGTGATTAGGGTGATGGACCCATGTTTGTGGTTTCGATTCCTAGATCGGGTGACGTTTTGTGTTTTTGAGCAATAACACAAGCTGGCAAAAATGATTAATCCTGCGACGGACCGTCGTCCTGTCCAGGTGGGGAATATATACGTCATAGAAACCGGCCCTATAGATCTATGTGGCTCGGGAAGGAACTTTGTTTTTTTACATATATATATATATAATATATATATATATATATATATATATATGATGATGGGATTCTTTCAGTTTCCGTCTACCAAATCCACCCACAAGGCTTTAATCCGTACGAGGCTATAGTAGAAGACACTTGCCCAAGATGCTATGCAGTGGGACTGAACTCGGAACTATGTGGTTGGGAAGCAAACTTATCATACAGCCACACCTGTGCCTAAATTGTGGACAACGGTATTCAACATGTTCTTTTACTTAAAGCGATTGGGTGTGATTTGAGGGCGAATAGGATATTACCAAGTCAAGCGACAATCTAAAGATTTTTCAAGTGTCTTTGAAATAGTAAACAAAATAATAATCTAGTTATTTCAATCAGGTGGCAGAAACGTTAGCACGCCGGGCGAACGTTTAGCGATATTTCGTCTGCCGCGTTTTGAGTTCAAATTCCACCGAGATTGACTATGCCTTTTAGTCGAATGTATCAACCCCAGTAATTATTTTTAAAGCCTTTCAGGGTCGATAAATTAAGTACCAGTGAAACATTGGAGTCAATGTAATCGACTATTCTTCTCCCATCAAATTTCAGGCTTTGTGCCTTAAGTAGAAAGGCTAATCAATAATCAGTAAAAAGAAAATATCCAAACATTTGCATTCACAAGTGGATATGAGATATATCAGTGTGGAGCTAATAGAGAAAATATCTAAAATCATTATTTATTAGAAATTGGGCGTCCTCCGAAATGTTAACGGTTAAATAAGTGCATGGATAAATTGTGATAAAGTTCATATGTTTGATAAAAACAAATTCAGCCTTATGTTTATGCATGGAGCTATCTACATCTGGAGCATGAACTGGAAAGTAACTGAACTAGTTTCGATCCTATTGTCTTCTATCAAACGGGTCTACGCAGGAGGCAGAATGTACGAATGCATGTTTGTTAAAGATGCATATGCGAGTTAACTTATTCCAAATTTTTCCACACGTACGCTGTCGCAATATTGGGGCTCTTTTATTTTATATGTGCAACCAGTGAATGTACAGATGTCATTTTTACATAAAAACGCCTGTTACTCATAACTCGAAGAAGCTTTCTCTCCTTGTAGGACGAATATGAATGGATTAAGGCAGCGAGAACTAGTCAAGCTGTTCTCCAGTTCGTTCGGCAAAGAGTCCTTTATCTTCGCACTTCAGGAATAGAACTGACCGAATCCTGATGTATTTCTAAATAACAACGAAAGTTGTGAGTCCGTTCTCCACCAGTCTCGGAGTGTCTGCTAGATACTATAGACACTTAAAAACAATTAGCGAAAGCATACTTAAATGCTACCAAGTCATACTCGGTTGCAAGTGACGGTATGTATGTATATGTGTGTGTGTGTGTGTAAGACAGAGATTGTCAAACATAAAACGAAGTAAATATTGGCTTCAAATTTTGGCACAAGGCCAGCAATTTCGGGGGAGAGAGACTAAGTCGATTACATCGACCCCTCCCCAGTGCTCGACTGGTACTTATTTTAACAACCCCGAAAGGATGAAAGGCAAAGTCGACCTCGGCGGAATTTGAACTCAGAACGTAATGACGGACGAAATGCATTTTGCTCGGCATGCTAACAATCTATTTCTTTACTACCCACACAAGGGGCTAAACACAGAGGGGACAAACAAGGACACACAAACGGATTAAGTCGATTATATCGACCCCAGTGCGTAACTGGTACTTATTTATTCGACCCCGAAAGGATGAAAGGTAAAGTCGACCTCGGCGGAATTTGAACTCAGAACGCAGCGGCGGACGAAATACTACAAAGCATTTCGCCCGGCATGCTAACAACCTGTCAGCTCGAACTAAATACTCAAATCAGAAAAAGCACGCAACAAAGTTGAGTGACTAAAGGATATTTGGCTGCTGTTTCCAACAGAATGGGCGCCTACGTAAGGGCTTTTTGTTGGCTTGTATCTCGGAGTGTTCCAAGTCATCCTAATTGAACAGGCCTCTGATCGAAGACAATAAAATAGAGCACTTCGCCTTTTTTATGTGTATGTAGCATTAATATAAAACAATTTATTATTTAAGATTGAAGTAGATCCGAAGCAGATTTTTCTGCTATTTCTTTCAGGTCAAATTATTCTGTAGAAAGCTCACTCGTTGGCTCGTGTCTCAATGTTGTTTAGACCCACCTCTTCTCTCATCGAACATAATAACCTATGATTAACAATATTTTAGCCATGGCTATCTCATTTTATTTTCACTTATTTAATATGTTCCTAGAACAACATTAAACGTAATGTGTCTTCCCTATGTTTTGGCCGTTATTTCTAAGCGATCAAGAGACCGCCCCTTTCCTTGTGTTGTCAAGTCGGTTAAAGATCGGTAAACATAAGTACAAGATTTGGTTTCGAATCCTAGGTTAAAAAATGTAACAGATTTCACTTCCCTAAATATTAGACGTGATACCAAATCAAAACAAACTAATATATATATATATATATATAATGCTATAAGAAAGAACAACTAAAAAGTGTACTTAATTCATCAAGAATAGTT
Source organism: Octopus sinensis (assembly GCF_006345805.1). Taxonomy (NCBI): domain Eukaryota; kingdom Metazoa; phylum Mollusca; class Cephalopoda; order Octopoda; family Octopodidae; genus Octopus; species Octopus sinensis. Next base: position 58,923,904 of record NC_043000.1, on the reverse strand, counting down.
TGGAGAACAATCCATACCCAAAAGCGTGGAAACAGAAAATACAAAAATAAACAGTTGGGTAAACCCCGATATTCAATATTTAGCAAAAGCAAAAAAAAAAAAAAAAAAGGACTACAAAATAGTATTTGATTTTTCATTAAAAAAATTTAAATAATGTTGAAAACCAAAAAAATAAATGAGTTATTCTGGCAAGTGACTTATTTATAAAGTGATCAATTGACTATCAGCAATGATATAGATACATATATAAGTCTTAATATTAATTCTAGAGGCATTTTATGTTGTTACCTTGGTCATTCCAACCCCGATGACATAGACATCGTTGTAACTGGATGATGAGTTGAGTGAACGAGTGGCATGTAGCGGCGCCATTTTGGTGTTAACACGAAGGACGCTGTAATATTTTATTCGCTTTTAATAATTGTTTTATCATACGATTTTAGCTGCTGGAGACTATCTACATATATCTATACTTATCCATATCAATCTATATATATATGTTTACATATATCTATAGATATAAGATAAAGAGGAAAGAAAGAGAAATGGGGAGAGGGAGAGTGTGCATGCGTTTGTCCATATATGTTAAATTAATCAGCAGTAGCATTAAGTCACCCGGATGTCAACATTCTTTAAAATTTAACCTTTCGACACATTTATTAATTTTTATTCCAAAAAGAAGCGAAATATCACTGCCGTCATAATTCATAGTATTAATAAGCATATTCATAAACAATGTGCTTTATAGTAGAAACAATTACAACATATTTGTTGTATTTCTTTTTCAGTATTTTTAAACCAATTTCTTTTATTCAGCGAAGAATTATGCACAAAAGTCTATTGAATTTAACAATGGTACTTGATTGATTGATAACTTATTTCATCTATCACAGAGAAATGTGAAGTAATGACGACCCCAGTGGCATTTGAACTCAGAATGCCTACGGTCGAAACTAAATACTGCAAAGCGTTTTAAACTGGCGCTCGGCCGTTTATATCATTCCACCGCCTTTTCCCCACATTTTAAAATCAAAGTCCTGGTAAATTATTTTCGATAGAATGTTAAATTTAATCTTATGTAGATCATAAGTGACAAATTTTATTTTTTCTTTAAACATAAAATGGAATATTAGCTGTGGATTTAAGGGACAAAGTACATACCAAGAAAAAAAAAATGTATAGGAAAGAGAGATATTGCTTTGTGTGTCTGAGTATCGGTCGACCTGTTTTCCAGTAGTGCACTAGTTCCCCCATTCGTCTGAAATTCGTAGGGAATTCTGAATAATTACAAATATACATACTAACCCCTGAAATTATAACAGTTATTATATCTAACGATATATATTTTTGCTCAATATGTGAAATTGCTTTAAAAGCTTGACATTTACAAAGAAAGTTAGTATAGAGAAAAGACTTTATATGATAAGTCACGTTGGAAATTAAAGCGAATATCAAATAATGTGAATATATAAACACTGGTAGTGAGTTGTGCGACTGCGTATGAAAAAAAAAAAATCAAGGCAATGTTTGTTTGAAGAAAAATATATTTCTGATGTCAAAGCTACTTGAGAAGCAAGACAATGACCGAAAGAATGAAGTAAGGAAAGGGCGAATATTAAATTTAGATAAGTAGAAAGAAGAGTGAGGGATAAATGTATAAGATAAAGTTGGAGATAGAGACGGAGTATCTCAAAGACGATGTACGTCAAAAAGAGTCTGTTATATACGATAATGTAAAGCAGACACAAAAACAGAGAGAGAGGGCAGAGGATTAAATAGAAAGGGTGTAAACCAATGTCGAACTATGATAGAGAAAGAGATGATTAACTAGAGTGTATGGTGAAACAGACGGGTAATGAAAGATTTAAATAGAGAGGGAGTACGACACTAGTGCATACTAAGAGATAGAAAAACTGTTTTCAGTAGAGAGGGTGAGTCAAGACCCGGAGGGAGTTTTGAAGCCCTGCTAAGTTACTAACGAATTTACTAACAATTTTCTTTTGGCGCCGTTATAGTTTATGCTATTAGAGAATACCAGCGCTAAACAAGCATTAATTAGTGCACTAAAAAAAAAAAATTCATTGCCACCTCGCAATTACCTTGAAAAAGAAAAGACTGATTATTATTATATGCTTCTCATACGCATCTCTCTTTCGCCCTATCATACGCACATATATAGATACATATACACACACATTTAGAATATATATTTATACATATTTAGATATACAAACAGAAATACCTCCATATAATACACACACTCACACATTATTTGTATACACACACACACACACACATACATATAGACAGAGAGAGAGAGAGAGAGAGAGCCCCTCTCTTTGTGTATGTGTCTGTCTTTCTCATTACACCCTCACTCATAACTATGTATTTGTCTGCGCAAGAAGGAGAAGCAGTGTGAGTAGTCGTAAAACGGGGAAAAATGGTAGTCCAAGGAGTGGATTAAAACTAAGCGATTGCTATTCTTAAACGGAGGAAAAAAAGCTTAGCTTGGATTTATATTTATTTCTTTTAGCAATGACATTTATTTTGGATATTTTAGTTCAGAAAGCCTCTTCTGTTATACAGGTAAGAGACTAATTATTACGCTTTCTTATTCTCAATGTGTTGACAAGAAGTGGAGGTTCATTTAAATTGATAAATAAACTGAAAACTGAACCTCCGCTTAATGACGACAGCATACGTATGGCATAAATTCAACTTGTCTTGACTTTTTCTATAAAATATCATTAAATATCTTTCAACAAAATGAATCCTTCATTTACTTGGTTAAAAATTTCTGTAAGAAATGATTTAGAGACGATATATGATCGTTACTATACCCTGTTTGGTGTGATATTGCTACTACTAAAGCTTATGTTGGTAATTTTCATTATGAGCAGACGAGCGGAGCTTTCTCTTTATTAATAGATCTGATGATGAAATACTGTAAGATGTTTTTTGTCAGAACTTTTTTGTTTATACTTTTATTTTCAACATTTCATTAAGTATCTGTTCTTAATATAAATGTTTACGGACAAAATAATTTTAGGTAGAGAAGCTGGGCACTTGCCACAAAGTGAGGGATCGTTTTAGTATTGATTTACAGAAAAAGCTGATCCCTCACTTTGTGGCGATTATTTACAAATGTCGGCTATAGCCTGCTTGCTTGTATGCTTTAGCTGACTAATAGGCCATGGTTGTAGTATTAAGCAATAAAAGCGACGAGTGCTGCAGATTTTATGACTAATTTTATATTTGACAAAATGCATTCAGAATATGAAATTAGAGATAGTCTGGTGGAATAGAGAGAAATTTTAAATAGCTTTTGTTTACATCTGATTTCATTTATAACCTCTCCATTCTTGACATGTTAAAACACTTGGAAGACTCATCATATAGATTTTGAAATATTTTTATTGTAATATTAAACCTTAAATTCTTCACGATCTTCATTGAATTGAAATTTCGATGCTGTATTCAGAAAAATGTTTCAAACTCTTTTAGTCAGATCAGATTGCAAACAATTACTCAGGTGTATGCCAGATTTTTCAGCGAACGACTGCATCAGTGGCCATATTGTATCATAAACATTGTCAATGGACTATATTTAATAGAATGCTTCATCTATTTCTATACAGTTATTCTTTTCAATACATTCGTTGTCTGAGATATTTTTTCATTAAATGAGGAGTTTCGTTCATTTTATGTTTCGACTGTTATTGATAATACTCAATCTAAATCATGTATATTCATTTACAAATATTGAAATACCAGAACTCCTGTTGCCTGCGAAAATAGCCACTGTTGTGTATTATTATTATTCTTAAGTTTCTCCTTTTTGTTGCTTTACTTTTAATTCATCCATTTAGATATTTCCTCCCAAATCTTTTTACAAAGCACTTTCTTAGAATATATATATTTATTTTTTCTGTGTGTTTTATACACACAGCAACTGACTTATTGTATGTGTGTGTATATATATATAAATATACACATACATAAAATATACAACCATACATTTGTTTCTTATAGTTATGTATATATATATCTGCAGATGGTGTGTACATTCTCAATGCAAACTAAGCAAGTTATATATATATATATATATTAATATATATATATATATAATCATTTTAAAGAAAGTTACGAGAAAGCAGTTGAGGGGGAACCAACATGTAGTTAAGCCGATACTCACTTTTATATATTAAGCAAGTTGTGGATATATGCATTTTCGCTGGACAGATAGATATATTATTAAACAAAAGTATGTATATATATCATTCGCCATGCTAGACCGCTGAAAGCTACAAGTTTTTTCATTCTCTGTTTATTTTCTCTTATTCCTTTCTGTTGAAGAGCCTAAGCCCGAAACGTATGACTTTATTTTCCCGAGCGTCAAACTAATACACTTACTTGCTTGTTCATACACCTGTCTTCGTCTTTTGTTTTTCTATAAATTTCGACTATATATATATATAATGAAAGCAAGTTGCTGTGTGTATGTATATAAGTATATATATGCAACCAATCGCATTATATATATATATATATATATTCTGAAAAGAAGTTTTATTGCATATATGTATATTTTGAAAGCAAGTTTTAATGTAAGCTATATGTATGTCTTAGATACATCTCTTAAAGCAAGTTCTATGTATCTTACAAACACAGTTTCTTACAATGCGAAAAAAAAAAAAAAAAGAATGTTTCAAGCATAAAGACTTAACATGAAAAAATAAACGAAGATTTATCGGTCTATTAAGATACTGATCTAAATAGACCGATTGTTTGAAAAGGTTATTAGATTTATTCCTTTCTTCATTTAAGAATCTCTCAGTCTTAAACTCGTTTTACAAAGTGATTCAAGTAAGCTACAAGGTTCTATAGTGTGTGAGAGAGAGAGACAGACATATAACCCCGTTCTTGTAATGAATGGTAAATTAGTCCACAAGTTAGGAGCATAGTGTTGAACTCGTATAAACGCACATTATGTGCGTGAAAATTCTTGAATCAAAGATCAAGGAGACCATAAGTTGAATAATATGACTTTACAGCAAATACTAGTATTTACATATTCAATGCATGTCCACACAAATACATTTTAATCGTAAATTCTGTCCGAGTGAAAAAAAATAAGCTACAAATAAAAACTTATTCAATTATAACCGTAATGAGTTCTATTTCGTCCAACTAGGTTTTACTTATATGTTCTTAGAATATAATGTGTGTTATACCAAAAGTAAGTGGTTTCTATTAGGAAATATACAAAATACAAAAACAATTAGTTGACTTGTATATTCTTAGCAGACGACTTATTTATCATGAATCCTTTTTGTTTTGCTTGCAAACGCAGTATGACTATTCACTATATATATATATATATATATATATATATATAATATATATATATATAGTTAGTTAGTTAGTTTATTTAAAGTGTTTTATAACTAAATATAGACTACAATTATTCCAATATATCAGTCATTGGAAACGGAAGTTTTAAAATATCCATACCTAACTGATATTTTTCTTCTTCCTCTTACAGTTCCGTGTATTGTCTAAACGTAAGATGTTTTTGTTTATCTTTTTTTTTTCTAATATATGGAATAATTCTTTTGCAATTTATTAATATTTAGATTAAAAAAGAATAAATTTATGCGTCAGCGAACTAATACTTTTTTTTTCTGTTGGAGGCCTTTGTAGGAATATCACTAACACTCCGTCGATTATGATGAGTGTTCCAGTTGATCCGATCAGCGAAATAGCCTGCTCGTTAAAATTAACATGCTAGTGCTGAGCATTCAACAGACACGCGCACCCTTAACGTAAATTTTCAGGGAGATTCAGCATGACAGAATGTGACAAGGCTGGCCATTTGAAATACTGGTACTACTTATTTTTGCTAGCTGAGTGGACTAGAGCAATGTGAAATAAAGAAACTTGCTCAAGGACAACGAACCGCCGAATATCGAACTCACAACCTTACGATCGTGAGTCGAACACCTCTAACCACTAAATCATGAGCCTTTATATTATCCTTCTGGTACGGAGGGAGGGGAATTGTTAAAATTGTAAAGTGAGTGGACAGTTTGCCATCTTTAATGAAATCGGGTTTTAAGCGTGTCTAACTCGATGGCGAAGAAAGATGGATGCAAACATTTTGTCTTCTCATTTAGAAAGAGGAGGAGGAGTAAAAACATTTTTCTGGAGGTCAGTAGGTAAGTGGGTGCTGATGTTTATTAGTTTGAGAACCACAGCCCCACTTAGTTTAATTCTTTAGTTACTAGATTCTTTTTTTTTTGTAGAGGGTCATCATACTCTGTTGTATTTCATGGCTTACGGTTGCAGTTGGGTTATTGCTTTTCAGTTAGTGTGATTACAAGGTGATTCTACCTTTATTTAATATTTTTGTTATTTGCTACACGAATGTTGTTTGATGCGTGCGTTTATTGTACACTTCAAGGTACCAATTCTGGTGTTTTCAGTATAGTCCAAAATCGGTGTTCTCAGCAAAAATTTGTCATTAGTGGTAAATGTCTTTAACATGTTTCCACCCTACTCTATTCTGTCACATCTAGGTATGTGATATGCCTATCTTAAGGTGCGTGCCTCTTGTATGGTAATTCCAGATTGTTTATATTTTTCTTTGCATAACCGGTAGTTTCCGCGATGGGGTTTACATTTTTTTTTTATGTCAGGTTATCAGTTGAAAAACAAAGAATGAAGTGTTCATGTTTCAATCTTTTAAATGTTACGTTATGAATAGCGCTTGGGGAACGAGAACTTCATAATCGCTAACATTATAATAAACAAGGAGATAATCACTAAGCAGCTTTAAATTATTCTCTTCATTTCCAGTTGTCCACTGACCTACATACTTACATTATTTAATATTTTCCTTTTATGTTGGATAATGGTGAATTAAAGGATATTAGTGTAAGTTTTATCTGGTCAGTCTTGTTTTTTTTGGGTCACCGTCTAAAGTGAATAACCTAGGGGAGCATTTGTGGTGGGGGAGGGCTAATGCAGTTTCGTACCTCTCCTTGAATTGCATTTTTGGGGGATTCCTACTTTTTAGATGTCGGAGATTACGAATATGCAAAAAAAAAAACAAAAAAAACAACTTACCTGCTAATTTAAATTTTAGATTTTATCTACTTTAAAGAGATCGTAGCGAATTGACGAACATGTGCAAATCGAATTTAAATACAGACAAAAACATTAAAGTGAAAAGAATTTGCGTTTTACTTGTGTTTATAATCGTAAATAATTGAATGCAAATTAAATATACACCATTTTATGAGAAACAATGTTTAATAATTAATGTTATAAAGTTTAATAGGGGGCTCAAATTTCACCTCCTCCCCAATTTAAAATTTTGAACTTTTTCATCCATTTATTTATCTTTCTATCTATTTATTCCTATCCGTTTATTCATAAAATATATTTGTCAACTAAATGTGGCGATCCTATAGAAGACGGTTTTACTGTTGTTTTTAGCCCCAGGAATACATTCATATCTATCTATACACATATCTATATGCTTATTGAATTAAAAATTTTGAAAACGTGGTTTCTTGCATATTCAGAATCTGTCATCTAAAATATAGGGAAAAAAAATTTCGAAAAAATTTAAAATTTGTGTGTGTGTGAAATTAAAAAAAAATTCTGTTTTTGCATACTCGTAATCTCCGACATCTACAACGTAGGATTCCGAAAAAATGTTTTCAAAAAAGGGATTTTTCAAGGAGAGATGCGAAACTGCATTAGCCCCGCATTTTGCACACTCATTACATATTTGTCAAAACCTCGTATATAAGACTTTGACAAATTTATATTTAGTGTGTAACTAATGCAGATTGGAGTGGGACTGTGTGGTGCACGGGTATTCAGATAAAAATTAGTAGCGTACTTCATATAGAAAGTTCTGCATTCTAAATGCAGGGTTTCCAGGCGAAAATAAAGAATACGTACACCCGATGTTTAAAGGTTAGGGTTTTTGTTACGCTGAAAACGGTCGGTGTACGTATTCTTTACCTCCGCCGTTTATATTCCCCTCCCCTAAATTAGCGTTTGTATTGAAGGGGAACTTGAACAACTTATGGCAACATTACTTTTTTTACATTAGAAAATATACAGAAAAAAGCAAATAGAAATTGATATAATTCATATCAAATTGAATTTACGTACCGTTTTTTCATTCCCCGGACAAAACTAAGAGTGTGCATCTTTCAGTTTAGGGTATCTGTATTTCTCGACAAGATTCCTTCCTTTCCTCAAAACGAAATATTCAGTTATTTAGAAAACGTAGAGAAAAAACAAATGGAAACAACTGTGCCACTTTAGAAAAAATGCTACGAACTGTTGCCTACGATATGAGCAGCAAGTGTTTGCCTCTCTTCAATTCTTTCGATAACCGTACATGAAAAGTGAAAGTCTTTCTTCGGCAATTTCCGTGAACAGTTTTATTCCTTTACCCCCCACCCACTGAATCGCTTATGTTTATGTATCGTGCGTTTGTGTGTATGTGTATATTTGTGTAAGTAAGTACTGTATATATATGTGTGTGTGTATACATATATACATTCGTGCACATAAATACGTGTATACTTATATACCCTCTCAGATTCACACACTTATTGCAGCGGTCCTTCAGTTTTTCAAAGTCCTGAACTTGGAAGGTTGGGCTTCCAACCAGGCCTTTTGAGACACCCTTAAAGCCAATAACTTTTCAGCACCCCTCGTACATATACATACACAAAAGTGTAATAAGCACAAGCGATTCAGAATATGAAAGAAAGAAAAAAGAATTACGGAAATTGCCGAACAAAGACTCACTTTTCATGTATAGCTATCGAAAGAACGCTAAAATCATTCTTTTCTCCATTTCAAACAAGTGAAATTATCCTTTTATAGATACCTCTTCAAAATTTGTTTTCAAGATTCTAGTTTTGTTTCTCAAACATCCACTTGTGTAAGTCGCAGCTCCAGCGACTATTAGCAGCTTAATAAATTCATTTTTGTTGTCTGGGGGCGGGGTAGAAGAAGCGGTTAAGAAATCTGAAAACAAATATTTTTTTTAACATGTGAATTACAATTGTTTCAGAATGTGCAGTATTATAAAATGACGAACCCCTCCATCACCCCACCCCAAAAAAACGTTTTAATTGTGACAGCTATTCCGAAGGCACGATGGAATTGATATTTAAGTATTTTTTAAAAATGTATTACATTAGATTTTGATCGTGATAGTAAATGAAAAAAATGGTAATCACCCGCACGATTTTCACGAAGAAAAAAAAAAAAAAAAAGACTCAGATTTTTTGCGTGGAATCAAGTACCCTA
>NC_043000.1:58904559-58909559 GCF_006345805.1 Octopus sinensis | reverse complement strand
GGCAATAACTCCGAAACGCGTCTGTAGCTGCGGTCAAGTAGTGTGGAGCGACTGACCTCCCTTGTTCGAAGGTTATATGGATACAGTTGTGTGTATCAAATAGCTAACTTAAGCGATGGCCTCATGGAGCTAATAAGCGGACAGCTTTTTTCTTATTTTTATAAGAATGCCATATTAGTATGGCGATAACTATTATTTTCCGGGAACGCTGCCGCTGTTCTCTTTAGAGAGACTTAGTTATTTTAATATTTCTATTATTGAAAACAAGTGGATGTATTCCACCGAAACTAGGTAAATAAACCATCGAACAGAGATTGTCGGAAGCGACACCTACTGGCTGGCTACGCTGCATTGAAAAGGGGCAATACTCCGAAACGCGTCTGTAGCTGCCGGTCAAGTAGTGTGGAGCGACTGACCTCCCTGTTCGAAGGTTATATGGATACAGTTTGTGTATCAAATAGCTAACTTAAGGCGATGGCCTCATGGAGCTAATAAGCGGACAGCTTTTTTCTTATTTTTATAAGAATGCCATATTAGTATGGCGATAACTATTATTTTCCGGGAACGCTGCCGCTGTTCTCTTTAGAGAGACTTAGTTATTTTAATATTTCTATTATTGAAAACAAGTGGATGTATTCCACCGAAACTAGGTAAATAAAACCATCGAACAGAGATTGTCGGAAGCGACACCTACTGGCTGGCTACGCTGCATTGAAAAGGGGCAATACTCCGAAACGCGTCTGTAGCTGCCGGTCAAGTAGTGTGGAGCGACTGACCTCCCTTGTTCGAAGGTTATATGGATACAGTTTGTGTATCAAATAGCTAACTTAAGGCGATGGCCTCATGGAGCTAATAGCGGACAGCTTTTTTCTTATTTTTATAAGAATGCCATATTAGTATGGCGATAACTATTATTTTTTATATATATATACATATATATATATACTATATGTATATACATATATATATATATACATATATATATATATATACATATATATACATATACATATATATATATATATATACATATATATATATATACATATATATATACATATACATATATATATATATATACATATATATATACATATTATATACATATATATATATATATATATACATATATATATATATATACATATATATATATATATATATACATATATATATACATATATATATTATACATATAATATATATATATATACATATATATATATATATATATATGTACATATATATATATATATATACATATATATGTATATATACATATATACATATATATATTATATACATATATATATATATATATATACATATTATGTATATATACATATAGCAACAGACGGCTGATCTCCAACCACATGGGTTCCGTAATGGAAGGGACTGCCTAACGGCTCTCCTGCATCACTTTGAGGACATTTTGAGAGCTTGGGAGAGGGCTCCAACACCGATGTCATCTACCTTGATTTCAGTAAGGCCTTCGACAGGGTCGATCACAAGATCCTATTGAAAAACTATCCAACATTGGTGTCTCTGGAAAGTTACTGAAATGGATTAAGTGTTTCCTGACAGACAGATCTCAACATGTTGTAGTTGAAGGGGTAAAATCAAGCCCAGCCAAAGTCAGTAGTGGCGTTCCGCAAGGCACTGTGCTGGGCCCACTTCTTTTCATCATTTACATTAATGACATTAATGACATCATCAAGCACAGCAACATAAAATCTTTGCAGATGACTCCAAGCTACAGAAGGTCATAAATGAGGCGAGTGACCGGACATGCCTTCAGTCAGATCTGGCTGTTATCCAATGGGCAGAAAAAACAATATGCTGCTGAACAGGATAAATTTGAGCTAATCCACTTTGGAAAGAGGATGCCCTGAACTCCCATACTCCCTTCCTTCAGGTGAAACTCTCGCAGCGTCCAACAACATCAGAGACTTGGGAGTAATTGTGGACAACAACGTAAGCTGGGCCACTCATATAAACACCAAAGTTGACATGGCCCGCAGAATGTGTTTCCTGGATTCTCAGAACTTTCCAGTCGAGAGATATCCACACCATTATCCTTCTCTTCTCCACTTTTGCCCACCTTGAATACTGTTGTCCACTGTGGTCTCCCCACGCAATACAAGGTATCATAAAAGTTGAAGCACCTCAAAGGGCAATCACAAAAAGATAGATGGCATGACAGGCCTCGACTATTGGGGCGGGTAGAAAAGCTAAAACTCTATTCTCTCCAACGTCGTCGTGAGCGCTACATCATCTGCATGATGTGGAAAATTTCCATCAGCATTGCCCAAATGATGTTGGCATCACCTTTAAGGTACATCCAAGGCTTGGGCCCCGTGCCATCCGCCCAAAACAAAAATCGCACTCTCATCTCATAACACACAATACGGCACAATTATTTCACCTCAATTGCCCCGCTCTCTTAACATTACACCAAACACATTAAAACAGAAACTGACCCTATAGGGTTCAAGAAGTCTTTGGACAGATTCCTAAGAAATCCCGGATAAACCCCCTACACCTGGATATGTCTCTGTAAACAATAACTCTCTACTTGAGTGGGCCATAGTGCCCAAATTCTGACTTGAAAGACTTCACCAGGTGTGCTATTAAGTTAGACATGGCCTGGGCAATTAATGGCCGAAAACCTATCAAAGTATCAAGTATATATATATATAATGTATATATATTTATAATACATATATATATATATTATACATATATATGTATATATATATATATATATACATATATATGTATATATATATATATATACAATATATATATACATACATATATATATATAATATATAATATATATATATATATATATATATATCTATATATGACATTATATATATATATACATATAATATATATATATATATTTATATATATATATATATATACATAATATATATATACATATCTATATATACATTATATATATATACATATATATATATACATATTATGATATATATACATATATATATATAATACATATATATAATATATATATATACATATATAATATATATAATACATAAATATATATACATATATACATATATAGTATATATATATATATACATATAGATGTATATATATATACATATATATGTATATATACATATATATGTATATAATATATATATATATATATATATATATATATATATATTGCCAGTAGCACGTAAAAGCACCATCCGTTCGTGTCCGTTGCCAGCCCCCTCCTGGCCCCGTGCCGGTGGCACGTAAAAACACCATCCGTTCATGGCTGTTTGCCAGCTCTGTCTGGCACCTGTGCAGGTGGCACGTAAAAAGCACCCACTACCTCATGGAGTGGTTGTGTTAGGAAGGACATCCAGCCGTGAAACACTGCCAAATCTGACTGGGCCTGATGAAGCCTTCCGGCTTCACAGACCCTAGTTAAACCGTCCAACCCATGCTAGCATGGAAAACGGACGCTAAATGATGATGATGATGATATATACATATATATACATATATATGTTATATATATATATACATATTTATATATACATATGTATATATATATATATATATATATATATATACATATATATGTATATATAGTATATATGTATATATATATAATATATATATGTATATTATATATAATATATATATGTATATATATATATATATATATATATATATATATATATACATATATATATATATATATACATATGTATATATATATATGTATATGTACATATATATATATATTGTTGCGAACCTGCTGTCGCTCAAACTCTAACCCGGGACCCTACTAAGTCGAGCGACGACGATTGACCAGCTCAGTCAAATCAGGAATCTGCCACAGAGAGAAAAACGGTGGTGGGGGATGGCAGTGAACTCGAACCGGCGACCAGAGATAACAACAACAACAACAACAGCAGGAAGAGATAGAGAGACGGCGGAAGGCAATTTGCTTACATTTAAGAACAGTTTATAACAATTATTACATCAAATAAAACGTGAAACATATCAGTTACATTAAAGAAAATAACATGCAACAGAATTAAAAAGAAAAATAACCAATGCATTTAAACATAACATGTCGTTCAAAAACAATCAAAGGTATGCACGATACACCAAGTCCGGAGACAATCAAAACAGTTCAAATTGATGCAATATAGTTCGGAACAGTTCAACATTAAAGTCTTTCTCTTTCTTTCTTTTCTTCCTCTGTTCCTCAATTCACAATGTTCTCTTTTCTTTGACACAATTCTTTTTTTCTCTTCATCAATTCTTTTTTTTTTAGTTCTTTACAACAGATTACAATTTATGTCACAATCTTGTTTCTTTTACATTTCACATCAAAACATAAACAAACATACCGTTACAAACTCCTACTACAATAGCCATGCCTTTCCGCCGTAATCCCTCTCTTTCGCTTTACATGTCCCCAATGCTATCTGTCTGTCTTTCTCAATGCGCTTGTCATCTCTCACATTCACTGCCTGTCTTTCTCAACGTTGTCGTTGCCTCTCGCCATCGCCACCTTCTTGGCTGACCGTCCGTATCACTGCTGTCTTTGGCCAAACTGCCGAACTGCCCTGTTGCCAATTCACTGTCTCAGGCAGAACTGACCAACAAACCCGTTTTCGTTGCATTTAAAGGGTGGTTTCTTAAACTTTCCCTGACCGAAAAAGGGTCAGATGTCTCTTCCAAACCCATTAATCTCTCCAGAAACCGACAGGACAAAGGCTTTATCCTGTCTGCCTGGTGCCAAACCACGAAACCAGGCCACAAGCACTCTGTTTCTCAACTGACCTCCATATCAATATGTATATATATATATATATATATATATATATATATATATATATATGTGTGTGTGTGTGTATATATATATGTATATATATATATGTATATATATATATATATATGTATATATATATATATATGTATGTATATGTATGTATATATATATATATGTATATATA
>NC_043000.1:58895118-58904459 GCF_006345805.1 Octopus sinensis | reverse complement strand
AATTCCTAGTATAATGTTTCTGTCTTTTTGAAGTATTGCTAATATTTTCACATATGTTGCTTTCATAATTATTAAAATGTTTTTGCACTATTAATCAATTTTATTTCTCATTCCCAATTCAAGTTTTCTCACCACTTTTTTTCCACATATAGGTACATCTTAACTTCATGAAGCTAATATGTATATCATGCTGAAAATTTCCAGTATTGTTTCTGTCTGTTCTTATCTATTACAGTTGTGGTTAGTGTTACAAAGGTGATATCCTGATACTCCATTTTTGATTAGTATTAAGGAAATTGTAAAGCCATGAGCAATTACAGAAAACCTCATCAAATCAGAAATGGCTGAATACATTTAGAGTAAAAAGAAGTTAAGGAAATGTTCAGTAATTGTTATTTGATAAGGAAAGGAAAGAAGATACAAATCACTGGAAAATTAAAGTACTAGCTCACATTAGCGCAAATTTTATCTTCCTTAACAGGTTTCACATAGATATTTACATAGAAGTTTAATTAGTTAATTTTATCAAACTTATTTTTTCATAGTTTTGATTTTTGTTTCCTTCCCTGAATATCTTCTGCCACCATTTTTTCATTCAGCGTGCATCATCCACTTACATTACATTTCACTTGCATATTATACTGGTCAGTTTCTTTGAGGCACAAACACATTTTCAACATACTGTGCTCAACTTTTCCTTTCCAATCATTGCAACTTCTCTGCTTTCACAGCCATATGCAATTTACCTTTTATTCAGAGAGAATTCTTTTGTTGCCAAAAAAGACAGAAGTTCTTCTACCCACAGCTGCATGATCTTCAGTCTACATTAGTTGATCATGAGCTTCTACCCACAGCTCATGATCTTCAGTCTACATTAAGTTGATCTGCTGCATGTAAAATTTTGGTTATCTATTAGCTTGACTATTCAACAGCAGTTTTTGTGTATCCATTTAATACACTGACTACACAATATTCTTGTTCTGTACTTTCTTGCATACTGAATAATCATTTGCTTTAACTCAAGATATTTATATAGAATTAAAGGATAATTTTTTTCAATTAATTACATTGCTTATTTTTTAGATGAGTTATAACTGTAGTAAACATTGGTTAGACCATTTACTGCATCTTTGTTTTCCAAATAAGTCACATTAGAAAAAAAGGAATGTGGTTATAATTTACTTGGTTTTTTAAAAAAATTCTTATGGATTTTAACTATTGGAAATATTTGTACATATGTCATGATATTTTAGTGTACAAGCTACAAGGTATATTAATTGATATTTTGGGATATCTAGAATTAATTTTAGTACAGTGACATTACTCTCAATTATAAAGAATTACATTCTAGAGTTGTCAGAGATGATTACTCGCTTGATTTTTGAAAATAGTACGTTTTTCTAGATTGTAGAGACTTAATTTAGGATTTTGTTAATTTAAGAATTTGTTCATTTGGTACACTGTCCCTAATTTATTCACAATTTCTTGTAGACATAACATTAACATTGATTTTTCACTTGAAGGTTACTTCAAACTTGTAATATGTCTGTGCTTTTAGCAAAGACTATATTAATAACAGAAGTGAAGTGATTTCAACTGGCAACTTAAATAGATACAAGCATGTTGAGCACATTATTTGACATTTCATAGTAAAAACAATAGCTTGAAAGTTTCTCAAAATACACCAAGCACTTTAATGTAGAATGAAGATTGTCTTTAAAAACTCCACACAAAACAGTTCATAAAACTTACAAATTCATTCATTTGTTTTTAATTGTTAAAAAGGAACACATTTTAAAGGTTTAAATTTCTATGTAGTTTGCTTTTGATTAGTTTAATTTTTTTGTTAAAGATAGAAAAATTAGTTTTAATTTCAACATTTTTGCTAAGCATATTTTGGAAGATTTTTTATGATTTTAGTTATAAAGTAAGTGTAAGATAATTGCTATAAGTTTTTTTAATAAGCAATTTTGGTAAAGATAAACTTCAAATTGTGGTAGATAAGTTTATCTTTTTAAGTGAAAGTTTATTAGAAAATGAATTTAACTTATTTTTATGAACTTATCTTGTCCTAACTACTGTTATATAAAATCCGAAACTAAAATTAATTGCATTATTTTAACATTAATGGGGTTTTAACTTGTACTATGCTCACTTTTTAAAAAAAGTTTTCCAAATTGTTAAATAAAAATCCCTTTATTGTGGTGGATTATATATATATAATATTTTTTTTGGTGGCAGGTTATAATCTGAGTTTGTGTGTGTAGTCAGTATTATTTGATAAAAAATATTTCTATTATGTTGATGCTTGAAGTTCATGCAATGACTACAATACTGCCTTAATGTTATCCAATAAAAATTCAAGGAAAAGTGGCTGGAATTAGGTTATTGTCAGAAAACCTTTTCAAAAATTTCAAGAAAATAACTGAATTAAATCAGCATTCTTATCCTTGAACTTGTGAAAAATGGATTTTAAAAAATTACATTATATTAAAATAGCTGCATAGTTATTGTTTGTGTAGTGAAGATTCCACATGTTTGATTCTTATTTGCTTGAATCTTCCTGTAATCAGTGTCTTTTTCTTTTGTCAAAATGATCATTACCAACTTTACAAAATTTTTTTTTCTATTTCTTAATCATGTTGGTTTTGAAAGCTATATTCTCACATAGAAAGCCTCAACATTTGTCACCTGCTTTGCACCCAAATCCTTACTGTATACACTAGGCAAAATTTCCTCAGAAATTATCCTCTTCACTTCAATGGGCTCAATCCCATGCGCAATCACACATCAAGAATGAAAGCACTTATTGTAGCCACTGGTTTACACGATCTCCCTTCCATTTCTTTTATACAGTTGCCCCAGAGCTAACCTCTATACTCACAAAAATGTTCTAAGGAATAAATGCTGATTGTTTCAAACATTCTGCTATATGTCTCACTCTCAAGAAGGCTAACCTATGCTGATCCTACTGGCTATTTTCATGTTACTTCTAACATCTCAAAGGTGATGAAAATAGCCATAATTATAATCTTTGACTACCAATATGGCTTTTGTAAAGCTAATCTACTGGAAACCTCACCTATATCATTTATTAGTGGGTTTGTGCACATTTCCTTTCATTTTTTATTATAAACTTATGCCTATGAAAACAGCCAGTGCATACATACATACATGCAAGATATGAGAAGGATAATTTGAGAGGTAAAACTATGGTAAAATAGCATTTCTGAATTTATTATAGCCTTATTATTTATTTGACTTCCCACTACTTGTGTTATTTAGTAATTTACAAGCAGTCATGTGTTTGTACTTCTGCACAGTTGTTGTTGTTGTTGTTGTTATTACCGCCACCTTAGTGAAGGTGGAGGTATTGTTTTCAGTTGTGTTTGTTTGTCCATGGACAAGATATCTCAAGAACTGCTGGATGGATTTGGATGAAACTCTGAGGGATGTTTGGCCTCGTGACTGGCACAAACTGATTAGATTTTGGGATTGATCTGGTATCGAACAATGTTTCTGCATTATTTTTCTTGCTTTTTCACTTAATTTTTGAGAGTGGTTGGGTTCATTTTTAGTATTCTTGTTTGTGAGAGCAGTTGAGTTTATTTCAGATATTCTCATTTTAAAAATCGTCTCTGGTTATTCATTGAGAGGACATTGATGTTACCTTGGCGGAGGTTTGCACTCTCTGAGTGCTCTTATTATTATTGGTAGTAAAATGACAGAACTGCAAAAAAAAAAAAAATGCCTTGTGATATTTCTTCTGGCTCTTGTTTTGAATGGTCAATTTCACCTTCCTCTGCCATTTATAAAATGTAATATTAAAATATCAGTCAGCTACTGGAGTTGATCTAATCCTTTAACTCCCTTCAAATCTGAAGCCTTGTGCCTATATTAAAATTTTTTTCGCTTTTATTTGTTGAGTCTCACAGAAGGGGTTGTGCCCATGGTCTTTGTAGGCCCTCTTAGACCAGTGAGTGTGCTTCTATTAATGTTCCTCATAATTTTTCACAAATCAATATTTGCAGGAAAAATATAGGTATAGGCAAAATTCCAGAGGGACAACATTCTAGGAAGGAATGAATAGCTGTAGTGATTAATGTGGTGCCTTGTTGAGTTGGACACAAGAAGGAGAGGAGATGTGGGACGAGATCAACAAGTTGAAATACCATGAACCCTGCTATCTCCAAGGCACAGAGGCCATTATTAACATAATAGGAAAGGCAGAGAAGATAGCTTATCCAAGGGCTAAAGGCTGGAGCTTGTCTGTGAATGGCCTTATGACAGACAGTTCCTTTCAAATCTAGGATGTCTGATGTACAGCAGTAGAACCAAGATGTGGGTCTTACCTGAACTTTGTCAACTATCATTTATTAATTATTTATCAGGGCAATGGATTGGCAGAATTGTTAAAGCATCAGACAAAATGCCCTTTACATTCTGACTTAAAATCTTGTCAAGTACAACTTTGCTGTTCATCATTTCAGGGCTGTTAAAGTATGTTCTAGTTAAGTACTACCTCCAATTATTGTCCTTGTACCTAAATTTGAAACAATTATATATGTATGTATATTTATTTGTTATTACTTTTGTGAGTGATCAGCATGTATTTTTTTCTATTTTATATTCATGAACATAGCGTGAATTAGAGATATATTCCCTTCAATTTGATTTCACCGCTATGTCGGGTGGGAGAATATGTATTTATTATAACCATTAGTTTATATCAAATAAATTTTGGTACATAAAATTACAAAAGTATTTTCACCTCATTAATATTAATATGTCATATCTTTTAATTGTTTTGTCTCTTGAATGTAACTTGACTACTCTGTAAATCCTAATTTGTATGTGCATTTTGGTTATAAAAAGAAAGGACATGCAAGTATCATTGTTTGATATCATTAGAGATATAATTCCTAAACTGAAGCTGACATAAAGGATGTCTATAGAATTTAACTGAAACATTTTGTATGGCATTTAAATGTATGAACCATTGAAAAGTAAAAAGCAAAGAAGAATAGAATGGGTTGTAGATCTCAAATGTTTGGTTGATTGTCCACTGCCATGTCAAATTGGCCATCTGTACTTTCAGGTTATATGCAAGGGAACTAAAACAGAATAAGCATTAACAGTGATTAAGATGTTTTTACTTCATGTTCGTAATCATCATTCCTCTCTTTATTTATGAAGTTTTAGCAATGAAATACAGTCTGTATTCAATTCTATACATAGAAAGCTTTGTTATGTAAATGGTCCAGTTGTAACAGGAAATGTATTGAAACCTAGAAATGATATTTTGAATCAAAGTTTGAAAAAGAATAGTGTCAAGAGCAAAGCATTCATGTTATGAACGTTTTAATCTTATGACTCCTAATGAAATGTTAAAACTCATAAGAAATGGGTAGGTTAAAAACTTGATATTTTACAATTAATACAGTTATTTCCATGCATAAGTTCTGTTAAATTACTGGGCAAGGCATTAACATTTTTAATCAAAGAAATAAGCATTTAATTTACTTTGCTGGTTCATCTAATAGTGTAGTGTAAGGCTGGGGCAATGTTATTAAACTCTGAAGCATAAAAATTTATGGAGCTCTTGCATAGTTACACTGTTCAAAAAATTAACTTTACAGAAGGTGAAAGCTGATTTACAACAACAACTGAAGAAGTAAAGGCTTTGTATGATTCATTAGATATGCAACATGAACTTGAGAAAATTCCTGTATTAGAGGTATTTGTTATTTTATATTTGAGAAATGCCATTGTTGATGATAAATGAAAATATGTGTTGTAAGATGCAGTCTTTTATTTTTATTGATGCAGTCTATAAAGCTTGATTTGGTCAATAGCTGAAGTATTGATAGGGTAAGGACAACCTGCTATGTTGAATATGATTTTGTGGAATCTTTATATTTTACTAGCAGTATCGCCCGGCATTGCTCGGGTTTGTAAGGGAAATAACTATAAAGCATTTTTAGAGAGTTATAGCCAAAAAATAGCAAAAAAATGCATAAAAAATGGAAAAAATGTGATGGTAAATTTTTTTAAAAATCGTTGACTCATCGTAGACATTTTTAGAGAGTTACTTCCCTTATATTAAAAAATATGCATTAAAATGGAAAAAAATGATGGTAAATTATTTTTAAAATCGTAGACTCATCGTAGACGCGCGCTAATACCCAGAAGGGCTCGATATGAATCATGACTATAAGATACCCGGTTTTGGTTAAACTGCACCGCAAAATGTGGGAGTAGTTAGGAATCTAAATCGTAGGAGACAGACACACAACCTTAGTTTTATATATAAAGATTAAACTAACCATTTTAAGGTTTGTGAACTCATATCTGCTGCTAACATTTTACATCTGGGGGCAAGGAACCAAATTTTGCACTGCCTCATTTTATCTAATTGGAGAATATGTACCATGATTTTCTTGTAATATTATTTCTCAATGAATGTGGTAGATTTCTCTAATCTGTTTAATAGAATCAAAACTGATGTTAAGCTGAACCCTATGCATCCTTTGTGGTTCATGAAACAATTAAGATGGCTATATTACTGCTAGATTATATTTTCTTTTGATATTTGACTTTCATTTTCAAAACTTCTGATACTATTTATTGTTATTCAGGCTGAATTGAATTAATACCAAATACCTATTCATTGTTTAAGACTGAATTAGTCAAGGAAATCTATTAAAAAATTAATACTAGTGAAAGGTTAAATTTTTTCCCCAGCTTTTATATATACTCAGTACTATTGTAAAAACAAAACGACAAACTAACACCCATAGGATTTAATTATTGGCCTTATGAGTTATCTATCATTGATTTGTGAAATGTTTAATTCAGACTAGTTTTCTTCAGGTTTCCTCTTATCATTTGTTTTTCTGTTTAAACATTTTCACATTGGAAAAGTGAAAAAATGTTTAAAATGATGTCTGTTTGGCTTTGACTTAAACTAGTTAATCACTTTGATGTATTTTTGTCAAAATTAGAACGGATAAGTTCTGTATACTACTTTTTTGCATTTGTTTCTCTGTTACAGTTTGTTTGAAACCATTTGCTTTATTTTATTTATTCTTTTGTTTGTTTTACACCTATGAGAGATTAAGCTCCAAAATATTATTTCCAATGAAAATTAGAAATTATGAGCATATCAAACAATAAACACTTATTTTCTACTTGATATTTGCCATATCAAATTTTTAAAACAGTTGATGTATTTAGGAACACATTTTGTGAAAAATATTATTCATTTATATACTTTATCAATAATTTATGTGGCATAATAAAAATGGAATTTAGAATTTTATTAATTGCTTAAATTTGAGACTCATTTCAAAATAGATTGGATTATTTGAATGTTGTAAGAGTGCTTAGAATTTTCTGTAATTAAGCAACAATTAAAACAAAGATTAATTTAGTGGTTTAACTGTTTGATTTAGAAATTTCAACAAAATGCACATAATTAACTTCCAAAAGTGGGCCATTGGTTGTTAAATTACAAAGTGAAAGTTGCTATTGCCTATTTTCGAGCATCCTTTTAAAAGGATTTGCAAGTGTTTCATTTGCTAATAGCTGCTTGAACAGCAGGAAATAAATGACAGTATTTTCTCAAGATGCATAATCTTATTGGATAATCAGAAAGAGACCATCTTGGATTTGGCTGTTGCTTATTCCAGAACTTCCATTTTTTTTTCATGTTAACAAAAAAATTCACAATTTGTACATTGTGTATGTGAATGAGATTTTTAATTTAAAATTTGGAATAAAGCTCACACCATGTTTCCCTTTCAGTCAACATTGTAATAGCTACAATTAGAGGATGAGATGTAGAATAATTCTACATTATGGAGTGTCTTCAATACTGCCCCAGAGTAGCAAATGACTTCATTACCTTTGAAATACCTCCCTATCAAGCTCTTGGCAAAGTATAGTAAAAGTTTACTTACTTGGTGTCTGTTTGAGTATTTTTCAAGTTTGCTTAAAGCTCCTGAATATTATGAAGAAAATTCAATGAAAATTTTACTGAGCAAATAATGCACAAAACTCATGTCTCAAAACCAGTTAGAAAAAACTATTATTCATTGGTATTTCAGTATAGATGAATGTGAATGAGAAGCTGCAATTTAAATTATTTTAAATGCTTTTTATTAATTAATATTTTGTTATTTTTTTCCAATGTTAAAATATAAAAAAATGTTAATTTTAGTTCCTTCAGAAC
Organism: Octopus sinensis; assembly: GCF_006345805.1. Lineage (NCBI taxonomy): Eukaryota > Metazoa > Mollusca > Cephalopoda > Octopoda > Octopodidae > Octopus > Octopus sinensis. Next base: position 58,896,226 of record NC_043000.1, on the reverse strand, counting down.
CTGGGGAAAAAATATTTGCTCTGTGTGTGTGTGTGTGTGTGTGTGTGTGTGTGTGTGTGTGTGTGTGTGTGTGTGTGTGTGTGTGTGTGTGTGTGTGTGTGTGTGTGTGCGTGTGTGTGTGTGTGTGTGTGTGTGTGTGTGTGTGTGCGTGCGTGCGTGTGTGTGTGTGTGTGTGTGTGTGTGTGTGTGTGTGCGTGCGTGCGTGCGTGCGCGCGCGCGTGCGCGCGCGCGCTGTAACAAGAAGGCAAAAAAAAAAAAGGAAAAAAATCAAGCATTTTAATACTTTTTGAAAAATCTAGCATATAAGATCTTAACTTCTAAAGGCACTAAACTGTACTAACAGAAGATTGATTTTTTTTATGGTTCTCAGAGTTGAAACTAAATTCGCTTAAATGAAAACAAGGAAAATAATTTTAAGTGTATTAATTTATATTGTGTAGTTGGTTATAATGAATACTATAGGAATTAAATCAGTGCTCAAGACTATGTTTAATGAAATTTTTAAAGCAGTTATTGCATTCTGGAAATATATATTGTGCTGCTTTCAAATTACAATAGAAAATAAATATATTTATTAAATGGTTTCAAATTAGTTTGTAAACTGCTGAGCACAGTTTGTCATTAATCATGAGTAAGTGTAGAACAAACTGTTATAAATTGGAAAACAGCCTTGTTGAAGACATCAATGAAGTTGAATAAAAGAAAATTATTTCAAATATATGTGCAAATTTTTATATTATAGTTGAAAGGTAACATTCAACTAACATTGAACAAACATTAAAAATTTTTCAAAATAATGTTTAGTTTTACAACTTTTATGTATTGAATCATTATAGTTCAATAACTGAAATGTATTTTTTTTATGTTTATAAGAAATGTGTAATAGATAAAGGTGCAACATTGGGTTTCTTTATCATGAAATCTTTTCTATTGATTTGACTTCACTTATATCAAAACGTTATTGACTTTACATGTAAATCCTCCTAATATAATTATGATTTCATTGCAAGCTATCCAGTTATAGCTCACTTGGAGCACTACAACTTTATTATCTCACCTTCAACCTAACTCTCCTGTGTAACCCCTCTGCCCGGCATTTGCCATGATT
>NC_043000.1:58877618-58892618 GCF_006345805.1 Octopus sinensis | reverse complement strand
ATATATATATATATATATATGTATTTATGTGTGTGTATATATACATATGTATATATTTATGTGTGTGTGTATGTATGTATATATATATGATGTAATATGCCAGTAGTGTCTACAGATACATTTATCCCATAGAGGGTTGCATAATCTGTAACTGATAATTTTCTTAACATATATATGTATATATTGATGTGTTTGTTTCCGTTTCTTCCTTACATACACTTATAGGTATGCGCACCCCCCCCCCCCCACATATTTGACAAACATTGTTTAAAACCGAGATCAACTGGAAATAACCAATGTATTATTTCATTAATTGTTAGCAGACGATAGCTTTTTAAAGCTATGCCAATGTTTTAGAATCATCTCACCTTTGCTTGATAACTATTAATCTCCGAACTCTTCCCAAATAAGATGTCTAAAGTCAACATTAAGGTGAAGTACATTTCTAAATTCTTTGTTAGACCCTCCAGTGTTCACATTGTCAGCTACCTTTCTCTTTGTGAAAATCCATCTGAAGTTTAATCTAGATGTGCTAGAAATAGCAGCCAAATCCTTCTTGTGAGCAGACAATATTTTGATTTAAAAATAGTGTCACTTCAGAAAATCACATTATCAATAATGATGGTAACTTAAATGGTGTATATAATAATTCCCATGGAAGCAAATGATACAAATTCATTTAACATAAGTGTTGTTTCAGGAAATTACGTTATCAATATTAATATCAATTGCAGAGTGGAAGGTGTTTATCAGCCATTTAAGAAATACACAAAAACCGTTACATTCACTTCAACATTTAAATTTAATTTGTCAAAATATTTTCGTTGCTTTGAGACCGCGACCTGTTCACTGATAAAACTCTGTGCTGCATCGCAGCACAGAGATACAGCATGGAGTTTTTTCAGTGAACAGGTCATGCTCTCGAAGCGACAAAAATATTTTGACAAATTAAATTTAAATGTTGAAGTGAATCTAACGGTTTTGTGTGTTTCTTAAATGGCTTATAAACACCTTCCACGCTGCAATTGTTTTCGTTCCAGCACACAATCTCAGATCAGGTCACTTGCTATGCAAGTACATCTCCGTGACATTAATATCGTTTTAATAATAAAGTAAAATATAAGGATTAGGCAAGATGATACTGTTGAATGGATGTTGCTGCTGCTACTCACAAATAATTAGACTTTAGAAGGCAATGTTTTGCAATTCTCCACAGATTCTTTATAGAATTACCTCTGAATTATGAATTAATCAGTAATGATGCTATAAAATTCATCATATCAAAAAACAAAACAAAAAACTAAAATGGTAGTCTTTCGAGCCCAAGAAAGATGGTCCTGCAATTTCTTACTGTACAACTTGCACAGATGATTGTTAATAATGATCAGGTGTTTATCCCTCAAATCAACATTGTTTCTATAAGGGTACTGTGTACCACATGTCTGATACCAATATGATCAAGAGCAACATAAAATGAGATGTTTTGATTTAAAAAAAATGAAAAGACACAGAGAATCCGGTTCGGGAATCAAACCCACGATCGGGTGTGCAACACTTTAAACACTAGACCCTGCATAAATATCTTGTACTAAATAAAAATAAAGTTTGTGCATTGCTACCCATGTTAAATAATTTCTTACTGTAAATGTATTTTGTAATTTTAGTACATAAATAAAAATGACAAAATTGATTACTTACTTGTTTAATTGTGTGAATCTTTGTAAAGTTTTCTGGAAAAAATACTCGTTGCTTCAAAATTCTATATTCCTTTTGAAGTTTTGTGTATATTATTCAATATATTATTTTGCAAATACTTAATTTTGATTATGTTAAGGTGTTTTAGGAGTTCTAAACTCTTATTTTTAGGTTTCATTAAATCACAATTTCTTAAAGTTCAGAAAAAAAATCTCTCCCATTAGTTTTTAAATGTGTGAACTATCCCCATTGAATTAACTTATAAACATAAAATTGATTTAATAATGTAAAAATATTCTAGGGTTTGATTTAAATGTATTATATAATCATGATAAATTCTGAAAATTAACATATTTCTTTTAGCTTTACTGAATTTTAAAAATGTCTTGTTATATATATAAAAAAATATGCCTCTATTCATCATGAGGTAAAATAATTTTGTTCTTGACTTATTATTTGCTTCAAGTTGTACATGTTTAATGATTAAGATTTTATGTTTGGATTGGAAAATATCTCTATATTTCAATATCAATGTGCATTGAACTTTTGATATACACATCCTTAGCGTTGTCATCATCATATTTTACACCCTTTTTTCCCCATGTTGCAGTCTTTTGTCATCTGCTACTTTCACCAACTAGTCTTTATTGCTAATGTATTTTTGACATGATTCTTATAGTGGGTCACCCTTCCTTTCAATAACCAATTTTATAGTGTAGAATTTAGTTTGTGTTATCAGTTTCTGTACTTCAATTTTGCTTTATCTCTTATCTTTGCATCAATGGTATTTGAATATAGTTTAGCAAGAACAGGCATGTTATTAAAGGAATTTGCATTGAACTCTTGAAGTGGGTTCTCAAGTTGTGTTGCTTCATTGATTCTCTTCAATTTAAACTGTGGGATTGTTTTAATATAGAAACTTTATTCCACAAAGGCATATCATTTTGGTTGCATAAATTTTTCTGCTATCTTTGCTGTTGTATCTCTTTTGAATAGAAATTTCGGATCTTTTCCTTTTGAACGGCACATGTCAACACAATTTCCAGTTAACTAAACACTTTAAAACTTCGTATACTGGTAGAATGTGTCAAAATAAAACATCTTTTTCTCTTGGCTTTCTTGATATAATTGTAATTCATTTGTTTAACGTAGCTTAATTTTTCGAATTTTAAACAATGAATCGCCTCTAATTGAGCTAAAATCATTTGCTGTGTCTAAAACTAAGACAACATCCTGTCACTAACCCTAACCCTAAATTTTTTTTTCTTAATTGTTAAATTAATTTAATTGTTACGCGTGTAAAAAAAAAACAGAAGGCTAAAACGTATATGTATGGAAAGCGTGTGTATAAAATTATAGAATTATTTTGTTTGTTAATTGTTTAAATTATTTTCCATTGCTTTCGTTTTAGCCTTCCATTTTTTTTTACACACGTAACAATTAAATTAACAATTAAGAAAAAAAATTTTGGGTTAGGGTTAGGGTGAGGTTTAGGGTTAGTGACAGGATGTTGTCTCAGTTTTAGACACAGCAAATGATTTTAGCTCAATTAGAGGCGATTCATTGGTTAAAATTCGAAAAATTAAACTACGTTAAACAAGCAAATTACAATTTTATCAAGAAAGCCAAGAGAAAAAAATGTTTTATTTGGGCACATTCTACCAGTATACGAAGTTTTAAAGTGTTTAGTTAACTAGAAATTGTGTTGACATGTGTCGTTCAAAAGAAAAAGATCCGAAATTTCTCTTGAACTTCCATTTTGATCTTTAGGGGTTGTTCTTATTCATCTTTGAGTCCTTTCACAGATTAATACCTAGATATATCAACATTGAGCCTGAACTCCAAAACACTAAATAAGACTGTTGTTCTGTTATTTGATCCAGATAAACCCATTCACTCAAATTGCTGCAACATCTTTTGCTTTATACTGTGTGCTACATTCTGAACTTCCAATTTACCATAATATCAACTGAATTATATTGCCAACATGCTTTAAAATAAGCATTTTGGAGACAGACCAGTTCCATGTTGTACTTTTCAGAACTAAGCATTGTACATTTCTGTATGCTAGATCTTTAGGTCTCTCTCAAACATTAATTTGGTTATTTCTGTTTCACGGATTTGTAAAAGATGCAGAAGTAGGGAAGAGAAAAGCTTTTAAAAGTGGCTTGTTTTGGTAGATTTTCTATATGATATTTTGGTGATTGAAGAAATAACAGCCCTTGTGGAATCCATTATGGTTAAGTAGCATTGGCATTATTGGGTGGGATACAGGTATTCATTATGCAGTTAAGAAGTTCACTTCATTGTTACAAAGCTCTGGGTTAAATCCCACTCCATGGCTTTTTGTGCAAGTGCCTCAGATTCACTAATGCCCGGTGAGTGGAATTTGGCTGATAGAAACTGTGGAAGCAGGTCGTGTGTGTATGTGTATATTACATATATCTTTCACTAATGTATGTTGGTGAGGAATGTAAACATCAGAAAGAAAACTGAAAATATTAATGCTTTCAAATAAAAGATGTATTTAAAACGCACAGGCAAATCACTTGTCATTTTCATTAGAATTGTTGCAAAATGCTGACTGGCTCCTTGGAAAGCTGCAAGGAAGGACACTGTTATTTACCAAATATAATTTATAAAACAATATAAACTAATAAACTGCATCTGGTGATGAATGATTTTGTGAATAATTTAATGTGAAATAACTTTTGTTCATTAGTCATATGTGGCCCAGATCTAAATCAAAGTTTTCCATTCTTTTACTTAGATCTTCAAAATCACACTGCTTGGTGCTTTCTCAATTAGACTTATTAGGTTACAAAAATATTTTATTGATAACTATTGGGTATTCCCATAAATAATGTGATTATTTTATACTTCTTTTCAAAATTAAGATAAACAAAGTTCTTTTTAAATCTAAAATGTACTGGCCTTCATTTTCTGCAATGCTCTTCCATCTATCTGGTAGACTTGCAAAGCCCCTCTTCCAAAATTCACTTGTCCGTGATGAAAAATACTCCTCCAGTACTGTTCTGACTTCATCTACAGAGTTCATATTTTTCTCCATCCAAATGATTTTGAAGACTGCTAAATAAATGATAATCAGATGGGGCAATATCCAGCGAATATGGTGGATGGGATATCATTTCCTATTCAAACTGCTTTAGCCCTTGGAATGTCATCCTCACTGTATGTGGCCGAGCATTAGCCTGATGGAAGAACATGTTTCATGTTGAAAGCAAAGACAGTGGTTTTTCTCTAGTGCTGACCTAAGCTGCTCACAGTAGATCTCCTTTGTTATTGTTTGGTTTGGGTTTAAAAGTTCAAAGTGGACTAAAACTTTCATATCCCTCCAAACAGATAACAACACCTTATGTGGGTGAAGACCTTCTTTAGCCTGGGGTGCCCGTGTTTCTCCTTTCCCTACCCACTGTCTTCAGCGCTTGACATTTTTATAGAGAACCCATTGACCCAATTTACTGACTTATCTGATGGCATGCAGGTGTTAACGAATGGTTGAGTGACCAAATCCAAGCTTCTCTGCTAGTTCCTCAATAGTTATGATGTGATTTTGTTCCGCCAGGATTTGCAGGACGTCCTCGTTGAGTTCTACAGATCTTTCAGGAAGAGCCTTGTCTTCTAGGCTGTAGTTTCTAGCTTGGAATTTCTGGAACCACCATTGACACTGGCTTACACTTATTGTCTGATCCCCATCTACTGCATTAATATTCCTCGCACTTTCTGTTGCATTGTTGCCTTTATTGAACTCATAAAGCAAAATATGCTGAATATGCTCCTTAGTCACTTCCATTATGGCTCTGAAACAATAACTGTTAAAATCGAACTGCATTCTTCAAAATTTGCACTAAGAATAAGAACAAGGTAAAATTACTACCTGCTTTTATAGCAAGTTGATGCAAGTAGTTTATCCTGTCTCCCTCTGACTTTTAGTTCATGCAACTGAAAAAACTGCATTATTTATGGGCTGATCCAATACTTAATAGCTTATTGGAAGAGCATGTGTATATTAACTCTTGAGAGATGAAGATTTAACTGAAATGAATCATTGGCATCTAATTTTTGAAGGTAAAGCCTCCTGATTATGTATGCCTTGTCTAATTGTACAATGCTAAGCCTTTAATTGTATATAAATTTTCAATCTTTAAGCAATTATAGCTTTATCTTTCCTAATAACAGAATTATAATTAATAAATTATTTATTCTGTATCTTTGAAGGGTCTGTGCAGTGAGTTGTTTCTAGATTGTATAATGTTAACTTTCTAAACTGACTTAATTAAACCTCAAATTTATCTAAGTACAGCACTGTTCAGTATACCTATCGCTATCACACTTCAAAAAATCTGTACTCTTTCAAAAATAATACCAGTTTAGGAATACAAAATAACTGTTGCCTCTTTTGTATCTATTAGATTGTATACAACATTTCTTCTGTTGTCGTTATAGACTTTTAAAGCTTTTTTTCATTGTCAATGTAATAGCAGAACTTCTTTTTTATGGAAGCAATTGTTTACTAAGTTTCCATCTTGTTAAATCATGCACTAGCATCTAAGTAATAACTAATTGACCAACCCTAGTGATCAGAGTACTATTTGAGCTTCATGTTTAGTCACACTTAACTTGTAATGAATCTAAATCTGTAATATGTTTGGTTTTGCTATTTGGTATCATTTTGCATTACTTGTATTCCTTTATTAAAAGTTTTAAACTTCATGCCTTTCTTTTCTTGAGAAGCTCTAGAACTGTAGCAGATAGGCTTGGAAATAAAGGCGCAACTTGCTTATGGTAGAGTGAGTTTTCTGTCATTTTAATATTAATGATAATAGTAGTAGTAGTAGTAGTAGTAGTAATAATAATAATAATGATAATGATAATAATAATAATAATAATAATAATAATAATAATAATAATAATGATAATAATGATAATAATGATAATAATAATGATAGTGATAATAATAATGATAATAATAATAATAATAATGATAGTGATGATAATAATAATAATAATAATAATAATAATTTCAAATTTTGCCACAAGGGCAGCAAATTTGGGGGAAGGGATGAGTCTATTACATCAATGCCAGTGTGTAACTGGTATCGATCCCAAAAGGATGAAATGCAAAGTTGAGCTCAGTGGAATTTGAACGCAGAATGTAGCGATGGCGAATAATAATAATAATAATAGTAATAATAATAATAATAATAATTATAATAATAATAATAATAATAATCCTTTCTACAATAGGCACAAGGTCTGAAATTTAGGGGAAGGGACTAGTCAATCACATCGACCTCAGTACTTGATTGGTACTTAATTTATTGATCCCGAAAGGATGAAAGGCCAAGTCGACCTTGGCAGAATTTAAACTCAGAATGGAGTGACAGGTGAATAATAATAATAATAATAATAATAATAATAATAATAACAATAGGTGATCATGAAAAGGAAGTTGTCAAAAGACAATTTTGACAACAAAATTTTGTAAGATAATCAGTGAGCTGACAAAAACCTTCTAGTAAGAAGTATAATGCTTGAATATATTGATTTAACTTTACCTTATCTTGTAGAGCAAAAGTAACTTCTTGAATATACTTTATACTAAATTTAACAATATAGTTTTGATGTGTTTTCTTTTTAATATATTAAAAATATATTCAGTGTTTTTTAATAAACATGAGAATGGAATAAAAATGTGATAATGAACTTACTTCATACTTTTATTCCTTCTTTGTATAGCTGTACAGGCACAGTTTTAAAATGTGGATTATAATTAATGTTCAGCTTTAATCTGTCCTCCAATAAAAAACAAAACTTTTGCTTGGTTAGTGTAGAGATATACTTCCGGCCTAGTTTTGTTTCTTAATTGTTGCCATTTCACTTCACTAATGTTCCTAATTCTCTTGAGAAAGGCATATCCATCAGCTAATCAAATCTTTTCTTTCTTTACATATCTGAAGCTGTAAGTCTATGTAAGAAATTAATTTTACTTCTCTGAAAAGGATTCTAATAGTCATTATTTCATTTGTTTTAATGTTTGAGAAATGTTTCTGTCTCATGTGCCAATTTCTTCTTATATGAAGTATTAGGCACAATGTCACAGTATCAAAAATAATCTTATCAAGAACTAGGGTACTTACTAGTATGTTAAACATTCCTCATTTGTTGTAATATTATTTCAGTTTGTATTTTACTATCAGATTTCTTCACACCAATTTTGGGTTTGGTTAGGGATGTTTTGGCACAGCCCATTTGGCAACAGAAAATCCATTTGGCATTGGATTTTTGGCTCTGGGAAAATTCTGTTTTTATCCTATGCAAAAACTAACTTTCTGAGCCACTTTATTCATAATTATCAAATGAAAAATTGAATAAAGTTAAATTTTTGATAAATCAGATTAGTAATAATTTCTGTTATTTATAATAATTTTTTGTTTTTGTATTTGTGTCATACAAATGGAGATAACTTTCTTACTATTCCAGTTAATAATTAATTATACTTTCTCTTTCTGTCTTTGTTTTTTCTTTCCCCTTTGTGTATATATCTGCTGCATGTCTTCAATGCCAAAATGCAAAAAAAAAAGACAAAAAACAAAGAAAACAAACTAGATTTAACTCTCAAGCATGCGTGTCAATGACTGGCACACAACAGTGGCACACAGCCATCTCATTCTGTTTTGGAGCCAGTTTATATTTTTTGGTTTGGGATTAAATATTTTCTTTCTCAGTTCTCATCATGAATTTTTTTCTTTATCTATTTCCCCACCCCCCATTTCTTTCAATAGTTTTTATTTAATGTAGCTTCCGCATTCTCAAAGTTTATACAGTTGAAGAAATATTAATTTTATCATAAAAATCTTATACTTTTCTTAACCTCTTTTGTTTCATGCGAAGAAAGTTTCTGACTTACAAGCATAGCCAGTTGTCTTGAATTAAGAAAAATGTTCACTTTGTTTATCTTTTTTTTCTAAATTGTCAAAAAAATTTGTTTTCTTTCAAGAAATTATTCAGCTCTGAATATTTTGAATAATTTTTTTTTTGCGAGGTTGGGGTGTAGTTGTGAAGCATTTTAGTGTAAATTGCAACTTGGTCTTATGAGTATCATTGTAGAACATGAAAATCTTTTAAGCATAAATTATTTATATCTGAAGTTTTGGATTATCTTTGAATCTTTCTGTTTTCTTTCTAATGATAATGATCGCTGAGAATATTAAATTTTTATCTGAATTTTAACTTCTATTTTATTCATTTTATCAAAGTCATAATTCATTTCCTTCGTCTCTTCAAAGAAAATAGAAACTTTTTGACAGATTTTGTTTAAAAAAATCTACTCCACTCCCTGTGTTTTTAAAAATGATATTTGTCATAGTGAAACGGAGGGGACGGATTGTTGTCTTTGACTTTGATTTAATGTTTGTGGATAGTTGGTTTCTTTCACAAAGATATTTTGATATCCAAGTGGCTGAATAAAGTTTCTTGTGTTTTAGAAAATTGCTGTCATAGTAATTCGATACAGTTTCACGCTTTCTTGTTTATTTATTCACATAAATCTTCTGTCTTATTGATTAAATTCAATGTCTTTTATTTAATCAGTGACAAGTTTGGTGGATATATATATTTTTTTTTAAATGATACTTAATTCCTGCTGCGATCTTTGAAATTGTAGTGTTACCGGAATTGCCCCTGCCTACAGCACTGCCATCAAGTATGCACAATAAGAGTCTTCTTTTCAATTCAAAAATTGCTGATGATGCTCGAAGGATCCTTGGATGCAGAGATGAAAACTTGGTTCAACAACTCCTTTATGCACTAAAACACACTTCAACAGATCACATGTAAGAACTTTTGCTTATAGATTGCTTACTATGATTATAGTAGTGTCTAGATAAAGGATTCAAAGATGAACACTGTTGCCAATCTATCTGTAAACTCTAAGACATCAATTTATAACCCATATTAAATATGCACCAAATTTCATTTGAACTCTTTGAATTGTGCTGAGTCAGGGAATATATTTTATAATTAAATTATGATATTTTTAGTTACAAAAATTTGATTTTGCTGACTGTCTGTGGAAACTGTCTTTATTTCAGTTTCTTGTAGAACTACACTTGCGCACATGCACACAAAAATGCATGTACAGACACATACACACATTTTTATACAAATTTTCCCTTTTTCTGTCATAATTTACTATATGAAATATGTGAATTTGTATGGATATTAATAGAGTGGATGCATAACATATATCTAATTTGAAATATTTTACACACATTCCATATGCTCACTGTCTTCCAATGTAACTTGATACTTTCATCAAATTGGTTCTAGTGGCTAAAAGTTTTCTGTTATTTAATTTAACCCTTGAAATACACTGCTTAATTGTTTCAATTAATTCTGAAAATAACCAAGAATTTGAAGGGATTTAGTAAAATAAACCATTTCATTAAATTAGTGTTTAGAACATAAGGATATTTAAATATTATTATGGTGAAAAGTTTAATAAATTAAATATGAACATTTTAATATTCATAGTTTCATACACTATTTACATTGGATGGACATGTGTCCTCATCTTGTTTATTGTTACCACAATGTTTTGGCTGATTTACTCTCCAGCCTTCATCAGGTGTCCTCATTCCTAAGGTATTTTTGCTATTATTATTATTATTATTATTTATTCAAGGCATAGGCATATACCATAATGGTTAAGAGTGTGGGCTACTAACCCCAAGATTGTGAGTTCAATTCCAGGCAGTGCCTTGAATAAATAATGATAATAATAACAACATGAGCAAAAAACACCTTAGGAATAAGAACCCAGGGTTGGGTTCAAAATTCTACCAGGACACCTGATGAAGGCTAGAGTAAATCAGCTGAAATGTGGTAACAACAAACAAGATGGATGAGGACACATATCTGTCCAATGGAATAATGTAAATAATGTACTGAATTCTTCATCTAAAAACAAATATATATATATATATATATAACCGTACTCATAGTTTCATGTTATATGACTGTAAGACAACATCAGGTGGTTTGGTATCAAAAGGGACAATGAAGTATGCAAATGACAAAAGATATGTTTAAATATTCTATAGCTGTGTAGATGTTTTTTACACATTGTTTAATGCATACCTCAATTCTAATAAAATTATATGAATAATTGTCAATATATGAAGTAAACTAGGAGATGGTTGCTTTTCACCAGATTTCATTTATGACTAACATACACTTTCCTCTTGTGTGAGCCTGGTGGAGAAAGGTCAGTATAGTTAAGGTAGTTTTTGCTTTATTTGAACTTTCAGCATCATCAGCTTTTTGTATTTCTTTGCTTAATATTTATTTGTAGGTTATTAGTTTTTTTTCCACTTCAAGGATTTTGTAATAATTTGGCTTAGTCAAGGATTATCATAGAAAATTTGCTTTTGTTTTTTTGGGTTGACTGGAGTTATGAAGCATGATTGGGAAAGCTATTTTCCAGTAAGCATGATTCTTAACTGTAAATTTTAGTTTAAGCAGTTGAGTTTTATTATTTTTTTCCCTATCATCCTGACTATCTTCTTTTACTATTCTTTTGTGATTCTTTTTAGGTGTTCTAAATATATATAATTAATGATTGTTTGGTCAAAATTAATTTATACAATATAATGGCTAACAAATTTAACAAAATCGTGTTGAGTGCAGTGGGAAAATTAAGATCATCAAATAGAAAAGAAATTCTTCGCTCCTTAAAACAATGTGGAAAATTAATTCTGTACTTAAAGACATTTTACAGAATTATTACACAACAATTAAATAAATGGTCTCTGTAATTTTATGAACTTTTAATTCTTTTATTGTAGTGAATAAATATGGCTGTGGCTATATTTAATTCACACATATTGTAAAATAGGCCATGGAAATAAAAACAATTTCATTTTCTGTTAGAACAGTTATTTCAGTTTTTCTTTTTTTTAAGTAATAAGAAAATGCAGAATTTTATGTTTCAGTTTTTGCTTTTGCAAATACAATGTTATAGTAGATATTGTTTTTGATTTTGAATGCATAGACCTTTAACTCCATTCTAAAAAAAAAAAAAAAAGAACTATATCTGGGAATAATCTTGATCAATTTTTAATTTCATTTTCTTAAGAATGGCATCACATTTCCATTCAATTTTTTCATCTCTATTTAGCTTGTAACCTTCAAAATACTTCACCCTCTTGGAGAGACACATCTTCAGTTCAGGTCAATAATTTAGCCTTTTGCATTTTTATCATCACAGAAAATTTAATTTTAAAGGAAATTACTTCTTGATTCATAATATAAGGAATTAGTCATTTTCAATTTGAAGTTTATTGAATGTAAAGATAGAATGTTTGGCCTGATTTCTGCCAATATGCAACTTTCTTTTCGTTGGTTTTTGCAAAACCTTGAGGTGATACAAATATAGCTAGAGTTAGTATTATAAAGTATGGAGTTATTATATTCTGTATTGCAATCAAAAATTCAAATTCAAATATTTTTTTCTTCTTCACCTTAGAGAACAGAACAGTAGCATGACAGAATCATTAGAGCTTCGGGAAAAAATGCTTTGTGCTATTTTTTCCAGCTCTTTGCAGTTTGTGTTCAAATTCCACTGAGGTGAACTTTGCATATCATTACCGTGAGGTTGATAAAATGATGTGCCTAAGAAACTATTATTATTGGCAAAATTGTTAGCACACTGAAAGAAATGGTTAGCGGTATTTCACCCGGTGATATGTTCTAAATTCAAATTCCGCCAAAGTTGACATTGCCTTTCATCCTTTTGGGGTTGATAAATTGAGTACCACTTGTAATTGACACATCCCCTCCCCCAAAATGGCTGCCCTTGTGGCAAAATTTGAAACCAGTATTATTGTGAGTTGGCAGAGTTGTTAGCATGCTAGAAAGATGCTTAGCAGCATTTTCACCCATCTTCATGATCTGAGTTCAAATTGGCCTTTAATCTTTTCAATAAAATAAGTTCCTGTTGCATACTGGGGTTGATGTAATTGACTGTTTTTTTTTTACTGTTTTTTTTTTTTTTTTTTACTTAATATTTGAGAGTGATCAGGTTCATTTTTAATATTCTTGTTTGTGAGAGCAGTTGACTTTATTTTCAGATATTCTCATTTTAAAAGTCATCTCTGGCTAATCGTTGAGAGGACGTTGGTCTTGCCTTGGCGGAGGTTTGTGCTCTCTGGAGTGCTCTTGTTACTGTTATTATGATACTATTTAAAAGGATAGAAAAATAGTTATTCCTTTTTCTAAGTATTTTGAAATATAAAGTAATTTGATTGTAAGAAAGCTTTTCACATTTACAACTCAAGTGGATAACTTTTTTTATTTTAATGAATCGTACACAAGCAAAAAACATTCATAAGAATTGATTGTTAATTCAATCAGCTTATTTTTTTAGCAGGTCTCCTCTCTGACTGAGCATAAAAATTCTTTTGATAGCCAGATATACACTATGTTATACATATTTGCAGAAGTATTATTTTTCATTTTGCTGGTTACTCTTCAGATTCTAATTCCTCTTGTTATATGCAGAGAATCCAGGATATCTAATGTTCTTTTTTAAGATGAGAGTGTGATTTGAGGGAGATTTGTCTGCTATTTCTAGTAGATTGAGTGGCCATATATAGGCTTTCTCATTAGTTTGAGTTGTGTCTTGTATGTGGAGCAACTGCCACTTTTGACTTGTTTTACCAAGATTTTTTTTAAAGTACAAAATACATTTTTAAAATTATTTATTTCATCTCATTTTTGCATTAACATTTCATTCTTGATAGCTATGCTTGATTTATCATCCTTCTTATGATTTAATATTTGAGAAACTTATCTATATCAATTTTTTCATTTACTCTTTTATGCTAATTTTTCATGTTTAGTATTGTTATTTGATTCTTGAATATTGTAGCAAGTACTTTTGCATTCAACATCTAAAAAACTTAGCTTCTTAATTTCATATCCACTTGGTGGTTTTGCTAAAGCTCTGTTTTGATTTCATTTTTTAATTTGTCTTTTCCTATGCTTCTAGAGATTGAGAACAATTGTAGTATTGATTATTTCCTATTTTCCCTGGCTTTTGTTAATTTTTATACTGGTCTTCAAAATATCAGCTGACTTATTACATGTTTTTTTATGGTTTACTTCTGTTATGGCTACAGGTATATTTTACTTAACTTACAGTGATGCATTTTTGCTGAGTCTATAATTTCATAGTTTGGCACAAGGCCTCAGATAGGGGTAGAGTCGCCTGAAACAATTGCAGTCCATTATTGTATTTATTCTATTGACTCCAGAGAGATAAAAGATGTACTCAGTCTCAGTGTGAACTTGGAATGTACAAAAGACTAAATATTACATGATGTTCAGTTCCTTATACAACTGTCTCAGACACTCCAGTATTGCTTTGGATACAGTAATATTGATTTTAAGTTAGGCATATTGACCCAGGCAGTAAAGAGAGACCAAGCCCTTTTTTATTTAGTTTCTGATTTCAAATATAAAATTTTACATCCTCTATTAAAATGGTTTCCTAAAGCAATCAGGATTCATACAACTTAGTAATAATTAACACCAAAAGGGCATAAATACATTTTAAAATTCCACTAACTCTCCATTTATAAAGGTCCCACAGCTAAATGTTTATATACTTTACACAGACTATTTTTTTCTATCATTAACACACCCCACACAAAAATATATATAAATTAACTTTTAATGATGATGCATAATAGGAAAAGCATTTACAAACTATCAGCAACATATCACTCAGTATTAAGTTATGCTTCTCCCTCTCCCACTAAAAACATTATTGTTCTGACATCATCACTTAAATATATTTCTTAGTGTCTTTCCTCTTTCTCTTCATTCATAATGTTTCATTCTGTTTATCTCTAGAATTGTGTTCTCTTAGACTTCCGGCCATGTTTTTCGTTGAAAATTAGTCAGCAATAATTGCAACTAAAAATTAACTGAACTAAAATCATTTAGATCTATGCACTATGGCCTTGCTTCTTTGGACTATAAATTAAAAAGAAAAGTGAAACTACTCAGATATAGGAGCCTTGGGGTTTGGGGGCAGTGTGGAATTATCTGTTTTCAAGGTGATTGACTATTGCAAAGGAACCACTTAAGAATTAAGTTGAATTAGATTTTGTGAGCTTTGAGTCATTCATACAAAGATTTCTGTCATTTATTGTCTTGTTCTCCCTAGCACCTAAAACTAGTTCCCAGATGACTAGGTTCCTTTTTATCAATTTCTTT